>NW_012267261.1:6413403-6488722 GCF_000151885.1 Dipodomys ordii
ATGTGAAGTCTTTTGAGGAACCTCCATACTGCTTTCCAAAGTGGTTGAACAAGTTTACATTCCCACCAACAATGAAGTAAGGTTCCCTTCTGTTCTTGAAATTTTTCTATGACATTTAAAACTTTTCCCCCTGCCAGTACTGTGGCTTGAACTCAAGGCCTTGCATTCACTTGGCTTATTTGCTCACCGCTGGTGAGCATTCACTGGGCTTGCTTGTTCATAGTTGGCACTGTACCACTTGAGGTATGCCTCCAACCTGGCTTTTCACAAGTTAATTGGAGATGAGTCTTAAGAACTTTTCTTCCCTGGCTAGCTTTCATGTGTGATCCTCTAGAGCTGAACTTCTGAGGAGCTAGGATCATAGGTATGAGTCACCAGGACCCACTTTCAGGTTGAAAACATAAAATAAATTTTGGGGTAAAAGAAAGCAGTGATCAGAGACTAGATTATATATATTCTGAGTTTATTTTCTATGCCTGATTAGTTTTAGGCTCTAAAACTAAGGTTGCTGTTACCTACTGTCTCTTGGAGGCAGATAGAATGGAAGGAAATTTCTTTGGACTAAATTTTGCGCTTTACCAGCCCTTGCCTCAAGCCTCCAACTCTCTGATAAGTAACAATGAAACATCACAACTCTGTTTAGAGACCTTCCTGCCATGGGCATCTATTTCTCCTTGGGAAGGGAGAGAAGTTAAACCTAGATTTGTTCACAGACTTGAAGGCTTTCCCTCCCCATGTCCCTCTCCACCCCATTTCCTTACCTTTAGGAAAGGGCTGGAAAACTTGCAGCGGTCACACAGTTCAAAAGCAAGCCTGAGTCCTTCCTTGTGAAAATCTGAATCATTGGAAGTTCTCTCATGGGCTGAGATGATAAGATCTGGGACCAGCTGTCAAGAAAGGACTCCAAGTAGATCCTCTCTCCCATCCGTCCCCCAATCCCCATGGGCCTGGAGAAGCTGGCTATGGAATTGGAAAATAAAAGTATCTTAGATCCCCTCCAAGTATAGACCTCACTACTCTACATTGGTTGCTTGACAGTCTAGAGGGGGGTCGGGAGCATTACCCTGGTGGTTTTCTTCCTTGCCCCATTAGAAGGCCCCAAGTCCCTTTTCAGGATGAGAAAGCTGGAAGATTCTTGGACAAACACAGTGGGAAGTCCAGAGAGAAACAAGACTTCCTGTGAGCTTGGCTGTGGGGGTGGCTATGATGATTAGTTTGAACATTACAAACAGATGTAGTTATATTTGTCTTCCAAGACTGTAAAGCCAGCTTTTGTATAGCAGTGGTCAAAGGTATTTTCAAAGTCAAAGTGTTATCGCTCCTTTCCAAACCTGCAACTCATGTACCCATCACACACAGTTCAAGGAAATGTGTTCCAAGTCTCACTTCTGCTTTCCCCCTCCTTCCCCACTTCTGCATTCTATTTTCCTCCCAGGTGTGGAAGAGGGAGAAATGCTACCCGGAGCAAGTGAAGAGTCAGGAAGAGAGATCTGAAAAAATGTGAGCTTGCTGCAGTAACTTGGCTTCTCCCTCCTGTACACGTTCTTTCTTCCTTTACTTGCCCTCTCCCAGTGAATGATTGGGCTCCCATAGTGCACAGAAGGCTCTGGTTCTATAGAAAACTAATTGGGAAAATTGAAATAGTGAAAATAATTCTGACTTCAAATAAGGCCAATCTTTTTCATCAAGTGATTCAGGAGAAGAATTAGGCATTTCCGTGAATTGATTAGGTTTTGCATCAAGTCTCTTTGCCAGAACACATATTTTAAGTGAAAACACACATGCTCAAAGTGAATTTGGAGAGACTCGTTTCATCAGGAAAAGCTGGGAAGTTCTACATAAGGAAGTAGTATATGACAAGTAGTGAAGTATTGGACATTCAGTAGCCAGGAATTA
This sequence comes from Dipodomys ordii, assembly GCF_000151885.1. Taxonomy (NCBI): domain Eukaryota; kingdom Metazoa; phylum Chordata; class Mammalia; order Rodentia; family Heteromyidae; genus Dipodomys; species Dipodomys ordii. The sequence goes on from NW_012267261.1 coordinate 6,415,300, forward strand.
GCCTTTCAATGTCATTTAAAGGGTTTAAGCATCTTTGTTATAATATGAATCTACACTTCAAATGCAAAATTATAGAATTTGACTCTTAGGAATATTTCCATTGCAGTATGACTGGACAGAGTTTGGCACTGACTATGAGAAGAATATCAATTGGAAGTAAAGTATCCTTGAAAAACTCATCTATTTGTGTTGGCACCAAATAGCACCTCTGGTCCTGTGATAATATCCTGGTCCAGGTACAGTATCTAGAAATAAATTTCAGCAATGTGCTTGATACTTGGCTGCACCACAGTTTGGTGGAATAATGGTGGGGTAACATCCAAAGGCAGGTCCCTTTCCTAACAACTGTGCGTACATTTCAACAGCTCCTGTCACTAGACCTGCAGACAGGAATACTACACCAGAAATCTCTTTATGGCAAAGAAAAGCACCAAGAGTTTGTTATGTCAAGTCAGGAAGCACACTAATGTAGATAAGATTAATTTGCTGATAGCCCAACAACTAATTCTACATCCTTTTTAGAGGAGGTGAAAAATGGCCCCATGAAAATACTATATGGTGCATTCTCTGAATATTTGAGCTTCCTGACTGGCATTCTTCTCTGGATTGAAGAGGAAGCTCAACTCAGCTCAGTTTTGCCAATGCATGAACTCCTGAGACACAGGTGAAAGGTAGGGTGGACTTGTACAGAGTCCCAAACTTAGAAGGACAGGGGGGCAGTTCTAGCCCCACTGTAACTTGGAGGCAGAGGCACAGAGGAGAAGAATAGGAAAAATGGGACAAGGACTAATGGAATGCCAAGGTCGTTGTTCTGGCTCAATCATTTCCTGGAAAGAGAGTGTTTTTGTGGTTAACCCCATGACCCCAAATTGCCAAGACATTATCAGCTACGGGGAACTCTCTGGGGCCTGCTTTTATTATTTACCAGGTTTTCAGGCCCAGGGACAGAAGGATGTGAGAAAAAATTAGTCAAGTGGGACACAAAGAGAAACCAAAGGCAAAGCAAAAGCTTTTAACATGCTGCTCACACAAATCTCCCACTGAAAATTATAATCAGCTAAACAGATGCCATATTTTTATTGCTTGCTACAAAGTGAAAGTATATTTTCCTAGAGTTTCTATTTTATTTTTTTTAAGTTGTCATTTGGAGACTACATAAATGGGAAAGCAAAGAAAAGAAACAAAATTGTAACTAGACAAGTTAATTTAACCTTTTGTAAGCCAGACTGTTTCACAATCTACGAAAGATTGTCCTTAAAATAATCCACAATGAAAGGACCAAGGCTTTCCTAGGAATCTCTCACTGTGCCCCAATGTAGTGTCGGATTGATCAGACCAAATCAGACTGTGTTTTAATTTGCTTTGCAATCATGTGCCTTGTGATTGGTGATCTGGGAAACAGAATTCTTGTAGAGGTCATGTGACCATGGGCCGAGTACAAAGGTTACAGTATAGGTGAGCCTGAGAACGTCTGTGGTAGCCACAACAAAACTGGATGTGAGTAGGGTCTCAGAGCAAGAAGACTAGTACCTGTGGCTCAGCCTGTAATCCTTGATACTTAGAAGGCTGAGATCTAAGAATTGTGGTTCAAAGCCAGCCTGGGTAGGAAAATCCCTAAGACTTTAATGACCAATTAACCAGCACAAAGCTGGAAATAGAGCTATGGCTCAAGTGGCAAAGTGTTAGCCTTGAGCAAAAAGGCTTAGAGAGAGCACCCAGATCCCAAGTACAAGTCCTAGTTGCTGACACAAAGAAAAGAAGGAGAAGGAGAAGGAGGAGTGGGGGGAGAGAATAGGAGAAAAGGGAAAGAGGGAAAGAGGGAAGAGAAAGAGGAGGGGGAAGAGGAGGAGGAGGGTAAAAGAGGAGGGGGAGGAAGCACAGTCTAGCCAGAGACCTTTTTAAAGGGAAGACCCAGTCTTGATGCTCTCTGGGGACACAGGGGCCAATCTGTATTATGTGGCCCTAGAGGAGCAAAAAGGGAAACAAGGAATACTTCCAAAAGAGGAAGCACATTTTGCCAAGGTGCCCCAGGAGGTGGTGAAATTCCTGACCTTGGCATATCTTTAGCACACACTGGGTGGCTATTGCTGGGAAGTCTGTGGGAGGAAGGGGCTGGTGCACTGTGTAGATGGCTGAACCAGACCAGAGAGTCTACAGTAAGCATTGACTCAGAAAAAAATATTTCCCCAAGGAAGGAGGTGTTCTGGGAGTAGCATTTTGAGTTCCCAGCAAAGGCACCTTCTGAAAAGGTTACTGCACAGAAGTGCTTGTAAGTTCCTGAAGGTAGAGACTTAACTGATTCCATTCTGTGTTTCCCTGGTACAGTATTCAACCAATGAATGAATGAATGAACAAATAAATAGAGATGTGCTCTATGAGGAAGATGACCGGGTACTCTATATCCTGGCGCAGGAGATAAACAGAAAAAAATGTTTGGGAAAGCCAGATAAGTATGTTGGGGCAATACCAAGTACTTGATAGACTAGTAAGGCAAAACCAAATAAAACAAAACAAAACAGTCACATGTTCCAGCCTTAGCATTGGAAATGGTTAGCTCAGACTCCCAAGCCACCCTGAGAGAATCTGTTCCAAATTTCTTCAAACATCTCAAATCTCCCCCTCCTTACACTCTAAATTCCCCAAGGTCACAACCAAATATTCTCTAGCTCAGGGTGATTGACAAGTCTGTGAAATATTTTCAATACTTAATTGGCCGACACCATTGTCTACCCAACATCCCAAAATCGTGGCTGAGACAGCACTACCCAACATTTGATAGTCTCCATATTGTCTATAGAGTTGTTGATCCAAAGCAGGTTCTTTGCTAGGAGTTGTATCTCCCAGCCTCCCTTGCAACTAGGTAAGAATGCAGAACTAATTTTCACCAAGGTGATGATAGAACCGGTGTGTTTCACTAATGCATTGTCATGATTAAGAAGTACTTCTCCATTCTCTCTCTTTTTTTTTATCAACTGAGTGGGAAAAGCAGCCCTCCCTTCAGAAGATGACTGAAGAGGATTCTGAGCTCTAGCAGAGGAAGACATAAAGGCAACAGTCTAGATATAATAGAGCATACTATTTAAAGGGGGTAAGAGAAGACACTTCAAAAGTGTGCCTCAGGAGCTGGGAAGATGGCTCAGTGGTAGAGTGCTTGCCTTGAATGAATGAGGCTCTGGGTTTGATTCTCAGCACCACATAAGTAGAAAAAAAGCCAAAAGTGGAGCTATGGCTCAAATGATAGAGCACTAGCCTTGAGCTAAAGAGCTGAGGGACAGTGTCAGGCCCAGAGTTCAGGCCCCAGGACTGATAAAACAAACAAACAAAAAAGTGTGCCTTAAAGGGACCTGGCTCCAGAGCAAGGTATTCAGGTTAAAGTTTCAATAAAATTCAAGGTTTCCATGAAATGAAACTCAGGTGTTGTCTTATAGGTAGAGAACACATTGCTCAGATAGTTTATAGAATCCTCTTTCTTCCAGACAGGCTATATCAGACACATGTCTGCATCAATGACACCCAGAGGTTAACCCTCTGGACTCCCAGGTCCAGGTATGTAATAGCCATTTGATGATCTGACCCCCTTCCTGGAGCTGATGCTGCTCTTCCAGAAATATAATATGGGTTTGTGCATTGTCTCTGCAGAGCTCACAGGTTCACTCCTGGCTTGCATTTTTGTAATAGGACATGACCAGCTTATAAACTGCCAGATCAAGAAGTCTGGCTTAAGACAGCACTTTTGCTTGATTTCTATTTCTACCACAATACCTCTAAATGATCTGAAGTCTTCTATGTCCTGATCTTCATGTCCCTTCCTTTGAAAGGGATGCTAGATATTTCTGGGCTGGGAAGGACATTCTAGATGATGCCCAGCCCTCATCTATTCCACTCTATCACCATATGGTGACGGTCATTTGGTCTTTCTTCCTCTCTTATAAGCATTGTAGGACATGTGGTTTCTCACATCTACCTTATAGTACTAGCCCATCTGTCAATAATCAAAGTGGCTCATGATCTCTTTTCACAGATATCTTCTCCATGTTAAAACTCTATCAAGGTCAATAGATTCTTTCCTGTTTTCTGAGCAATTAAACTCCTCTTCTCATTCTACTGCTCAGATTTTGTCAAGAGACTTTGTTTTCCATCCTCTGCTCTGAGGGAAGTCTTTGGATTTCATCTCTGTACTGCTGAAAAAGCCTTATTTCACCCTTTGAGAAAGGAAGTTGTCTCTAATTTGAGAAGGCCCCTTAACCTAGTTCCCCTGCCTTCAGCCTCTGGATAAGAAGAAAAAAGGAAATTTCTACTTTGTATGTTCTGTTCAGTCTGTTCTTATTTATTAAGTGTAGCATGGCTTGTACAGTCCATCTGAAAGCTCTTGAAAAAATCTGCAGTTGTGGACTCAATGGGAAAGAGAAGGAAATGCTTCCACTATGAGTAGGCCTCCGTGCTTTCTCCAGTGACCTACTCCACAGGGGCCATTTCCAACACAATGGTATTAGAAGCAGACATGAGGTCTGCACTACCTTATAATCCCAAGGAAATGGAAAGAATAATTTAGCCAGGTGGCTCCCAGACTACCAAAATATTCCACCTTGGAACCAAAAGATCATATTTGAGAAACCAAAGGAAACTTCAGAAGCTTCAGCCACTTTCCCAGTTTGCTGTCTCAGGAAGAATAAGAGGAAACTAAGAGCTTTGACAAGTATCTCTGGATGCTCTAAAGCCTTAATTAAGTAAATAATGAACACCTAGGGACACAAAAGCTGCCTTTAACAAAGAAATTCCATAGCTAAATCTTACCTTCTAGCTTTGAGTTGGCAGAATGCTTAACCTTAGAAAGCATTAATTTTCCATTGTTTAAAAAAAAGATCATACTAGATTTTTTTCTAGCTCAATGGTAATTTCTTCTTGAATTAACAAAAAATCATTTCTGAAGCTTTATGCTTGTAAACCAAATATTAGGCATCTCCAATCTCACATGATAACACTTGGAGATCATATGAGTCAGGAAATGAAAGAAATTTCCCTCCTGATGAGAATCACAGGTGCCTGCCAAGCCTGCACTCTATAATCACATGCGAATTACATGTACAGAATTACAGTTGAACCATATTTTCATCACTTGATAATCCATTTCTCTTTCTGTTCTTCTTTTTTTTGTCAGTTGTGGGACCTGAACTCTGGACCTGAGTGCTGTCCCTCAGCTCTTCAACTCAAGGCTAGTGCTCTACCACTTGAGCCACAGCGCCACTTCCAGCTTTTTCTGCTTATGTGGTGCTGAGGAATAGAACCCAGGGCCTCATGCATGCAAGGCAAACACTCTACCATTAAGCCACCTTCCCAGCCCCCTTTCTGTTCTTTTTTATAATCTCAGTCCCAAAATCTTACAGATGCTCAGAGCCTTCCATCTTCTTTAAATCAGTTTCATTCACAGAAGAAAATGCAATACTCTTGCCTTCTATGAGGCCAAACACAATACTTAAAAGACTAACATCATAACTGAAAAGATGGATCAAGACGACCATAGGTTTTACAATATTTGGACACATTATTTCACTTCTTGAAATCTCTGTCATGTCATCTCTTAAGCGAATATCATCCTACAAGGGCCTGTAAGCGAATATCATCCTACAAGGGCCTGGAATTCAATAAAAGCTAAACCAATGTTCAATGTCAAGATCATTAGGGGACTGTGCTGGTTGGTGCAGTTGCATGGGTAGAGAACTCACAAAACAAGAAAGGACAGATTATTTTGGCTCACAGTTTCAGAAGTTTTCAGTCCATCATGGTGGAAAGTAGGTAGCACAGCAGAACAATTCACATCATGGCAGCCAAGAAACAGAGACCGAGAGAACACCTCTGCTAGTGGGCTTTCTCTTTCCTCTCTTTTTACTCTATCCAGGCTCCCAGCCTATGAGATGGTACTGCCTACACCAAAGGTAGGTCTTCCCTTTTCAATTAATCTTCTCTAGAAACACCCTCACACATATATCTAGTTATGTGCTCTACTAATCTAGGTGCTTCTCAATCCAGTCAACTTGACAATCATGGTTAAGCATCACGAGGAAGATCCCACTGCTCCTGACCTACTTGCTTTAGAAGTGCTTTCATTTATCTCTGTGAAAGCAAGCAACAGGACCAAGTGGTCACTAAGGGTCCAGTCAAACCTAACAACTGAGCGGGCATTGCTGAGTCTTTTGCAAGACTAGGTATCTGGCTCCCCAGTTCTAATTTCCCAGGGCCAGTCTGGAGAGGTGGCACGTCTCTACCCATGAAAGCATATAAGAAGAAACCTCTTGCTGGTAATATAATAGAAAAGATTCAATTGCCAACTGAGCTTAAACTGTAAGTTGTTTGGAGATTACTTCCAATGAAATCTCCCATGCACACTTTCTTCCAGGAATTGGCCTTTGTTGTTGCTCCCAAGTAATCACCCAGAAGGCCTGGACGCATTACCCAAACTAAAACAAAGCAAGTCTTGGGTCCTACAGGTAGGGGACCAGATCAGATGCTTGTCAAATGCAGCTGGTGGTGCCTTTGGATGTCCCGTCAAAAACAGCTAGCTGCCCCATTTGGTAGTGAGAATCTGAGCAGAAAAGTAAATGTGGGGTAAGAATTGAAGAAGACTGAGAGTTCCATCAAGCCCGGATGCTGATGGCTCACACCTGTAATCCTAGCTACTTTGAACTGATCACAGTTTAAATCCAGCCCAGGCCCCAAAATCAATGAGACTCTTATATCCAGTTAACTAGCTTTGAGTATGAGGTCTTGAGTTCAAGCACTAGTACTGGTACTGATGACCCCCTTCCCTCGGAAGTGGTATAAGGATGTTTAGCTTGCCTTATTTTGTTATTTGGTTTATCACAAGGAATTGAACACCAAGTTCTGGGAGATAGGGAGATAGACCTACTGCCAAAGGTAGCATCATTGGGATGAATAAGCCCAGGGGCCATGGCTCTGTCACTATATTGGCATAATGCTCAGGAGTATCTCAGCACCTATGGAAGGTCTATGCTCACATTGATTCTATGCAGGTGATGTCTGGCACTCTCTCTGCTCCTGGACCCCCACGCAGTCAACAAAATACCTTTAAATTATCAATGCAGCTGCTTACTGAAATCCCATCTTTTCTACTAAGGAGGAGACAGACTTGGAATGGTAAGATGACTGGCTACAAGGCAGCATATGCCTTTTGCCAGGTGCTGGCTATGGAATTTTGAGTATTGGACAGAAATATCAGTCTTTGCAATTGTTGGTCCTGAACTGGAATCCTACTTATTATCAGTGTGATTTTAAGACAAATGACCTAACTCTCTGTACCTCAGATTTCACAACTATTAAATAAGATGAGAACAGATGCTACTAAATAGCATGGCTAAGAGAATTAAAATGTGTTAGTAATGGACTGGGGGTATGGCTCAAGTGGTAGAGTACTTGCATAGCAATTTCAAAGCCCTGAATTTTAACCTCAGTACCACCAAAAATAGCAAAAGGAAAAAGGGAGAGGGAACAGAGAGAGGAAGAAGAAGGGAATGACAAGCATGATGATAAAGAGGAAGAGAAGGGGAAGAGTTAGAAACATTTTGTGCACAGTGACTAGAGTGCAGATCTAGGCATTAGTAGCTGTTAAAGAGAAGAGCAGCTTTCTAAACGGGAAAGTACAGCTCAAAAACCAGCTTCCTTCTGTGGGTCACAAATGATCTAGTTTGGCTGCTCTTACTTCCTCAGAGATATCCCTTGCTCTCATCAAAGCAGGGACATTGTAAGGCACCAGGAAAGCAAAAGAAGCTGAAGAAAGGTTAGATCTGCTTGTCCCCTGGGAGGAGCAGCCATGAGAAAGCCTTCTAATGCTGCCTCTCTCTTGATAAATGTCCTTGGATTTTCTGGCCTATTGCCTCTGCCAAGAGCCAGCCTTGGTCTGGGTTATAGATTTTCTCTGAAAAATGACCTAAGCAGAGCCATTCTAGGAATTAATAATGAACATTGGGAGAGCTGTTAGTACAGAAGACACCATGCATCCACCCAGCTGTGCACTCCTGGAGGCCAGGGGGCTCCACTTCTGGTAGGGACTGAGGAATCAAATTTACAGAGACAGCACTTATGTAATAGTCTTGCTCAGCTCCCTCAATGCTGACTGGCAGACACGTGTCCCCCCTCCCCTCACACATATAATGCTGACTAGGCCCCCAGTGTCGAGCCCTTGGCATTCACCCCAGTATTCACCAGTATGGTGAATGCTCAGCATGGTACAGGGGGCTGGCGAGGAGTGAAGAGGACAAACTTCTTACATACTTTGATTGGCCCAGAGCTAAGCCAGAGTGCACAGATAAGCAGATGGAAACTAAGGCTAAGGCTAGAGAACAAGAAGTGTCCAGGGAAGGCAGACAAATCACTTCCAATGGCAGTGATCCCAGATCTCATAAAGAAGGTTGGGATTGGGGCTGGGCAGAAGGGGCACGTGCTGGCACAGAGTGAAAACTCTCCAGAGTGTGTGGAGTACTAGGAAGTGGGACAGGGCCACCATGGCTAGTAGGTACCTGAGGGGTTTTGTGGGAGGCGGTACTCATTACCAAAATGTTAGGTTAAACCCTGAGTTCTCTGGGAGGTAACAGAGAGAGGATGGAGAATTTGAGTTGCTCTGCACTTAGGCAGTGAAGGTCATCTATTGGATTCCAATGAACTAAAATGTCCTCTGCCTTGTCTTAGTGACAGGCTAGATTACTGGCTGCCAGCCAGGTGACATGGGTAGAACACACTAATATCTGTGGAGGACATCCAGCCTGCAGGGTCTCCCAGGATGTGTTCTCTCTCCTCCATCCTATTCCAATACCCTTCCTCAGGTATAAGAGTCTAGAATAAAAGCCAGCCCTAACCTGCCCCTGACTTCCACAGCCAGGGCCTTAATGTCTCAATCAATTTTTGGTATTTGGTGGCCTTGTCAACAATCGAATACAAATGGATGTTAGACCGGTGGTTCTGATGTGCAGCAGGGACTTGGGGGCCTCTCTGGCATTTGGAGAATCTGCCACTCTGTCTCTGAGCCCACAGGCCTTGAAGTGAGGAACTTGGGGGAGGGGGGGAGGGGGCAGTCACAGGATCTATTTAAAGCAGAATCTGCCCTGATGTTTAGCCAGCAGAGACCTTTCCCCAGACAATGGTCTTTGCTCAGTGGTTGCAAGGGTAGCATGGAGATAATGCTGTCCATTCTGGTCGTTTTGTCCTTGGCCTTACCCTTAGCCTCCCACACACAAATGATGTTCACTGTTGGCTCAGAGGGCTGCTATCGACACCACTGGAAAATTCAATGTAGTTCATGATCATGGCAGTCAGTCCAATGTCCTGTGCCCAAGTTCAGGAGGACAGGGGTGGATGCTTTGCTGTTGCCAGCAGCCTGTTGGATGTGTAAACTCAGTGTTAATTCGGTGAAACTCCAGGATTTATTGAGCACCTCTGTAAGAACCAGGCCCTGAGCTGAGCTCAGATATAACCAGAAGCAGATCCAGACTCAAACAGTAACTAGTTCAAGGATAAGACGGGAACAGAGGGGTGATGACAGGAAGCTTTGCCACATGCCACACCCATGCAGATAATTTCCCTCACCTTTTCACCTAGTTAACTTTTCCTATTCCTCCCCAAGCTTACAGTTCAATGACATTTCCTTGCAGAAGATTTCCCCTCGCCAGGGGTGACTCAGGCAATTCCCAGTTATAGACTCTAGGTTCTACTTAGTAGTACTTGTCGCTGGGGAAAATGTGTGGTTATTTGTATCTCAGGTCTGTGCAATGAGGCTTCAGGAAGCTCAGTGAAGGCAGGACATGGGCTCATTTCCTTCAGTGCTCTCTGTTGCGTATTGACATAGTAAAACAAAAACAAAACCATGAATCTCTACCTGGAAAAATATGGGAAGTGAACAGACAGATGGCTAGATCACTAGTTTTGCAGATGGAAAGCAAAGAACCTCTAAGAGGCTGAGATATAAGCAGGGGTTGAAGGGATGCGCGGTTGGAAGGGTGTAATAGAGGAGCTGCCAGTGAGAGAAGGTAGTGCAGATGGGCACTAAGCACCTGCTGGGCCTAAGCACCCAGCCAAGCCTCAGCAGTAAAGGAAGCACTGGCAGGTGGGGTATATGGCTGAAGCCAGGTTTGTCTAGTGAACAGGAAATGAGCACACTGAGAAATGAGTAGACACAGGGTGGTAAGCCTTGGATGGTAGGCTAGAGCTAGGATTGTTAAGGTGGTCTTGAGGTGCCCCTGCTGAGAAACAATTACAGGCAGTGATCACAGCTCAGGCAGAAAGTCAGGAGACTGGGCTGCAAGACTCAGGATGAGAACCAGGGGAAAAAGATGCCATGGGCATGGGGCAAGGAAATGGTTCTAGTTCATCCCTCACTCAGAACAGGAGGGGAAGCTGTCCCAGTCAGCTGTGTGGAGTGCAGATAGAAAAGGAAGGCCACTGCCTCCTAGGATGTGGAAGGTTGTGCATGTCACTATTGAGCTCCTCTGGCTTCTGAGAGAATGAAGGTGTCAGGGTCCTGAATTGCTCGTGTTTATGATCCAATGGGTACTGCACATTCTCTACTTGCTCCTCCAGACCCACCCTCTGCCCTTCTCCACCCTAACCTGCATCTTTGGAGGGGGTTTCTTGGGCTGTCAAGGCTAGCTGAGTCACCTAAGGGTTCCACTGGGTTCAGCGGTGTGGTATAATAAAAATCTTTGTCCCCAGTTCTTGGCACAGAGCTCCTAATACCCTTGGTATTTCCTGAGTGATAAGGAATACCTCATTATAATGAGCTCCTTCTGACCTCACCTGAGCTCAGGCTAATGAGATGACTCAGTTGTGGCCTCTGTTATAGCTTCTACATACGGATCGGTTGCCAAGAAAGGACAGAACATATCGTTAGAGGGTCCCACCCCAACTCCACAGAGGAAAGAAGGCTGGTGCCAGGGTTATAAAGGAGATCTGGGAGAATGATGTGCTCAAAGAGGAAGTGGAACCACGGAAGTTCCATGGCCATGGCCCCTCATACACTCACATCTACACGCCTCACAACACCTGCCCAACATGTGCCTTCCATTTCACGTTTCCTGGGTTCTGTCCTGTGTAATAAACAGCTAACCACAAGAATTTTCCTGAGTTGTTCTAGTAAATTACTGAACATAAGCAGAGATTATGGGAACTCCTATATCTGTAGCCAAGTTGGACTACAGTGTAGACCTGGAACTTCTGAGTGACATCTGAAGTCAGGCAGTCTTAAGCCCCTAACCTGAGGAAGTGTGTATCAGAATTGAACTCAATTGTGGGATAGGAGTTGGTGTTAGAGGGGGGCGAGGTATGGAGAATATCAGATAATAGTCCCAATCATAAGTGTTCTGATAGTCATAAGTGGTCCAGGAGTCCATGTCTCAGGATTGGTTGGCAGAGGCCTTATTATGGTAAGAGTCTTTGTCTCCCATCCTTCCTGAATTCCAAGATGACTTCAGAAAAGAATAGCTCACAGCAACGAACACAGATACAAAATAGAAGCTGGGATGCCTAGTTTTTAAAAATCCTGCATCTAGTTACTTCATGGGGACAAGTAAGGAGTCAATACTTTCAAGCAAAAGCAGTTTTCAAGGTCATTCTCACCGTAAGGATGACAGCTTTCAGCTTATTGAAAGTGCATTTCTTTCCTAACAACAACAACAAAGCAGCTTTTAATACCTGATACAGAACTACTGGAAGGCATCAGCAGGAGTTGGTGGCGGGAGAAGAGAGGACTTCAGCAGGAGTTGGTGGCGGGAGAAGAGAGGACTTGGGAAATGCATATCCACAGCATCTCCTGTCAGACTACTTCAGGTTGGCACATCCCCATTGAAGATGTGGCTCCTACCCATTACCAGTCTGTCATAGCCCCAGCTGACTGGGCTCCCTTCCCTGTTTTGTACTTGTTAGTCCTAAGGTCTTCAGCATTCCATGCTGGTTGCTTTTTAATATAAGTAGGTGTATTTTTTATTGTTATTGTGAAGGTCATTTACAGAGGGGTTACAGTTGTGTAAGTCAGGAAATGAATCCATTTCTTTTTGAACGTGTTACCCCTTCCCTCTCTTTCTCCTACTTTTTCCCTCCCGTCCCCACCCACAAGTTATAGCGTTCATTTAACTTTACTTAAAACATTTTATTGTAGGGCTGGGAAGTTGGCTCAGTGATAGAGTGCTTGCCTCACGTGCATGAGGTCCTAGGTTCGATTCCTCAGTACCACATAAGCAGAAAAAAAAAGCCAGGAGTGGCTCAAGTGGTAGGGCACTAGCCTTGAGCTGAAGAGCTGAAGGACAGCGCCCAGGCCCAGAGTTCAGGCCCCATTACCGACATAAACAAAAAAAAATAAACAAAAAACAAAAAAAACAAAATTTTTTAGTGTAAAGGTGATGTACAGAGGGGTTACAGTTGCATAATCAGGTAGTGAGTACATTTCTTTTTGAAGTGTCACCCCGCCCTTATTTTCACCCAGTTTTTTTCCCTCCCGATCCCCCTCCCCCCAAGTTGTATAGTTGATTTCCAATGTAGTGTCTAGTGAGTATCACTGCTGAATTAATTCACCCTTTATCCCACTATTTATATGTTTCTCCTTCCCCTTCCCAAATCTGATTCTGTCCAGAATAATACAGATTGCTAGTCTCATCCCAGAGTTACTGCTCCAAGAGGTACAGAGCAGGGTCCAGGAATTTACATGTCTATAAGTTCTTAGATAAAGGTGATATATTGATCTGTAGTCTATACTAGAAAGCAAAGGTGGGTTCAGAAGGTTCCTGAATTGGTAAATGTATCTCCTTCGCTTCTTGGGCAACTAGTGGGCTAAATTTCTAAGAGCTCGTATATCAAGTGAAGTCATGAGAATAGTACTTAACAGTGCATATAAGTTTATAGCCTTGCTCTAAAATTCTTCTCAACAGCTTCTTCATGATCTCTATTCCTTGTCTGTCAACCAAATGCTGGAATCTCTAAGTACATCTAATACCCCAACAAATTCTTGTGATACACACTATAAGACCCTGGGACCCTGAATAACTGCATACTCTTGGTTCTCTAACCTTTAGCTTCAAGCCAATCAATATTGTACTATAGCACGAAGAAGAACAAATTTCTATTTTGTGTCACTTGATATAGTCACTGAGATATAACACTGGTTTGTCTCCACAATTTCATTCTTTACCTAGCCTAAAAAAACTTCTGCAAAAAGTTTGCAAGACAGTTTGCAAGAACAAAGGAAATGGAATAGAGACAATCAGACAATTCCAGGCCTGCAGCAATAGGGAAACAGGACCTCTCCTAGGAAACTTTGCCCTTTGGGCACCATCTTTCTACTTCCCCAGATAAAATGAATTACTGTATTACTATAACAATCCCTGAATCTCAGGGGCTTAATACAATGGAAGTCTCCTCAGACATAGTTCAATGTCTGAATTTTAAAATATTTTCATCAATGAAGACTCAATAATCCTTTTTTTCTCAGCTAAATTCAGTGAATTGGGCCTGGAGCAAAAATCAATTCACTGGACTGTGCCTTTCTACCCAAGCCTAATAGCCTAGAGGTAAGCAGCCATTAAACTGAGAAAGAATAACTTTGAGGAAGCAAGCCAAAATCAGAAAGGGATGAGAATTATGTCTTAGAATTTAAAACAAAACAAAACAAAAAACCCTGGATACACTCATTAGTACATTGAATTAGCTAGAAGGAAACTGATTGGGTTACATGACCAAGGAATCCAGATCCTGGGTTTACATTCTGTGGACCATCCATGTTAACATACCTGAAAAATTCTTAGTGCTGATCTGTGGATAACATCTGGCTGGGTTTTTGCTTGTCCTCTCTGGAGAGGGATGACAGACAGGAAGTAGCAAAGGCATTGACTCTGGCAGAGATAGCTAATGGTGACTCTTCACTGCTGGAGTATTGTAGCTGTCATCTTAGGCTATGGTAATAAAATACTTCCACCTGGTGTCTTACACTATAAAGCTCTATGTTTTCACAGTTCAGGAAGCCAAAGTCCAAGATCAAGGTAGCAGCAAGATTGGCTCCTTAGGATGCCTCCCACCTTAGCTTACAGATGGCCACCTTCTCACTCATGTCCTCATGTGCTAGTCCTAGAATCTTTTTGGGTATCCAAATTTCCCCTTCTTGGAAGGAGACTGGCAAGATTGAGTGTTTACCCTGACAGCTTCATTCAAAGTCAGCTTTCCTAAGGCCCTACTCCATAAGCAACTACATTCTGAGGTTATGAGGCTTAGGACTTCAATATGTGAATGGAGGAACACAATTCAACATATTGTAGCCATGTTTCCCAGTCCCCTCATGTATGGAGATAGTGGCTTGTGGCCAGATGTAATGCTTCCATCTTGGCTCCTAAGCTACCCCACCTACTAGACTAACAAAGTGAGTCCCAGAGAAGATTCCCCCCACCATGGCCCTGGGAGATGTAGAAGCCATGGGTCAGAAGGAGCTGGCATCATGAGAGGTTGTGTCTGAAACAGACCTCCACCCCTAATGTGTTCAGGGCTATGCCTGAGAACAAAGCTGTCACTGAGTTAAACCTTGTGTCTGGGGGTGGGGGTGGGGGGCTTCATTGTGTCAATCAGCAGATCCACACTAATACCGACAGATTCACTTTACACCCAGCCAGGCCTGTGTGAGGCAGAACAGAGGAATGAGCACACCTGGCATGCTTCTTAATACGTTATGACTGGAGCCGTATGGGTTTAGGCAAAAATGTCCAAACATTGACTGAGAAAACCTGGCACCCATCCTCTCAAGCTACATACTGCAAGCAGTAATTAGCAAACACAGCAAGCAGGCTCCCTTCTGGGCTCTGTGGAGTAATGTATCTGAGTCTAAACATGGCCTTCAGTTCTAGTCAGAAGAGAAAAATACCTTAAAACTTTACAATATAATTTCTGGGGGCTGGTGGTTCATACTTGTAATCCGAGCTATTCAGGAGAATGAAAGCTGAGGACTATGTATGGTTCAAAGGCAGTTCTGACAGGAACGCCTATGAGATTCTTATCTTTAATTACCCACCAAAAAGCTGGAAGTGGAGTTGTGGCTCAAGTGGTAGAGCACCAGCCTTAAGCATAAAGTGTGAGGCTCTGAGTTCAAGCTCAATATACATATTACCATATATATAAAAGGCCCAGTGTATGTATGTAGGTCAGAATTTTAAAATGCACTGGAACAACAATTCCTCTTTCTGCACCTTGGTGGTCTGGCTGCAAAGGCTGGTTCTAGCAACTTCATGGAGGACATAATATGGATCAGGACATATGTGTGACCTGTGATGCTGACCTTGGACCACAAAACAGGTAGGGATGCACAGTAGAGAGTCACTGGGTTGTGGGCTAGGCCTTCTCTGCAGCAGGTCTGCTTAGCTTCAGGCAGCTGTGTATGATATGGGTCACTCACTTCAGCTTTCTGAGTCTCTGCTTCTTTATCTAGGAATAGATGATGCTGACAATCCCATTATCTCTCTGGGAGGGTTGTATGAGGTGAAACAAGATAATGTTGGACAAACACTTAGCAGAGTGCCTGGCACCCAGTAAACACTAGAATACTGCTGGCCACCAGTCCTCACCTCCCTGCCACTGCTCAAGCTAGACTCTGTCTCTAACTCCCTCTCATGGCAAGGCAGTTATTGGTGTAGTGCCTGGCATTCCCAGCCTGGGGCTGACTCCCACCAGCTATTTCCAGAACTATTTATGTGGGCCCCATTATTTTTTTTCTTGGGAATCCTTGTGGCAGCTTGTTGCTGATACAAAGGGCCAGACCGCAGGTTTGCAGATACGCCTCCCCACTGGGCCCATCATCCTCCCAGGTCATTTGCTAAAGTTGCTTTGGAAATCTAGACAGATAGCCAAATGTGGTAGTATATACATATAATCCCAGAAATCAGCAGGAAGATACAAAATTCAAGTCCAATGTAGACTACATACAACCTTGTCTCAAAAATGAAAGAAAGAGAAGGGAGGAGAGAGGGAAGGAGGCAGGGGACAAAGGAAGGAAGGAAGGAAGGAAGGAAGGAAGGAAGGAAGGAAAGAAGGAAGACTAGATGTGAGGGAAAGAGAGAGAGAGGGAGGGAGGAATCTAGATAGAAGTGCCCACCCTGGGAATGGGGAATATCTATTACTATTAGTATGTCCTTTGTTTGCTTTCTTATCCCCCATTATTCAGTACTCTCCTGGGGCTCAAGAATCTTGACTCTTCATCTTTCCATCTAAACCTCTAGGAGATACCAATGACTGAATTAATGACTGGTGTGCCAATGTGCAGAGCCTTGTGAGGCAGAACGGGCTGGTACTGGATGTTCCAAATGAAATGGATATGGAAAACTACACTGGGATAAGCAATGTACACATGTTATTGTGTTCAGCTTTTGAGATGGGCAAGGAAATTAAATATGAAATATTTCACAACAAGGAGAGCTTCAAGAGTGTGTGATGCCAAAGAGGATGTGGCTTGCTATAAAGAAAGAACTGGAAGACATAGTGTGTACCCCAACTTTAGGACTCCTGCCCAGAGGCTCAGCTGCAAAGACATTGAGTCAAGCAAAGGGGACCCAAGCTATTCATCCAGCCTCAGAGAGGATGACCAAGGAAGGGGAGGAAGAGTGCTTTGGTGGGGAAGAAGAGTGCTGAAGCATTGTCACCCCCAGATACAGGAAGAGGAGCGAGGGTCCCATAGCCACAAGGCTGATGCATTTTCATAAGGCCTATTACAGACACGGAGCTAATATGGGCAGTAAAGGGAACTTGGTCTAATCACTATCTAATAATGCTCAAATCTCTTCCATCACATCCTTCACAAAAATACTTTGTCTTCTGCTCAAGCATGTAGGTTGCCTATTACCTCCCCAAAGCAAAGCATCTTGGCAGCACTTAAATAAATAATGAAGAGCTGTGTCCTGCTTTTTCTTAACTCCACCCACCCATGCTAGTTCAATGCTACAAGGCCCCAGCATACATAGCAGTTTGCTAACCATCCCCTTCCCCCACACATACAGGATTACCTTCCAGCCTCAGAAGGCAGCCCACGTCATTCTCCTTCCTCCACCCTAAAGACCCCCAACCTGGGGCTGGGAAGGTGGTTCAGTGGTAGAGCTGCGCTGTGGCTCAAATGGTAGAGTGCTAGCCTTGAGCTGAAGAGCTGAGGGACGGCACCCAGGCCCAGAGTTCAGGCCCTACGACCAGACCCCCCCCAAAAAAAAGATCCCCACCCTTCCTTGGATTACCTGGTGTTCTGCCTCTTGCCATCTGAAAACATCCCAGCATGCCACGTGCTACTCTGAATGATGCTTACAGCTTCCCTCAAAAGGCCTGACCTATCAGAAGAGAGTGGCAGCTCTCTTTATTACAGACACCATTCCTGTCCAGGGCACCTGGGTTCTCCAGCTGGCTCCTTGCTCATCTGGTCATCCAAGACTCTGAGGTTTCCTTAGAAATACTAAGGAGGGAAAAACTGGGAGAAGGTGAGGGAAGGGGTGACATTGTCCAAAAAGAAATGTATTCTTGACTTATATAATGTATCACCTCTGTATTTCACCTTTATAATAACAATAAAAAATTTAAGAAAAAGAAATACCTTAACTCCAGGCTCCATTTCTTGAAGGTGTATTAGTCAATTTTTATCACTGTAACAAATATTTGAGTGAAACAATTTAGAGGAGGAAATGATTCTTTTGGCTCCTGTTTTCAGCTGGCCACATTGTGTTTAGGCTATTATAAGGCAGAAACATCATGGTGAAAGAGCATGGTAGAGAAAGTTTTTCAGCTCATGGAAGCCAGGAAGGAGAGAGAGAGAGACAGAGACAGAGAGAGAGAGAGAGAGAGACAGAGACAGAGACAGAAACAGAGAGAGATAGAGACAGAGAACCAGAGCCAGTGACAATGTATACTTTTCTAGAGTATGCCGAGTGACTTACTCCTTCTAACTAGGCACCACCTCCCAATAATGCAAATAAGCTTTGAATCCATCAATGGATGAACCTATTGATGAAGTCAAAGCCCTCATAATGTAATCACTTCTGCCTCTGAACATTGCTGCTTTGGAAACCAAGACTTTGATAGATAACTCTTTCCAAGACCTTTCCTATCTAAACCAACACAGGACTTGGGCTTGAATAATTTCAGTTAACTTCCTGGCAGATTGGAGAGAACGGGCCAGTTGGCAGTATGGTCTTTCTATGACAAGATTCAATATTCACAGGCAACAAGAAGCAGTAACCAGCCATCAGCTCTAATCTAGATAGCCAGAAGAGGCAGAGCCATAAGGTGAAGAGGTGCTTTGCTTCCCTGGGAATCAGGGCTTTGTTTCCTCAACCTCGTT
The DNA here is from genome assembly GCF_000151885.1 of Dipodomys ordii. Taxonomy (NCBI): domain Eukaryota; kingdom Metazoa; phylum Chordata; class Mammalia; order Rodentia; family Heteromyidae; genus Dipodomys; species Dipodomys ordii. Next base: position 6,433,643 of record NW_012267261.1, read on the forward strand.
TTCATCCCTCCTTGATGCCCCTCATTATCACCTGCCTCTTAACTATGTCTGTGCATTGGTGACTTATCACCACCACCACAGCTGGATTAGGATGTCAGCCCAGGCTCACAGCTGTCTGTGGACAGGGAGCTGTGGACAAGAAGCTGGAGCCAAGTTTCACCTCTCCTGGCAGATTCTGGCCAACTCAGGCTCAGATGGATCTGGATACAGGGCCCCAGACTGCATTCCAGAATGCCTCAGAATGCAGCCCCAGGTGCTACATTCACAAATCAGCTCAGAGGAGCCCCCTGAGTTCTCTTTACTCTTACTACAGAGGGTGATATCAGAATGTAAAAGAGGGTAAGATGAGTTTGGAGGACCCAGGAGGTAATTCCAGGGCAGGAGGAAGATTTGTCTTCTGTTTGATGTTTTCTTTCCTTTTATCTTTTTCATAGTGGGAGGGATACAAGAGGGATCCTTTAGAAAACAGAAGAACCTAGAAAAGTCAATGTTTTCCTATTGGTACTGAGCCTTACCTGCCACCAGCTGCCTTCAGCCCTTAGGTCCCAATGCCACTCCTAGGAGCAGTGCCTCAAATGACAACAGCAATTAGTTAAATGAGTTCTTTAGTAGCAATTTTATTTCCTAACACCTTTATTGATACATTTTAAAAATCCTGTCTTTGTGTGCATGAGGCAGCAAGGTGGCTTGAAATGAAGACATTTAAAGAAATTTTGGCCAAGCACTGATGGCTCACACTTGTAATCCTAGCTACTCAGGAGGCTGAGATCTAAGGATTGCAGTTCAAAGCCAGCCCGGGCAGGAAAGTCCATGAGACTCTTGTCTCCAATAAACAACCAGAAAATCAGAAGTGGTGCTATGGCTCAAGTGACAGAGTGCGAGCCTTGAGCTGAAAAGCTCAGGGACAGTGCCCACGCCCAGAGTTCAAGCCCCACAACTGACAAAAAAAGAAAAAAAAAAGAGAAAAAGTTTTACATTAACCTCTCCAAAGTTTTCTACTAAATCTGAAGACACTCGTTTCTACTCACCACGACCCTGCCACTCTCAAGACTTGGTTCTGCTGGGCTGAGTCATTGCTATACAACCTGCAAATGAAGACAACGAGGCTTCAGCTGCTTCACATCAAAGCCCAGGCCACCTGCTCATTGCCTGTGAAGCCAGGACTTGAGCTCAGGGTTGTCTGAATTGTTCTGTGCTTGGGCTCAGGATGTTTTTCAATTAGCCTGCAGTAGTTAGAAGTGAGTGTTTATGTGTATGTCTGTGTGTGTGTGTGTTTGTGTGTGTGTGTGTGTGTGTGTGTGTGTTTGAATGTAACTATTTGGTTTCTAATACTTGGTTTCTATTTGGTTTCTAAGCTTGATATTGAGAAACATGAATTTTTGTGAGTTTGACAGAATGCAGGATTCAGGCAAATACTGGGCAAATGCTCTACCACTTGATTCAGTCCCCCAGCCCTTTTGTTTCAGAGCTCCAAGTCTCACTTAGTCTAGGCTGGCCTTGAACCTTGATTCTCTATATATTTGTCTCCTAAGTAGCTAGGATTCCAGTTCTGTGCACGATCATGTCAGTTGAAACATGTTTTTTTTAACAATCATATATTCTAGCCTACCCATAAATATTAATATGTCATTAATATTTTGGCTCATGGAGGCTTATATTACAGGGAAGCTCAGCAAGTTGTGGAAACTCCTAGATGATTGATGTCCCACTGGAGAGATGAGTTACAGGGTGTGAATCTTGGAATTTATTATGAATCCAAGCTTTGGGCCTTTCTGGCTTTTTCAGCTCTTACAGTTGCTCCCCTTCTACTTTCCAGGCTTTAGGCTGAGTTTTGAAGTGTATTATGCCTTATGCCCTTCAGTAACACATTTCTGATGAGAAACTCAGGTTCAGAGTTGTTGGATGACCTGCCAGAGCTAAACTGTGACAGAATAAAGATTTAACGCCTATTCAAAGTTTCAACCACCTAGGCAAGGCCTCAGGGCAGCGGCCCTTGCTAAGGAATGGGGCAGATGTGAGAAGCCAGTTCATTGCCCACTTCTTGCGCTTGATGAGAATGAGCCCTGGGATGGTCATCCCTCGGGGACAGGGGGAGGCAAGGTAGCCAGATTGCACTTACTCAGTCATGGTAGTGAACAAGGTGACAAGTCAGGTATGTCTGACCTTCAGTTACTTGATAGCATTTCCAGAAAAAATAACCATAAAAGAGTACCCATGAAGCCTCCAGATTCCTCAAATCTGGTACCCTCCCTCTGCCTTTCCATCAAGGTTGGGCTCTCTCCCCTGCTCTAGGCAGGGGCAGCAGGGCTTTGTAAAGAAACACTCTTACAGCCTGGCATCCTAGCTACTCAAGAGGCTGAGATCTGAGAGTTGTGATTCAAAGTCAGTCAGAGCAGAAAAGCCCATGAGACTCTTTTCTCCAGTTAACTAGCAAAAGTCAGAAGTAGAGGCACAGATCAAACCATAGCATGCTAGGCTTGAGCAGAAAATCCAATTGACAGAGCAAGACCCTGAGTTCAAGCCCCAGTACTGGCACATACAAAAAAAAAAGAGATGTGGTGGGGGAGAAAAAGAGGGAGGAGAGGAAGAAAGGAGAAGCAGAGGAAGGGAGGGAGGGAGGGCAGGAAAGAGGGGGAAAAGAAAAGAAGGGAGAGGGTGGGGGCTCTTGCTGTGGACAGGGCTGCAGGACACTCGTGTTCCTTGGGTCCCCTCTTGGGTTGCCTCTTGTGGGATGTGTATGACACCTACCCAGGGCTCTGAGAAACAGTAGAGCCCTTGTTGCACACCTCAGATCCTGGCACTAAGGGCCCTGCAACTATGATGACCCTGCTGTATGGAAAATAGGCTCTGTTAGAGCATAATGTTGTGGTTTAAGTGCATTCCATCAAAAAACTCATACATTGGAAATTTAATCTCCATTGCAATGGTGCTGGAAGGTGAGACCTTTAAGAGATAAAAGCAGAGAGCTCCATTCCTCTGAATATAATCCCCCCCCTCCACATTTCCTAGCTCCAACCTTTTGTCACAGGATTGTACCTCAAGAAAGCTATCCCAAGACAGAAACACCTCAGTCCTAGTCTTGGCAGCTTTTGAACCATGAGAAAGCTATTTCTGCTCATTGTCATTACCTAGCTTCAGGTATTCTTTTATTGCAGCACAAAACTGACTAAGAACACATGTTCATTCACAGTCAAATACTTTGGAAGCAAAACCAGTTTCATCTCCTCTTCCAATGTGGTGTTTACTGCGGGTCTAAAGGTGTGGAGTTCAGGGTTGTATGACAATGGGTCACTTCCTTTCAGGGAGAGTGGCATGATTATGTGTATGCTGCCCTTATAAATGGCGCTGGTCATGGCCCTGGGACAGCAAAGTCTGCCTGAATGTCTGGGCTGGAGAATCCATCAGGGCTCTGCCATGACGCCAGTGGCTGAGAATGTGTTTCTGGAAGAGGTTAGCATTTGTATTGAAGGACAGAGCAAAGATCATTTGCATCATCCAATCTGTTGAGGACCCAGATCGAACCAAAAGTCAGAGGATGGGTGAGCAGGCTCTGTTCCCGAGCTGGGAGCATCCATCTTCCTCTGCTCTCCGACATCAGAGCTCCTGGTTCTTATGCCTTGGAATCCAGTATTTATACAGGCAGCACCAGTGCCCCTTTAGACAGTAGCCTTAGATGGGAACTTACACCATCAGCTCCCCTAGGTCCCAGGCCTTCAGATTCACACTGAATTACACCACCAGCTTTCTTGGGTCTTCTGCTGACAGCTGGCAGAGTGTGGGACTTTTCAGATCTGTAACCATATGAGCCATTTCCCATGATAAGTCTGTTCTTTTGTATTTCTACATATGTCCCAGGGGTTTTGTTTCTCCAGAGAACTCTGACTGCATGGAGATATAACCTCTTTCAGCTTTCTTCACTTTGGGTTGGTTCCGGCTGGGCTGCTTTTGATTGCCTATGTCATTCTCCTTTAACATTTTTTTTCATTTTTGCCAAAGTGCATCAAAATCTGTTTTCATCTAGGGCAGAGGGATGGAAACATGGAAAGCTAAAACTACTCTCCAAAAGACCCCTCCACATCTTCACATGTGAAACCTGTGAATGGCAACTGATAGAGGAAAAAAAACATGCTCCTCAGAGGTGTGATTACGGTAAAGATTTTTAAATGGGGAGATTATTCTTACGTCCTTATGAAAGAAACATGGAAGGAGACTCCTCAAAGACAGAGGAGAAGGTGGTGTGAAGATGGATCATAGAGAAATGTAAAGGAGTTAGCCTGAAGGATTGGCCCAATACAGACACAAGCCAAGGAATCCTGGCAGTTTCCACAGCTGGAAGAAGCGAGGAAGGCCCTATAGGACCTCCAGAGGGAGAATGACCTACTAGCACATGTGCTTCTGCTGATGAAATTGGTTCCACAGTAAAAGAACAACTTTCTGTTGTTTTAAAGCCACCAAACTTGTAGTAATTTTTATTTATCTAATTATCTTGCATGATTAGAGTTTGAATTCAGGGTGTTATGCTTGCTTGGGAAACACTTCAGACTTGTTTTTCCCTATTTTGTTTGTTTGTTTTTTGTACCAGTGCTGGTCTTGAATTCAAGGCCAGGGTGCTTTTTCACTCAAGGCTTGTGTTCTATCACTTCAGCTACAAATCCACTTCTGGCTTTTTGGTGGTTAAGAGTCTCATAGTCTTTTCTGCCTGGGCTGGCTTCAAGCTGTGATGCTCAGATTTTAGTCTGCTAAATAGCTAGGATTACAGAAATGTAATAAGACGACTGATTTCCCTGATTATTTTTTAATTAAGGTCTCCCAGGTGTATGTTTGGAACGTGATCTATTTATTTTAGGCTTCCCATTTTGCTGGAATAGCAAGTATATGCCATCTTGTCTAGTGTTTCTCCTTTGTGAAGGAGTCTCAGGAACTTTCTGCCAGGACTGGCCTGGAACTACTCAGTCTCAGTCTCCCATATAGCTTGGGATAACAAGGCTGTGCCAATGTGCCCAGATATGGGTTGAGAAGAAGTCTTGTAAACTTTTCGGCCCCTGCTGGCCTCAAACCATCATCCTCCCATTATAGTCCTCCCAACTAGTTAGGATTACAAACATGAGCCACCAAAAGCCCTGTTAGTTGTATTTTGTTACAGTAGCAGAGGAAAGTAATATAGTAACTTGGTCCTTTATTTTCTACTTAGAATCAACTTTGGAGGTGTCATGCTTTTATTGAAAGTTTGACAGGACATAAAATTCTATACTTTATATTAAAGACCAAATTTTCCCTTAGATTTAAGACTATCACACACTACGATTTTTAACATTCAGTGTAGCTGACGAGAGGAAATCTCATGCCAGTCTTAATTTCATCTTCTTGATACCCATATTTTCCTGCTGTGTATGCTCAATGTGTTTATCCTTAGAGTTCACTTATTCTGTCAGAATGTCTCTACAGAAATCCTTCTTGTGGGGTGCTATAACTCTATCTACTCGGAAAGCTGAGATCTGAGGATCGTATTTCAAAGCCAGAACAGCAGGAAAGTCCATGAGACTCTTACCTCCAATAAACCACTCAGAAAAAGCTAGAAGTGGCACTGTAGCTCAAGAGTACTAGCCTAGCGCTGGTAGCTCACACCTGTAATCGTAGCTACTCAGCAGGCTGAGATCTGAGGATCACAGTTCAAAGCCAGCCTGGGCAAGAATGTCTGTAAGACTCTTATCTCCAATAAGCCACCAGAAAACCAGAAGTGGTGCTATGGCTCAAGTGCTAGCCTTGATCTGAAGAGCTGAGGGATAGTACCCAGGCCCAGGGTTCAAGCCCCATGACTGACAAAAAACAAAGTACTAGCCTTGAGTAAAAGAAGCTCAGGGACAGTACCCAGGCCCTGAGTTCAAGCCTCAGGATCAGGAAAGAAAGAAAAGAAGAAAGGAAGAAAGAAAGAAGGAAGGAAGGAAGGAAGGAAGAAAGGAGAGAGAGAGAGAGAAGAAAGGAGGGAGGGAAAGGAGGGAAGGAATCTGAAGACTCCTGTTTTATTTATGAAATTTCTTTTATTTTTTTTAATTTTATTTTTTGTGCCAGTCTTAGGGTTTGACTCAGGGCTTAGCACCATCCCTGAGCTTTAAGTTCAAGGCTAGTGCTTACCATTTGAGCCACAGTTCCACTTCTGGTTTTTTAGTAATTAATTGGAGACAAGAGTCTCATGAAGTTTCCTGTCTGGGCTGGATTTGAACCTCAGTCCTCAGATCTCAGACTCCTAAGGAGCTAAGATTGCAGGCGTGAGCCACCAATGCCTGGCAATTTTTTCCTTGACTATCTATATTCTATTAAAATATTAGGCAGACATGGAAACTTCTGATCTATTTTCTGATCTACTTTTTGAATTTTGTTTGTATTGTTGCTCTATCCTCTAGCGGTTTCCTTTACAAATTACTAAACTGGTTCTAAGTCTTTTCTATACATTATTCAGCTTATCCTATTTAAATATTTACTTTCACCAATCATATTCTACTTCCTAGGTGATTTCTGTTCTTGTTCTCAACTTTATACATAATATCCTATTTTTGTCTTATGGATGCAATAACCTCTTGTCTTTCTAAAAATATTAATCACAATTTTTTAAAAATATATTCTTACTGACATTTTCTTAATTACATCTCATTCTCCTAGGGCTAGCTGATCCTTATTTATGTAGTTAGTGTCTGTGTTGGTCAGTTTCTTGTTACAGCAACAAAATACCAGAGACAATTAACAAAGATAAAGGGTTCATTTTAGTTCACAGTCCTGGAGGTTCCAATACAATCTTCGGGGGACTCACTGCTTTGGCCCTATACTCAGAGAGGGAGTGCAGGGTAGTGCAAAGTGCTCATCTCATAATCAGAAAACCAAGAAGAAAAGGAAGGAGCTGAGGTCCCTCAACCTCTTTTAGTACACCCCAGTGACCTAAGGACTGCTAACTAGGCCTCTTAAAGGTTCCATCACTTCTCAATAGAGCCACCCTGAGAACCAAGCCTTTAACAAACACATGGGCCTTCAGGAAACATTCAATATCTACACTGTAGGGCATCTCTCACAGGTCAAGGCAGAGGAGGATAAGTCTAAGAAACACACTTGAATTTCAAAATGAGAGGTCATGCATAGTTTAGAAAACATACCTATCAATAGATAAACATATTCCCACAGGTTTTTTAAGCTCAGCACTCCACTAAATTAAAGAACCCTCCTTTAAAGACAGCTCTGAGAAAGCCATCTCCTGCTCCCCACCTAATAAGGTGCTAACTCTTTATCATGGTGAACTATTAGAGTCAACGAGAGAACTTCTTCAAGATGCCTGCGCACTCCCAGGTAAGCTAGTGTGTGCTCAGGATCATGAATCCCTGGGTTCACTCTCTGTAACTATCAGACAATCTGTGAGGCCAGGCTTTTGTAGTGTTGTTGCGGAAACCAGCAGTGTTAGCATTACCTGGAAACTTACTAGAAATGCAGAATCTCAGGCTTCATCTCAAATGCTCCAAGTCAGAATCTACACTGAAACAAGATCCTCAGTGATTGATAAACACATCCAAGTTAAAGGAGCACTGCTTTGTGGGAAATTGTAAGATAGCATAGTATACACCTTCAGAAACTGATGGGTCTGAACCACAGCCGAGTCACTTTACTAATTCATGAACACATTAAATGGAAAGAAACAAGGTGTCCTAGTTCATGTTCTGCTGCTACAACAAAAGCACCTGAGGCTGGGTGGGTATCTTATAAAGAAAAGAGGTTTATTTATCTCACAGTTTGGGAGGCTGAAAGTTCAAGACTGGGTTTCCACATTTTTTTGGGCTCTTGTGAGAAGCTCGTGGTAGATGACATCATGGTAGAAGTGCAGGCAGATGAGATCACATGGTAAGACAGAAAGCCAGAGAACATTTGAGGGCCAAACTTGCTTTTCTATAACAACCCACTCTCACAGGAACTTACCAGGCTCCCATGAGAACTACATTAATCCTTTGTTGGGGCAGTGCCCAGAATTCTCTAACCATCTTCTAACAGGCTCCTTGCTCTTAAAAGTTCCACCCTCTGTCAAATACTGCTGTACGGAGGACGGAGCTCAGTCTATATCCAACCATAGCCAAGGCCATGGAGTACTTAACACAGTGCTGGCCAATGGTAGGGGTATCATTAGTCTCTTCCTCACCTACTTCTGCCAAGATTCCTGCCCAGCCCCAAGTGAGGGCAGTGATTCAGCAGGATTATTCTTCTGTGCCCCTGCCCAGTCCCCACTGCCCTGTATCTTACTAACCAGGTCTTTGATTTTCCCTCCCCACAGTGTCAGAGCTATCCATCAAGTAGCTCTGCTGGTACCATCGTCAATGATAGCTTTTGGACTCACTTGCAAAATTTAATATCAAAATGTTTTTTTGATCTATAAGCTGCCTTGAAGTCCACCCAATCATAGTCCAGAGTGAAAAATCAGCTCTTTCTCCTCTGAAGCCTGAAGGCTGGTGGAAAAGACATCTGTGCTCTCTGCCTGTGGTTTCCTGTGAGCTCCTGCATGGATTCAAGTCAGATGATGATGACCACACCACCTTGTGCCTGACACTCCTGCTGAAGACACCTTTGATTCCCCCCAAGTCATTCTGCAGAGTTCACAGTCAACTTCCTTGTCCTGCCTAACCAGTCCTTGTCCTCCCCGGAGCTGAGCTTAGAGGCAGGGATGTCTGAGTCTGTTTTACATACCACAAAACAAAGGCCGAGGCAAGGCCACTATCCAAAGAAAGATGAGTGTAAGTCTTCTTAATTCAGTGTCCCCAGAAATCCCACCTCCCACAGCAGCTAAGTACCCAGTCTGGAGCTAGTTAACTGGCCAGCATCCCTTCCCTCTCCATTTAGGTACTTCATGGGGCCACTAGCTGCAGCTGGTTACAGCAAACCACCCAGTGCTCCTTTATAGAAAAAATTAGTGTCCTTTCTTATTCTCTCCCCATTCTCCTCCCTGCAGTAATGTCGGAGGGGGGGGGCACCACCTTCTCCAAGCCACAGCATGGAGAGTGTGATGGGGTCACAATCACTTATGATAGTTGCCCCAGGATCCTAAAAAGATTCACGCAGTCAAGCGTTGGTGGCTCACACATGTAATCCTAGCTACTCAGAAGGCTGAGTCCTGAGGATTGTGGCTCAAAGCCAGCCTGGGGAAGAATGTTCAGGAGACTTATCGCTAATGAATTACCAAAAAAGCTGGAAGTGGAGCTGTAGTTCAAAAGGTAGAGCACTAGCCTTGAGCAAAAGAAGCTCAGGGACAGTGTCCAGGAACTGAGTTCAAGCCCCTGTACTGGGCAACAACAACAACAACAAACAAAATAAAAAACAAACAAAAAAACCCTGCATAGTATACAACACACACACACACACACACACACTTTTCTCATTTTAGAAAATATTGTTTAATTGCTCAAATTCTGGCCATCCAAAAAATAGAAATAAACTCCAAATACACATATAATTTTACCACTCGGGGTATCCACCAAGAACAAATACTTTGGTGATATCCTTCTCAAATGTTTCTAAGCATATAATTTTTTTTGTATGTGCCGGGCCTGGGGCTTGAACTCGGAGCCTGGGCACTGTTCTTGAGCTTTTCTATTCAAGACTAGTGTTCTACCAGGTAAGTTACAAGTCCACTTCTGGCTTTCTTTTGGTCTTGGTAGTTAATTGGAGATAAGAGTCTCATGGACTTTCTTTCCCCCACTGGCTGTGATACTCAGATCTCAGCCTTGTGAGTAGCTAGGGTTACAGGCATGAGCCACTAGTACCCAGCTACATGAAAAATAAAGTCATCTGGTATAGAATGTCTTGTATATGCATAATATATTTTATATCTTCATGTGCCATGGACCTCTCCCGTTAATAAATATTGTCTTAAAAGGTAATTGATAGACATGTCCCCCAATCCCTAATGGCTACTTACTAGCTGTTACTATTTTCAATGTGATCAACTTACCTGTGACTAAAGTTCCCACAAGGTAATATTATGAGTATTATTTTTAAATTTCATTTTATAAACATTTCACTGAATAAAAATATGTTAAGACAAGAAAAATGTTGAAGACAATCTTACCATCTAAAAATTGTATTTGTGTGTCTTCACTTATTCTGTACATATACCTATATCTCTGTATAAATGCATACATCAAACAAGTCAGTAAGTCTAGTACAGCTATATTTTTATTAAAACAATACTATTTGTTGGCATTCTTTTCCTTACTATGTAACAACTATCCTTATCATGAGTTTCGGATTTACCTCTTTATTGCTTCCTAATAATATACTGTATAAGTATATACTTCTATATTCTTGTGTATGTGTGTGTCAGAGTGTGTGTATGTGTGTGCCAATACTACTGAGTCTTGAAATCAGAGCCTTGTACTTCTTTGGCTTTTCTGCTCAGGAATGGCTCTCTACCAGTTGAACCACACATCTACTTCCAGATTTTTGCTGGTTAGTTGGAGACAAGAGTCTCTCGAATTTGTTTGCCAGGCCAGCATCACATCAATTCTTTATTCTGTTGTCTCTGACTATCTGAGACAATTATTTTTCTGATTTCTTCTAAGAGTTTCTAAAATAGTAAAGATATCAAATTCTTTGTTACATGACAAATACCTTTCCAAGGTTATTCTTTTTCCTTGAGACTTGTCTAAGGTAAGATTTTTCTCTTTATTCTATAATTACAGAAAATAATGTGTGATCATTTTACAAAAATAAGAAAACAAAAGACATTAAGCCCCACCAATGAGAGCTAAAGTCTACCAATATTCTAGACTACATCTTTCCAGAGTTTCCTGTTTCTAAATGTATATGCTATGATATGATATTAAAAACAAAACTGAAATTATAGTATACATTTCTGTGACCTACTTCATTTGCTAAGTGCATCCTGAAAACCTTTTTTGTACCAACACACATGAGTCAGTGCCACTATGTACTTAATTTCACTTTAAAAATACATACTACGTGTACATAGCTTAAAAATCAAGACAGTACTTTAAAAAAAAAAAAAGCATGCCATGCCAAGAGCTTTTGGCTCATGCCTGTAATTCTAACTACTCAGGAGGTTGTGATCTAAGGATCACAGTTTGAAGTCAGTTCTGGCTGGAAAGTCTGTGAGACTTTAGCTCTAATTAACCAGCCAATATTCAGAAGTGGAGCTGTGATTCAAGTAGTAGAGTGTTAGCCTTGAGCAAAAAAGCTCAAGGACAGCACTCAGGCCCTGAGTTCAAGCCCCAGGACTAGTACACACACACACACACACACACACACGCGCGCGCGCGCGCGCACACACACGTAGAGCTGCTCCTTCTTTCCTCTCTTCTCCATCTCTGTCAATATTGCTTTTTTATCACACACACACACACACACACACACACACACACACACCACATGAGTGTCCTTAAAACTTCTCCATAGCATCTGGAGGGCTGCTTGTTGGAGAACAGGACTAGGAGAAGCCATGGTTCAGTTAAGTGAGAACAGCATTGATAAACATGCTCAGAATCTCTCAGTGGTGAGAGGGAGGGTGCATATCATTAGCGGTCAGATGCTGATTCCACAGGTCTGAAATGGATCTGAGATTTTGCATTGCTAATCAGCTCCCTAGCTGATGCTGAAGCTGCATCTCCAAGGGCCACATTTTGTTTGGCAAAAGATTAGAATGACCTCCACTTCCCTGGGAGCTTGTGAGGACTCCAGGAGGTGGTGGAAGTAGCCCAGGAGGACGCCTTGCTGGGCTGCTGCCTGCTGGGGATGGGCCCCCAGAAGGCCTGTGTCCTCTCATGACTTGGCCACTAAGCCTAATGGAGCCATTCAAAAGATGGTAGCTAAGAAGACTAATTTATTCAGCAAAACATATCAGCAAGTCACAGGAAGTATGGTTTGTACACCTCAGTATGTGCTAAGATATTTGATACCATTCACATCACTTTCTGGGAAAAGAAAAAAAAAAGGCTTCCTAAAAACAACTTGGACCAACAACATCAGATGTAACTCAGAGCAAGACAATTAGAAGCCATCCCCTTTTTTTTTTTTTTTCTGGTTGTGGGGCCTGAACGCTGGGCCTGGGCGCTGTCCATCAGCAATTCTGCTCAAGGCTAGCACTCTACCACTTGAGCCACAGGACCAATTCCTAGAAGCCATCTTTTTTAATGTCTGTTGCCAATCTTATTAACATGTATTCTTGTGGAAATTGGAACCAAGGCATATAAACCAGAAGAAAAGAAGGAAGAGACATAGTTGTCATTATCTGCAGATGGTATAATTGTCTTCCCACAGAACCCAGGACTTCTCCAAATTTTTTTAGAATAAAAAAGCTGGCCAGGAACTGGTAGCTTATGCTTGTAATTGTAGCTACTCAGGAGGCTGAGATCTACAAAATCATGATTCAATGCCAGCCTGGGCGGAAAATTTCAAGAGACTCCAGCTCAAGTGGTAGAGCACCAGCTGAGCCAATGCTGAGGTTTGTGTAAGGCCCTCAGTTCAAATACTAGTAGTGGAAAAAAATGCTGTATAAAATAGCAGAATACAAAAGAAACACCAAAATAATAATTTTCATACAATCATATCCAATCATCAGGAAATAACTGGAGGAAAGTTTTTATTACACACATGGCAACAAAGTACAACAAAAATGTAGAAGAAGTCAACTTGAAGGTTGATGTATAGACATCGGTAAAACAGATTTCACAGAACCCTAAATGACTTGGACATAGCAAACTTCTTCACAGGACATTAAATCGTCCTCAGCTGTCTATCAGATTTCAGACTGTTGCTCAAAAATGCAGATGGCAAAGGAGACGTTTATACATGCCTGGTGCTTGTTGGCTGAGGCTTCACAGTTTACCGATCTAGCTAGGCCATTTCTGAACGGGGGCATCTCAATGTCAGTATTTATAGGCACTTCCTCTCCCTGGTCCCAGGGGAAGGTTAACCAGTCTCCTATCTGGAAGATACAAATCTTGAGGCCATGTTTTGGACACTAAGTGGGGAAGGAGGATGAAGTATTTCCTGGTTCAGAATCTAAACTTTTATGTAACCCTTCTGTTTTCAATATAGCACTGCCACCACCACAGATTCTAGTTCCCTAGGCCAGCATCCTGTGTTCTAATTTTCCTGAGAATAAAGTTGAGTTTTACACGAGGTGTGTGTTGGTGACAGCCGTATCTTCAGGGAGGGGAAAGGTGATTCTGGACAACTTCCTCTTCTTCTTTTTTTTTTTTGGGTGTCAGTGCTGGAGCTTGAATCCAGAGTCAGGATTTTTCCTCAGCATTTTTCACTCAAGGATAGTGTTCTCCCACTTGAGCCACAGCTCTACTTCCAGCTTGTTGCTCATTAATTGGAGACAAGTCCCATGGACTTTCCTGCCCGGACTGGCTTCAAGCTGTGATCTTCCTATCTCAGCCTCCTCAGTGGCTGGGATTCTAGGCATGAGCCACTTGTACTTACCTTGCTATTATATGTGTTTTTATTAGTGCATATTAATTATACTAAGGGTTTTCTTTTATTGTGGTATTTTTACTGTGGTATTCATACATGCACACTTTTGAATTCACCCTTCTATTTCTCTTTCTTAACCCTGTACCTCCTTTTCACCACCATTCTTTTCTTGTATACATTCTTTTCTTGCTACTTGTATACATAGACATAGTATGATGAGAAGTACAATATAAAGCTCCCCATAACATCCTCTCCTTTTCCTTTTTCCATCCTGCCAATTCCTCCCCAAACATTGGCACATTTACATTTGTGTTATATATACTACATTGATGCTGTGTGTGTGCATGTACACACAGACAGATACACATATAACACATATAACAGGCTCTGCACATGAGAGAAAAACATGCATTTTTATTCTACCTAGGAATAGAATTGCTAAGCCATATGTTAAGTGTTTGCTTTTCTTGAAAGATAACCAGGCTGTTTTCCAAGGTGGCTGCAATGCACCACTTTACATTTTCTGTGGTAGCATATGAAGTTTCTAATTTTTCCAAATCGTCATTGAGTCTTGTTACTACCTGCTTTATTATAGCCACTCAAATGAGTGTGAAATGGAATCTTGCGGTTTTCAGTTGTAGTTCCTTGATGACTAATGAGTAATGTCACCCATGGGCTTCTTTGCCATTTCTATATCTTCTTGGAAGAATACCTGTTTAGATGCTTTGCTCATTTTAAAACTTGGCCTCTTTGTGTTTCAGTTTGGGTTGTATTTCTTCACACTTTGATGTTGTTGCTTCTTCAGTGGCATTTTATAAGAAGCTGAGCCCTCTTCCTACTACAGGAACCAGGAAGGACTGATTCTGGCTTTCCTTTGCAACTAGTAGATAAGCACATAGTTATAGATGAAGCCAATCAGATTCCTATCTGCCCTAGACATGAACCAGGATTGGACAATGAAAACTGGAAGACTAACAGAAAAACCTTCCAACCATGACAGAATCTGTGATGTGACATAGTAGTGAGAGCCAGCAATCATCAATGCCCTGTGTCCCAGTGGTGACAGTGGGGTTACAGGGACACCAACAAATGTGATCAAAAGCCTCCTCCCTTAGCTTGTCTGAGAAATGGAATACTGCTTGCCTCTCTATTCCAGCCCATTTTCCAATATGGTAAAATATCCAAACTCAATGCTTCCTTTTAGCTCAGATTCTCATAATTGTTTTCTATTGTTGTAATTAAGAAGCTTGAGTGGTCAAAGATGATATTTCTTTTCCTGCGAATGCAGAAAAATTAACTGGCATACAATAGCAACCTACATTCACAACATAGAGGTGAGTTAAATGTGAGAAACCTACACAGATGCTGGGCCTTGATTGAGTCCTTACAAAGCTCTCTGTTTGAAAGCAACCCTGAAATCATTAGAAAGCTCCATTTCTTGTTGTACAGAAAAGCAATATGAACAGAAGAAGGTCTTGCAGTGCCAAAGGTTCACACTTGTAATCTTAGCTAGTCAGGAGGCTGAGATCTGAGGATTGTGGTTCAAGGACAGCCTGGAAAAGAAAAATCCATGAAACTTATCTCCATTTAACCAGCCAAACCCTGAAAGTAATGGTGTAGCTCAAGTGGAACAATGCCAGCCTTGAGCAAAAAAATCAAGCGACAGTGTTCAGGTCCTGAGGTCTTAGGTTTAAGCCCCAGCACTGGTGCGCGCGCACACACACACACACACACACACACACACACACACATCCGTCTAAGATGGTATAGAGCCCTGGATTACCAACTCAAGTCTTGAAGTGGAGAGATTGAGTCTGGTCTGCACCATCTTGGCCACCTGGTAAATGTTAGGGTCTGGCATCTTGTCTTCATGGTTGAGGAAGGTAAAGCCCCCACCTCCCAGGTGATAGCCATGCCCAAATCCCTGGAGGCAGTGGTGGGGATTTGGATGATAGGTTACTATACATGTCAGTCCAGTGCCTGGAACTTGAGTTTCCTGTGACTCTGCCCCCTGACCTGACCCTGTTTAGGCCTGGACCAGCTCAGGTGCCATTACACCATGCCATGTGTCTCTGTATCTGTGTCCAGTCTCCTATCTGTTGGCTCTTCTCCAGTCATCATGGCATCCCACTTCAGCTCTCCATTGGAGATGAATTGGTTTGTTGGTGTTGTTTTGTTCTTTCTTTCCTCTCTGGCCTTATAGCTCAGTTTCCTAACAGCATTAAGTGTATTTGCTGACTGCTGGTCTTTGAGACAGGTGTCCACCATGCAGTCACCAACCTTTTAATAAAGACTCCCAATTTGATCTTTCAAAATGTGGCTTCTCTATTTTCTTGCCATATGATAGTATGACCTTACATCATCAGGAAGCAGCTAGTTCCTAGTTCCTAGTTGAATAAAATACTGCTATGGATTACATGCATTAGAACTAATGGTTCTCAGGCTGGTATTTTGTTTTTACACTATGTTAACCAGTCTCCAAGGAGGTCTAGTTTTCCTATCTTCCTGGTCACCCAGTCTCATGTAGTATCTACTCACACTTAATTCAGAGCTGGTCTAGTGACATAGAGTACGGCAGATATGAAAACATGTAGCAACCAAGGCTAGGTCATAAAAGACATTGCAGCTTCCTCCTTGGACTTAATCACTGAGGAAGGTGGCCACCATGTGGGAAAGATACTCAAGCATCCCATGGCTGGACAGGAACTAAGGCTCCTGTTTATAGCCCAAATCCACTTTCCAGACTGACAAACCCTTCAGACTTACATCTGACCACACCTTCAGGAAAGACCCAAGCCAAAATTGACCAGCCAAACCACTCCTGAGTTGCTGATCCAGAAAAACCATGAGAGCTAGCAAACAATTTCTGCTGTGTTAAGCCTCTCAGCATTGGGTGGTTTGTTATGCAATGATAAACAAATAATATGTCAACTAATAACCTATATTTACTCTCTATTTTGAGAAACCCAATAAATTCCTTTGGATAAACAATGGGGAAACACCGATAGCCACTCATTCAGAAATGTGTATATTTAAGAATACAGTTTTACCTGTGTGGCATAACTCTCAATGTGAAACTTTTTAAATAAAAATTGACTCATTTCCCATGTATGTAATGTTGTGGAAGGTTCTCTCTTCTCTCTTTAGAGGGTTTGGAGTGTGCAGAGTGCTTCCTGGAACTGAGGGGTGCTATAAAAAGATCTAGTCACTTCTTGGTAGCAAGGAGTAACATGTATGATTGTGAGGAAAATGGAGGAGAAAGGAAAGGAACAGGCCAGACTCTCCATCTCAACAGGTGAGGAGTGTTTATTGAGGCACAGGAGATTGTGCAAGGGTGGAGTTGGGGTTGGGCTTTTATGGGGTCTGAGCAAGGAGACAGACTTATCAAAAAGGCTATTAGGGTTGGTGGAGGATGGGGTTTTGTTAGGCCCACAATGGAATGTTGGTGTCCTGCTTACATGTCAAGCACATCTGCACATACCTGGGGTTTTGCCTGACATCTATATGCTCCTGGGACAATAGGGTAGGGGTCAATCCTTCAATAATACCCTAGCTTCAAGGGTCAGGATCTCAGGGTGGCCAGACAAGTGATCCCAAACATTCAGATGGCAAACACCATCAGTCAGTCTGTTCTGAAAGTGTTCCCAGTCCCAGCACTGGAAATTTACTGAAATTCTTTTTTGCAGCTATCAGAGTTTGGGTCTCAAGAACGCTTAGCTAACATGCTACCACTTGACCCATACCTCCAGCCTAGCTTTTTTTTTTTGCTTTTTTTTTGTAGATCACAGGGCCTGAACTCTGGGCTTGGGCACTGTCCCTCAACTCTTCAGCTCAAGGTGAGCACTCTACCACTTGAGCCACAGCGCCACTTCCAGTTTTCTAGTGGTTTATTGGAGATAAGAGTTTCACGGACTTTCCTGCCCAGGCTGGCTTTGAACCTCGATCCTCAGATCTCAGCCTCCTGAGTAGCTAGGATTAGAGGCGTGAGCCACCGGCGCCCGGAATTAGCCCAGCTTTTTGTGGTTATTTTGGATATAAAATCTGGTGAACCTTTCTATCTAGGCTAGCTTTGAAATGAAATCCTCTAATTCTCAGCCACTTGAGTAGCTATAAGACTACAGGAGGGCTGGGAAGGTAGCTCAGTGGTAGAACACTTGCCTTGCATGCATGAGGCCCTGGGATTCCTCAGCACCACATAAGCAAAAAGAAAAAAGCCAAAAGTGGTGCTGTGGCTCAAGTGGTGGAGTGCTAGCCTTGAGCTGAAGAGCTGAGAGACAGCGTCCAGGCCCAGAGTTCAGGCCCCAAGACCAGACCCCCCCCCCAAAAAAAAAGACTACAGGAATGAGCCACCAGAACCGAAATCCTTTTTTTTCTTCTTTTTTATACCTTCAATGTCCACCTGAAGCCTGTGTTGCATAAAAGCCTTGGGTGATTTACACTGCATACTATTCACTATGCCCAGCCTAGTAAAACAAACAAACAAATAAAATAAATACCTCTAAAGTCTGCCAACAGTACACTTAGAAAAACATCAATAGTGATTAAACGAGTTTTCTCCTGTACTTGGAATTGAACAGGTTGGCAGGCAGAGCTGTAATTAAAAACCAACTCAATTTGCAAATATATATATATATATATATATATTATGATGATTTTAGAAATTATGAGTTTAGCAATGCTCAAAAGTAACAGGGCATCCTCTTTCACTCAGCAGCTAGCTACACCCCAGCTCCCCAGCTCCCATTCACACCTAGTCATTTGTGTTTGTTTGCAAACCAAAACAAACTCAGCACAGATTTTTTTTTGTTTGGTTGATTTGTTTTCACACAGTACTGAGAGTCTTTTATGTTGCCAAAGGCTAGATTTGGTACTTTCTTTTTTTTATTTTTTATTGTGAACATACTGTACAGAGGGGTTACAATTACATGGGCAGGATAATAAGTACATTTCTTATCAAGCATTGCAGCCTCCTCCTTTGTTTCCCCTTCCCATCCCTTCCCATCCTCCCCCCTAGATTTGGTACTTTCTTAAGTAAGGCTGGATTGTTCTCTCTCCTGCTCTAGATACCCTCCCCTACCAATCACTGGGGTTGCACTTAGCAGAGCAGTGGGTACCACCTTCCCCTCACATCAGGCTCAGTAGACGGGTGTGGCTGCTTCCTGCAGCCCCATCACTCAAGCTTATATTTCCTGGTACCCTACTGAGCTGTCGTGCTCAGAGTCAGGTCCCTAACACATTTTCAACACAATCTTCATAGAGTTCCAGAGCATCTGCTCTTTTCTTCCAGAGAAAGCAGGGCGAGTCCTCAGGCTCCTGAATCCTCCAGAGCCGTCATACATCACCCAAGAGTCTGATGGGGAATTTTTTCAATGTCCTTTGGACGCTGAACAGTGAGGACACCCCAGTCAAGATGATGTTACCCGTGTTTATCAGGGAGAAGTCAGGCAGCTGGAACCATGTAGAGAAGGCACAGCGCCTCAAGGAGACCATTCAAGACTGGCTCCACCTCAGATCCCCCAGACACTGTCACCTCTCACCCCAAGACTCTGACTCAGGAGCACCAGCACTCTCTGGCTCCGTGCAGAAGGGTGAGTCGAGGTCACCCAGAGAATACCAGCTCATAGAAAGCTGAGAGACTAATTCACCAGAGCCGATGTTGCAGAGCTCAACATGCCAAGCAGATACTTCACTGAACTCGTGTAATTTGCTTTTGGCTTATTCAACAGGAATACTTTGCATTGCTCATGAGATCATTTAGGTGTTAGATGCTGACATATATAAAAGAGCATCAGTCAGAAGCAGCGGCCCAGTAGTAGCTTTATTTTTTTTCCGTGGAATCTTTTTGTCGGGACTGATATTTGGGGTGGGATTATTTAGGCTAATACTGGATTCTTGCAGGCACTTTGGAAATTTAAGTTTAGAGGAAGAAGAACTCCCTGTCCAGTCCGAACCGCTCAGCATGGCCAGATGCGTCCCCTATCTGCCTTTGGTGGGATCTGCCTCAGCTACATCAGCCAGTGCAGCTGGCTCTGGCAGACCCTAACAGGAAGGGTCTCCATTCACTGGTGAGAAAAGCCCTAAATGGCTGGGCCGGAGACAGGTATTGAGGAGCATGGCAGGTCTGCCATGTTTGCATTGCCAAGGTTAGGTATGGTCAACACTAGTTTCCTCTTTATCTTTTCATATAGGTGAGGTCCTGCACTGACAGCCACACAGAGAAACCTGGTGAGGGGGAGAAGGAGGCGGGGAATAGCGGGTTCCTCGTGGGCACCAAAGGAGGGCGTGCATTGTTGGCAGAGAATTAAACAGCGATAGAAATCAATATAAGTTCTGTATAGGGGAAGTCACAGTGAAATACGGATGATTAATATACACAAGTAATTTTTTAAGTCAGAAACCTTTTTTTCTCCTCCCCTTGGCAATTCTTTTATTTATTTATTTATTTTTTGGGTCCAGTCGTGGGGCCTGAACTCTGGGCCTGGGCGCAGTCCCTCAGCTCTTCAGCTCAAGGCTAGCACTCTACCACTTGAGCCACAGCACCACTTCCGGCTTTTTTTTATGCTTATGTGGTGCTGAGGAATCGAACCCAGGGCCTCTTGCATGCAAGGCAAGTGCACTACCACTGAGCCACCTTCCCAGCCCGTTCCCTTGGCAATTCTAAGCAAAATTGATGATACAATACTCCCTTGCTCTACCTTTCCTCCCTGCCATCCCTGCAAGAGCTCCCAACTAGCACAAAAGATGAATCCATGAACATATTAACACCAAAGCCTGTTCTATGTTTTGACAGAAGCGTGGGTCGGGTTGTGCAAACCACTCTGGCCCTTTGTGGGGAACGTGATCATGTCCCATTCCCCCTGCCCCCGGTCAGCCCCTAGTTCATTATGGCAGTCCTCATGAGTAAGCATGGTGACCTGGGTTACCTTGTCATTCCCCTGACCCTCAGGGCCTAAGAACTCATGTCCCCATACCAGCGCTTTGGTAAAGGAAGCAAGGAGCCTCTCCAGTCAGATGCAGGCTGTGCCTCTTCCTCTGTGGCTCCTCCCCTTCCTTCAGGCTCAGGTCCAGGGAAATTTCCAGTATTGCTGCTCTGAAGGTTCCTTGAGCAATATCCCATTGCATTGCTAATCTCAAACCTACAGGGAGGGAGGCCCAATGAGCAAGTCCTAAACTAAACAAGGATACAAGAAGCCTGTGCTCCATGACTTTGCACTGGGCTCTGCTGTCTGATGGTCCACAGTGTGACTTTGGGCAGGTCGTGCCCCCTTTCTAGGCCTCTATTCCCTTAGCAGTGACAATAGATGGTGTTGAATCATCTCTGGGGAGTGCTTTCTTCTCTAATGATTTTCCCCTGTTCCCAAGGGCCTTTTCCGCTTGTCTCTTCATTCTCTCTCTCTCCCTCCCTCTCTCTCTCCCCCCTCTCTCTCCCTCCCTCCCTCTTTCCCCCTCTCTCCCTCTCCTTCTTCCTCCCACCCCCCTCTCTCTGTTTTTCTCTCATCTCCAGGTGTGTATGCTTTACAAAAATACTGTATCACTCCAAACTCTTAAACATGCTCTTAAACTTTCCAGAAGAAATTTTTTTTTATTAATTCCTTTTAGTAAATTGTTCTCTCACGGTGATATACTTTTTAATAATTTAAAAACATGATTCCATTTCTTTTTGCCTGAAGCTTGGAAAGTTCATCTTTCCAGAGAAGGTTCTATAACTTCTTAACTGCCTCACTCTTCAAATAATCTATTTTTAGTGGCTTCAGCTCACTTCTGGAGCCAATGTGGGTAATTACAAGAGAAACAGTGCACCCTCTTAGAGCCATTTTATTCCCAATGGTATAGCTGCTAATTTTGCCAAATACAATGCCATGACCTGTCTAAACGATTGTGTGACCAGCATGCACTGAATGTAGATGCCAGGGGGATGCCTTTTCAGATGCTGAGCCAAGTCCTAGGTTCATGGAGGCCTTGCCCAGGATGGACACAATGCTAGCAGTACAATAGCACAACACAAGACTCCAGAGCAATCTAATCTTCAGCAGCCATTAGGGAAGAGTGCTTCAAAGGCATCAGAAGCTGACCCAGAGTGAAGAGGGGGTAGGATCAGTGTGAGGGCTTGTGAAGAAGACATCAGAGTACAAGGAAAGGACCAGGACCCAGTATCTAGATTAAGAAAACAAGGCAGTCAACTCTGTTTAGAAAATGCATTCTCGGAGATGGGAAGGTGGCTCAGTGGTAGAGCACTTGCCTTGCATGCATGAGGCCCTGGGTTCGATTCCTCAGCACCACATAAGCAAAAAGAAAAAAGCCGGAAGTGGCGCTGTGACTCAAGTGGTAGAGCACTAGCCTTGAGCTGAAGAGCTGAGGGACTGCGTCCAGACCCAGAGTTCAGGCCCCATGATCGGACTCCCCCCACCCCCAAAAAAAGAAAAGAAAAGAAAATGCATTCTCATTTCTGGGGCCCATCATAGGGGATTTTGTGTCCAGCAGAGCAGAGAGGCTGAAGGAGCATGTTGGGGACTTCACTTTTAATCAAGGTGGAAGTCTTTGCTGATATAACAAGTCCCTTACTCTAAACCTTTATCAATGTGCTAGGTGATCAACTGCAGAAAATTAAATTTCCAAGGAACCCATAACCCAAGATTTAAAGCCAAGCCCATCTACGGCTGCTGGAATGCAGAGACTCATAGCAGTGATTAGGGGTAGTTTTAGAGAGATTAGAAATTATATCGACTTGTATGTAGAGTTGTTTTTGGGGGGGGGTTGGTTGTTGTTGGGTTTTTTTCCACTCATGGGACTTGAACTCAGGGCCTTGGTACTGTCCCTGAGCTCTTTTGCTCAAGGCTAGTACTCTATTACCTTGAACAGCAGTGCCACTTCCAGTCTTCTTGTGGTTAATTGGAGATAAGAGTCTCACAGATTTTCCTTCCCTGGCCTGGCTTTGAACCATGATCCTCAGATCTTAGCCTCTTGAGTAGCTAGGATTACAGGCATAAGCCACCAGTGCCCAGGTTATATACACTGTTTTTATATTATGAGTTTTTAAAATTTAGATCAGATATAGTGTGCCTACAGAAAAATGCACCCTTTTGTGTATAGTACCACAAATTCTGACCAAGGCTTAGTTATATAACTGCATAGAACAAAGCATAAAACAGTTCCATTGCATGTATATATACACGGTCCCCCACTGCTCTTTATAATCAACCCTTTCTGCGCCCCTTGCCTCTGGCAGCATTTCTGCCCCCACAAGTTTATCTCTTCCAGAATTCCATATGATGATAAAATATCACAAACGTATAGAAAGGCAGGCCGTTTAGCTTCTCACCTAGGAGGGACTTCAAGGCAGAGTTTCCCAAACAGCAAGGACATTAGAATAGAACCCCCTGAATAAAGCCGGGGCTCTTCTGTTTAAAATTGAGATTCAGAAAATTACTTCTTAGCCTGGGTATTGGGCAGAGTGGGACACTGACTTTGGGCTGCGCATTCCGTCTGTGTGGTATGAGTATGGACAAGTCTTATAACTGCCAAGGTGGTGTGGGAATCCTGAGCCCAGAAATTCATCTAACCACTATTTCTAAAACTATTTATCTTTGGGGGACAGGCAGGACCCCCCTGAAGGCATTCCTCATGCACAAAATTATAAAGCATAGAAGAAATCAAAGCCAGGAGCAAATTACCATATATGACCAAGAAACACAAGTAAGAAACTAAAAAGAAGGCAGAAGTCTAAGAGGGACTTTAAAATAACTGTACCTGAGTTTTATAGAGAAATTATACTGATAAGGAAAAAAACAAAACATTGGAAAATATAAACAGGAAATCAAAATTAAGTTATGAAAGAAAAAACATATAAAGAATATAATTGATTCTTTAAAATTAATGGTCAGGGGCTGGGAAGGTGGCTCAGTGGTAGTGTGTTTGCCTTGCGGGCATGAGGCTCTGGGTTTGATTCCTCAGTGCATAAGCAGAAAAAGCCAGAAGAGGTGCTGTGGCTCAAGCGGTAGAGCAGCAGCCTTGAGCTAAAGAGCTGAGGAACAGCGCCCAGGCCCAAAGTTCAGGTACAATGACTGATACCAAAAAATAAATAAATAAATTAAATTAAATTAAATTAATGGTCTGGTTTCATGGTCACTAGACAATTTACAGGAACATTAATGAGTAGACTGAAAGAGATAAACAATTATAGCTATGTAGAAATATGAAAAGAGAATTAAGACGCATGAAGAAGACTAAGAAGTCACCCTCTGTACCTAAGAGGCACATGTAAAAAATTCACTGCCTAAAAAAGGTGCAATGTTTAAAGACAATGGCTGAAATCTTTTCAGAGGGTAGAGAGACAAATGGCAGTACACTGAATAAGCCCAAAACATGATAAATAGACATCAATCTATAGCTACAAAGAATAAAAGCTAAATTCAATAAATATAGATTAGCCACAAAAGAATGTCTGCCAGATAAACAGCAGAACTTCTGTCATCAACAAACACCCCATGAGACAATGGATTTGTATCCTAACTGTGCTAACGAAAACTTCCCCCTAGAGGATTACAGTGCAGATCATTTCCCTCTATTCTTCTCTTTCAAAGAAGGGGGTTTTGTTGTTGTTGGGTATTTTTTTTATGTTTTGTTTTGTTTGCAGTGCTGGAGATGGAATCCAGAGCTTTTATTCTTGATAGACAAGTGTTCAACTCAACTACATCTCCCCAGCAATTCTCTTTCAAAATATTTAGGCTTAAAGGGTCAGTGTACTCATAAACAAGCTCTCATTCATTTTAGCATGTCTCTTTGAGGATATACTGGCCAAAGAGAATAATTCCTGAGAAGGCAGGATTTGGTAGAATGGAACTTGCTAAATCCAGATCATGCAGTTAGAATTTGGTATCTAAGAAAACTATCATTCATAACATAAACACATCAGTTATATTGAGGTGAAATAAATATATCTTGGGGTACATAGAGACTTTTAGGACTTAGAGATCTCCCTTGAAGGAAGTGGAATTAATCCATGATTTCAGGGCAGGAGATGAGAAAAATGAGTGGTTTAATAAAATAAAACCAAGCAAAAAGTAAGTGTGATAGTCTGTTAGGGCCACAATAGCATAATGCCACAGTGGCTTATTATACTTAGTTATCTAATTGTGGATTAGATGACCTGAATGTACAGGTCACAGTGTCAGCAATGTTGGCTTTTGTCATAAACTAGCTAGATGGGATCTATCTGCTCTACCTAGCTAGAAATCATGTAGAGGAGAAGTTCCTCCAGTTATTCAGGACCCTTGGCAAGTACTTCCAAATCGTGGCAGGGCATCCACAGGCCATGACAGTCCACTGTCAAGAAAACATTGAAAGCTAGGGCAGAAGGATGAGGTTCCATGTCTAGAGGGTTGGGCTAAAACCAAAAGTGTTACACACACTGGATAGGACCCACCATGGAAGGTGTCTATCTTCACTGTTGCAGATTGATGTCAGTAGTGCTTTCCCTGCTACCCAGTACAATTAGTCAATCTTAGCCTGACTTGAACCCTCCCTGTTGTTTGCCCTGACTTTCTACTTTGGCTGAGGTTACTTTCATCCCTCCAATCAGTTTTGACCCCAGGGTACTGTAGCTTACCTTTCATGTACACCAACCCCTGCCATTCTTGTCCATGCTACTGCTACCATAGGAACCAATTGCCCTCCCCACTACTGCCTCTGCTGTTGCTTGTCTTCTTTTCTTCATGGTACTAGCTTAGCTTCTCTACTAATGATGAGAATTGAAAATAGGCAAGGCAGACCATTGAAGAGAAGGTGTTGCTTGCTTTTTGCTGTTTTCTTTGTTAGTTTTTTTTCATCAGAGTGGCATTTGTACTCAGCCTTGTATTCACTAGGCAAGTATACATGCTTCTGCTAGGCTTGCCTTGAGCTATAATCCTGTCTTCCCCTTTCCACTGGCTGAAATTACAGGCATAAATCACTACATCTGGGGGTTTTTTCTATGTTTTGTTTTGTTCTATTTTATTTTTAAGATCGGATCTAACTAATGTTTTGGCCTCTCAACTCTTCTATATCCACTCCTGAGTAGCTAGGATTATAGACATGAGCCAATGTGGCCAGCCTTGAGAAGTTTTTATTTTTACCCATTGTTGTAATGCCAAGAGATACCGCAGGAGAGATGGCAGTATGGGAAGCACAGTGTACTTGAGTACTGTTCACTAAAATGAGCTGAATAGGCATTGTACCTACACCACTCATGATACTCCCTTCATGTAAATGAAGAATTGTGTTTACACCAATCATGGCACAGTTTCTGTCTCTTATGCAAATAAAGAGCTTTCTATACTAGTCACAGTCTTCTGGTGGTCCACTAGGAGAAGGAAGAGCTTCCTCTCTGGCCTGGAAGTGGCTGCTTTGGTGGCAAAAGTTTGGTGCAAGGTGCTTTCCAGGACCATATTCTGGAGCTGGAGACCTGGCAGTCCAGCTGCCTGACTGGCAGTCATTTCTCCAAAGCAAATGGAGCATCTGGGAATTATAGAGTTAAATTTCTCCAACCCTCAACAATTCAGCACATTTAAAGGAACTTTCAAAAGGAAGTTTACAACAAAGGCTTGTCAGCAGCAGTGTTTTAACAGTGTAACAGTGCTCTAATAATGCTTAACTCCTGCTCAGTGCCCCAAGGGGAAGTGGGTCCTTACCATCTGTTTCAGATTCTTCTGAGATCTCTCTCCTTGTCTTGGAGGTTGCTGCCTTCTCTTGAGATCTTAACATCTGTACATTACATGTCTGTGTCCAAATTTCCTCTTCTTGAATTATGGCCTACCTCATAGATCTTGTAACTTAATTATTTCCCTGAAAGTCATTTCTCCAAATGCAATTACATCCTGACATATTGAGAGGGAGCTCAACATGAATTTTGGAGGATTCAATTCAACTCTTAAGTGTAAGGAAAGAAATCAGTAAGATCTAATTAAGTGTTGGAAGGTTTATAAACATGGGGGGGAGAGGATAAAATACAGACTATTCTGGCTTATGATGGTTAAACTTAATGCTTTTTTCCCTACAGCTTTACATGGCATGAAACTCAAACAAATTTTGCTCTTTTCCCAGGCTTTTGATGTATGTTACTATACTCTCTCTTGGTTGGGCAGTGACAGGGAGCTATTCCCAGTCAGCCATCAGGAGGGGAATAACCCACTCTCTGCAGTGAAGTGCTACTAGCTAGGATGTTTGGTAAGGTGTATCCAATAAATTTTTATTTTAGGACATTTTCAACTTATAATGATTTATCAGCACACAAATCCATTATAAATCAAGAGCAATTTACTAGAAGTGGCAATAGGAAAATGATAGAAGTATCAGAAGTTAATTACAGCACAAACTAGCCAAAAAGTAGTTTCTGGAACATATGAAGACCTTCTACAATCCAGCACAAACAAGGCATTCAACACAACAGAGAGGGGAAGGAAGATATAAAGGGGAAATTCACAGAAGGAACACAAATGGTTGATGAACTGATGAAAAGATGCTTTCAATTCTCAAACACTCAGAGAAAGCAAAGTGAAGCAGTATAATAATACCATTTCAATGCCTGGGTATCTTGGGGAACAAATTAGAAGCCTGAAAAATCTATTCTCTGTGAGAATACAGGAGAAATAGAATCTACATACACTGTCTGTGGAGAGGTGGGTAAGTTAGAAGAACCACTTAGAGAACAGATTTGCAGTCATCATTAAAATTTGTTCCAAGTACTGGTGGTGCAGACCTGTAATCCTAGCTAGCCAGAAGGCTGAAATCTAAGGATCATAATTTGGGGTCATCCCAGGCAGGAAAATCCATGAGACACTTCTAGCAAAAAAAGCTAGAAGTAGAAGTGTGGATCAATAATGCAGAGCACCATCCTTGAGCAAAAAATGCTAAGGGATAATGCCCATGATCTGAGTTCAAGTCCTAGTAACAGAATCAGAAAAAAAAAGGCATCTGAGAAGATATAAACATCTTAATTCCTGGAACCTCTCAGTTACCTTATATATCAAAAAGAGTCTTTGTAGATCTGAATAAATTGAGGTCATGAGATGGAAGGCAATCCAGATTACCTGGATAGACCTTACATGTAATCTTATTTGTCCTTATAAGCAATACAGAGGAAGAGTTGGTTACACTCCAATGAATCCATATGAAGATGGATTAGGGAAATTGAAAGGTGCTGTCCTTGAAGGCACACTGGCAGCCTTCAGAAATAAAAAAGGCAAATCACAGATTCTTCTCACAACCTTTAGAGGGAAAGTAACACTGTTAACACCTTAATTTTGCACTTATGAGTTCCAGAACTGTGTGACAATAATTTGCTTTTGTTTTAAACCATGTAGCTTGGGGTAGCTTAAAAAAAATAGACAGCCCATGTGCTAACATTTTAACCCTTGATCCAGAAACACTGGAACTTCCCAGTATTTCTTTGGGGCACTTAATGTACAAGTGAGAGTCAGGATCAAGCAGGCTGACTCCAGAGCCATCCTCCTCTACCAGCTCTATGGCCCCATCTTTCAAATCAGGTGGTCCAGGTTAGTGGACTACCAAGCAGGGAGGAAGGGAGGTATGTCCATCCCTGTTGTACATATGAAACTCGGGGGAAAAAGTATTACAAGTCTTGGCTCAGACATCTCTCCACTGCCAAACAATTCCAAGAGGAAGAAGCAGAGCTCTGCAAGAACTGAGCTGGACAGGTGAATCACACACAGCCAGGCAGATGGGGTGAGGGGAGGATGAAGTATTCCTGGTACATCAGGCCTTGGAGAAATGTCACCCTAACCCAGCCCATCAGACCTATTGTAAAAATCACCAGTAACTGGAATCTCCATATAAGAATGGCTCATTACAAAAAAGAAACAAGAAAGAGAAAAGGAAAGGAAAAGAAAGGAAAAATGGGGAATCGTTCAAAGCACTGCTTACCCAAGAGTTGCACTCAACAAAAGGAACATTAAATGAATTCAAAGAAAGCAGGTGTTTGGCAGCTGGGAAGCTACCAAGCGAATCTAAGAGTACCCATCAGACCCAGGACCGAATTAGTCTCCCTTTAGGACACTGAGCATTTCATTGATCCCTTCCCTGTGCTTTGATCCCCTCTGCCCACCTGCCAGGTGTCCTGTCTAGGAAATATCACATGGGCTACCTCTCACACTGCTGCATTAGCTCACAGACCCACAGCTTCACGGCAGGGCCACA
Organism: Dipodomys ordii; assembly: GCF_000151885.1. Classification (NCBI taxonomy): domain Eukaryota; kingdom Metazoa; phylum Chordata; class Mammalia; order Rodentia; family Heteromyidae; genus Dipodomys; species Dipodomys ordii. Next base: position 6,462,290 of record NW_012267261.1, read on the forward strand.
CAGACCCTTCTAAAACTCATTCGACTTGACTCTGGTTCCCAAGCATGACCGACATACTCTCTGGGCACCACCAGACTTGGCCCTCATCTGGAAAGATTAGCAAAGGAAGTCAACTTGCACACAAACCCTCACATGGGCAGACTATGTTATAACAGACATAAAGGACATAAAAATAACCATTTATGATTGAAACCTGTACTCTGTATTGAGCTCTGGCCTCATCTCATTTCTCACAAAGTGCATATATCTTTGCTGTCTTCTACTCCCAGTTGTCTGGGTAAGAGGCTCGGGATTCTACTTAAGGGGTTTTCTTCAAAGACTCAGTTGCTCTGAAATTCACTAAGAGCCCAGGGACTGATGAGTTTCTAGTCTCCTGCATCCTTTGAGTGGGTCTAAAGCCTCCACTTTTTCTGTTTAACTTCCTCCCTCCATACCCCAGGGCCCTGCCTAGTCCTGTGTCTGTTCACCAGCTCTGCCCTGGAAGTCCTAGCTGTCCCAGGACTTCTTTTTTCTAAGCTCAATATTAACTCTGCCTTGCTGCTACTGGCTGCTTTAAAAAAATAATGATGCTAAAAGGTCAGTCCTAAAAAAAAAAAGTAAGGGGCAGGGGAAGAGGACCGCACAGGAAGAAGAGGACCAACGGTCTCTTCCTGCTTCCTGGTTCAGGGAGTAAGGGATTGAGGAGGCATTCTGAAGAAACCGAGGCTCTTACTGGTCCAATAACCTGCCCAATGTCACATGACCCATATCCTCACACTGCACACCTACTAGGGCCTGCTGTGGGGGGAAGGGTCCCCATTCTGAGGAGCATACCCAAGGAAGACAGGCATGCCCCTGCCCTATCAGCCAGCGCACAACCTGCTGCTTGGCAGGCTGAAATTCCTGGAGGTCTTAAGGAAAACATCATGGCCAGTTATTAAGTCACCACTTCTGAGCTCCCAGCGCTCTCTAGGGGACCCTGGCATTGTGCTTCCATAGTTCCACTTTGCCATTGGTTCCGTTCATCTGCGCAGGGGGCGCTAAAGAGAGGCTGCAAAGCGTCAGTGGGAGACGGGGCGGGCTCCTTCCTGTTTGTTCCCTGTCTGCTTCCTGCGGGTTTCCTGTTTCTAGGGGCGTCATTCCAGCAACTGGTCCTAACTCTGGCCCACTGCAAGCAGTTCCAACCTGTCCCAACAGCTGGGCTCAATTTGCAGTTTCACAGAACTAGTTGCACCACTCTGGGTCCCAAGAAACACTATCTGGTTGGTGCCCCCTGCTCAGACTGGTCGCCATGCTCATGGTCCTTGGCTGAACTTAGTGACCCCAATGGCTGTTCAGCAGAACCTTTTCCTCAGGTATGAGTGTGCAGGGTCCCTCCTTTGTCTTTTCCAAACACCCCCTTTGCTCCCTCGGCTATAGACTTGGGAGCTCTTTATAGTTACCCCCACAATCACACCTTAGGGGTCTTTCCATTTATCCTTCAAGCTACCTGGTTCACTGTAAACCTGACCTGTTCAGTATGAAATTCTTTCTGTTTTTGATACTGGGCCTGGCTAATTCATTGTCCTAAACTTTCTCAAGAAGTCCTCTGACCTCTCTACTAACAGTACCCCTCATTCACAAAGTTGCTTCTTCTACTTGCCCTGTTCTATATGACTCAGCTGAGCTGTCAGTGACACTACTCCAGCCCTAATAAGTCCTGAACATGATAATGTTGATACCAGTGCAGCCATGTAGCCTTGAGCAGCTGAGGAAACCCTCCTTGGGAATCTATGTACACTGTGGCCTCTTTCTTCTAGGTTAGAGTCATCAATCGGGAATGTAAATGGTGCTGTCTGCAGCAAGGCCTCTCTCACTGCCCCAGGCCACACTCATTTCAGAAATCATCTGTGTTGAAATCCAAAAAGAGAAACAGACTTAGTACCAGAGAGGAAAAAAGGGAGTTGGAGAGGAAGATGGAGAAGGAGAGAAGGGGAGGAGGAGGGGAGGGAAAGGAAAGAGAGAGAGAGTGTTCGCGTGCACACAGTAGGACTGAGCCTTCAGTCCAATCATTCCTGATTTCCACTCCACTCCTATATTTCCCAATTTCTAGAGCCAAAAATTCCCTTTTGTGTTTAAGTCATCATGAGTTGGATTTCTGCAACATTCTACCACGAGCTCTGACTAAGATGACTGAGGCCAAAGTTGTCTAGAATCAAGGTGAGTCAGGGTTTGTCTAGTCAGACTCCTCACCAGGTACAGCAATCCACCCTAGTGTCTCTACCATACAATCACCATTTCATAAGCTTCCTGTTCATGAAAGCACTGAGCCATGGCAAAACCAGGATTGAATCCAAGATGTGAAATCTAAGATGAAACTGGGCAACAAAACAGCAAAAATTTACAGCCCACCTACCTGCTGGAGTCCTGGACATGGTCCTATCATATTCACTTGTGAGAAATATGTAGACAATATTACATAACTACAGAATTATATTTATAACACTTATTTTTCTAATGAAGCTCCTTTTGGAAACATTGGACTTTAAAGCTTGCTAGGAAATAAACACACACACACACACACACACACACACACACACACACACATACACAGCTTTCCCTTCCTGCAGGGTAAAAACTATTTAGTGCAGCCCACTCCCCTCCCCCATAGCACCCAGGTTAAGACATTGAGACTTCATCAGAATTATGTAGTCAGGAACAGAGCACAAGCCTCATTTCCAGAATATCAGGTGTCTGCTTGAGCCTAAATGGGAACAGAGCAGAAGACAGAGGCCTCCCAGCCACCACCATCTGGCATTAGTCTGACCATTTGCTGTGAAGCCCTCACAGAGAAAAAGAGTAGCTGAGGCTTTGGATAAGCCATTCTCCAGCAAAATGCCAGACTGGAGGTATGGCTCAAGTGGTGGTATGTCAGCCATGCACAAAAAAAGCTGAGCAAGAGCATAAGGCTTGGAGTTCAAGCTCTGTTACCATCATAAAAGCAAGGAAGGGAGAGAAGGAATGAAGAAAAGAGGGAGGGAGGAAAAGAAGGAACGAAGGAAGGAAAGAAGAAAGAAAAAGAAAGAAAGCCCATGAGATATTGTCTCAAAAAGCTGGGATTAATGGTGCAGACCTATCATCCCGACTACAGCAAGAAGTGAAAAATATCACCCCTGCCTAAAGCCTAAGCCTAACCTGGAAATGTTTTCCAGCTTCCTGTATTGCGGTATGGTTCCTTTCTCCCATACCCATTCCTATCATCTGCCACAGAGAACTCACCAAAGTGTACCATGTCATTTGGATTTGCAGTTCATCATAGCACAGAAAAATCAATCAATACAATTGGACACTCAGGATGTCAGAGCTACAGAGGAAAACTCACTCCCAATCTATCTCAAAACTGGAAGCAGGAGAATTCAATGACTCTAGATTTATTTTATTTTTTAAATTAAAAAAAAAATTTTGCCTGTGTGGGGCTTGAACTCAGGGCCTGGGCACTGTTCCTGAACCTCTTTGTGCTCCAGGTTAGCACTCTACCTCTTAAGCCACAGCACTACTTCCAGTTTTTGAGTGGCTTATTAGAAATAGGAACCTTAATGGGACTTCTCTGCCCGTGCTGGCTTCCAACAGTGATCCTCAGATCTCAGCCTCCTCAGTCTCTTGAGTAGCTAGGATTACAGGTGAGAGCCACCAGCACCTGGATGACTCTAGATTTTCAGATCAAATCCCAACCCTACTTTTTTTCTGGATGTGTGTATGAGGGAAGTTTACATGGTCCCTCTGAGTCTCAGTTTCCCCCTGTCTTCCTGGTGGGAGTGGGTGAACAGAGGTAAAGTACTTAGAACAGTGCCTAAACAGAGAAATTTACCTGTCACCTCTGTACTAGTCGCCTGCTCTCAGAACCATCCCTGTTCTTCAGTCTTAACACAGTGTATGTTTGTTGCCCTTATAAACAATCTAGTGTTGGTATTCCTTTTTAGAAGGGAATTTGTCATACAGTGGGCAGGAACTCAGCTCATTGGCTGCTAACACCATCCCCTAGCACCTGGAATCCTCTGTTCCAAGTAATAGAGGGTAAAAGAGAGTGGGGGACGCCCATGATCTCCTCAGGCCTCAGCCCAGAGGCTTCCCAAATCACTTCTGCTCAACAGTCCATTGGTGAGAACTGGTTACATGGTGAGCATATCTGACACCAAGGGGGTTAGGGAATGTCACCTCCCCATACTAATAAAAGCACCCTATGGTCAGGCACTGATGGCTCATGCTTTTTCCCTAGCTACTTAAGAAATTGAGATCTAAGGATCTCAACACCAGGTAGAAAAGTTTCTGAGACTCTTATCTCCAATTAACCACAAAAAGCCAGAAGAGACAGTAAGAGTCAGCTCTAAGTTAAAGCCTCAGAATACTTTCTTTCTATCTCCCTCTCCCTCTTTCTCTTTCACACACACACACACACACACACACACACACACACACACACAAGCATCCTGTGGAAAGGAAATGTAGATTTTTATAAACAACCATCTCATCCCAAAGTGTAATGGCTTGAAACATATTCTGATTCAAAGTTCTGCAGGTCAACAGGTTGGGCTGGGACCAGTGGTGGTTTTCCTACCAATCTTATTTGGGCTCACATCTCATTTGAGTTGACAGTTTGGTGGGCCTGGGGGAGCCAGTGTACACACACACACACACACACACACACACACACACACTCAGCTGCAACTAGCTAAGCTGTCTCTCAGTTCTCCATATGGCCTCTCCAGCAGGCTAAGAAGCCAAGGCCAGAATTACAGGATAGCAGAAGCAAGGTATCACAAGGCCTCTTGAGGCCTAGATTTGGAACTCACCTCTGCCACATTCAGAGCAGACATATAGCCAGTTCATGCCTAGGAAATAGAGAAACAGACTCTGTCTCTTGATAGAGGGGCTGTGAAGTCCCTGTGGCCTACGCAGTCTACACTTGCATGAAGCATGAAAAGATCTTTCCTCATCAGATGCTTCTAGAAGAACAAGGCATTCTCTCAATCCTCTTAAGATCCTCATGATTATGGAGACTTGATTTTCCCAGTGCTCAGTCCCCAGACATGTGCAAATGACTTCTTCCAATGCCCAAAGAACTAGTCATCAGTGACAGCACTTGAGAAAAAGCTGCCCAACTGGGACTTCCGGAAAGACAGCATGGTTGACTCCAATGTTATGCTCTCTTGGGCTTTAAGTCCCTTTTATTCTGCAAACAACTAATATTCTTCTCCTTTCCTCCATTGCTCTCTCTGTCTCTCTTTCTGTCTCTCTCTTTCTCTCTTACTGTCTCTTTCTTCCTCCTCCTTTTCACCTTCCCCTTTCCTGTTTCCCTTTCAAAGCTCCTTAAAGTCAATGGTAAAAGTTCAAATCTTTACTTTTTGTGGCAAAAAAACTTCGGTTTAGTTGAAGCTACAGAAATACTTGTAGGGAACTGATTTTTTTTGGAACAAAATCTTTCACACTTTTGTTTTCACTGGAGGATGTCCTACAGGTTATTTTGAAAACCGATGGGCCCTCACAGATATTTTCAGTTGAGAATGAAAATGTGTCATTATAAGTAAAATAGTTGTAGAGTATGATTTGTGGCACCGAGCAAATACTGACATTTTAAAATAGATTATATCATTCTATTGAATGTATCTAGTAGAATCTAAGTATCCTAATGTTTAGTTTCTACCTATTTTCTAATATGTAAAATTTAATGCAATAAAACTGATCATCTTGAGTATTGTTGGTCCTAGGAATTTAACCACAGACCCAGAGCTTGTGAGGCAGATGCTCTATCACTAGAGCCACAACTCTAGCCCTTTTCATGTTGGGTTATTTTTTGGATAGAGTTTTGGTGCTTTTTGCCTATGGTTGACTTTGAACCCACCCTACATTTTGAGCATCTTAAAGTGTGCAACCATCACTACCATCTTGCAAAACTTCCCACCTTACAAAACTGAAACTCCACCCACATAAGCCCTACCTCTCCATTCTCCCCTTCCCCAGCTCCCGGCAGCCACCATTCCATTTTCTGTCTTTATGAGCTTGGTATTCTATCATTTATTTCAAAATAGATGGACAGCTCCTTAATATTCAAAATTTTATATCCTGTCTTCTATCTTTGAATTCCATTTCACACTACTTCTCACAGAATTTTATGCTAATACAACACATAGGTAGGTCATGATTTTTGGTTTATCTTATCATACTTCTCTAACAAAACATGAATATATATTAAATCATTTATGTTTCTTTATTTTTATGGCTATAGTCCTCTTAAAGTATTCTATTCTGAATTGAATTACCATCAGATTAATAATGGTATGTAACTGATCGAATACATAAAATGTGATCATTATAAAACTTTAAAAGCAAGCTTTACAAATGTATTTGTTAATGATATAGACGTAGATGGCTTTGTCCCAGTAAGGTCATATATCAATCCATGACTCACTGTTCTAATGAGTCAGAGTTGGTTGTGGACTTTTTTTATGTTCTTCTAGGTTAAAGACACAGAGAAATCTTAGTAGAGTCAGTAGGTAGGAACAGATGATATTTTGTTCTTTCGACCATGGAATTATGCCTAAATTACTTTTCAGTTTGGGTGAATGCCAAAAAAAATTGGCTATCATTTCACTTGCAATTTTTATCCAGTCTCTAGAGTTATTCTTTCTTGCTATATTCAGGAAAGAACATCAAAAATTTCCACTAGCACTTACAAAATGATCATCAATCAAACCTCTTCGTCTCTCCAAGATATTTAATTTAAACCATTATCCTATTATTTTCAAAGAGGGTTAGGAAATCAAAATCTATTAATTTAATTAAACTTTGGTGAACAACTTTTTTTCCAGTATTAGGGATTGAACACAGGGCCTTAGATTTGTTAGGCAAGCAATCTATTGCTTGAGCTACATCCCCAGACAGTTAGTTTTATGGACAAAGTCTTACTAACTTGGTTGAGCTGGCCTCTAACTTGAGATCTCCTGGCCTTTCACTTCCAAATAGCTTGGATTACAGGTGTAATGCTACTCTTTCCAGCTGCCAGCAAGTTTTCCTAGTAAGATGATTTTATATTATTAATAGCTTTACATATTTTTAAGAAACAAAAATGCACATTCAATTTATTCTACTCAGTACAGGTTCCTGCACTTCTAGATCCAACTTAGAACCTTGGCTTTCTCCTAAAGCTGTAAGAAGATGGTCACACCAGCTGTGGCACTAGAGGTACTCTCCTTGGAAGCAAGTCTGGTGCTCCCATCTTCCCTCAACATTTCTAGCACCTTTGACCTTTGAGATTTCTTCGACGCAAGTCTGTTTTCTAAAAGAAGGATTTTTCCCCAGAGCAGTGAAAAATTCAGTGTGTTTGGCTTCCCTTTTTTCCACAGCTGAGTTTTGGAATGAACTAGGCTGGGCCAGGTGAATTAAAGGCTGAAGGGATGAGAGAAGGGCCGATGCTTTGAAAGCAGACACCCAGACTCCATCCCTGGTCTCATGGCTCATCAGTTACATGACTGAGTAAGTCACTCTGACTTTCTGCTCTAATTTTCTGGCATCCAAAATGTGGTATGTACGCTTAACTCCTAGAATTGCAAAAGGATTAAGCAGGAGTGCAGTCCTGAAGTACCAAATAGAGTCTATTCCATCCTGCTGCCCCTGCTGTTCAACTTGGCATTGGAGCCCATCCAGACCTGCTGCCCCATTTCCCTCTCCATAATCCTAGCAACCAGGCTCAACTCTCAAGACTCCTCTTCCTCAGACCATCCCAGTTCCATCTCCTGTCCAGCCCAAAGCCTTTCTCAGATAGCACCACATCTGGAATCTTTCCTTCCAAACTGACCTATGTCTGTCTATAATCTTTCTCTCCAAACTGACCTATGTCTGTCTGTCTGTCTGTCTCTGTCTCTGTCTCTCTCACCTCTCTCTCTCTCTCTGTCTCTCTCTCTCTCACATACATGCTACCTCTCTTTTGACTAAAGCCAACCCCATAGAAAAATGTCATGTACACAGTAAATGAAGTCCATTTTTCACATTCTTCCAAGCTGCATGAACTTCATTGTAATTAGACAGATGCAAAATGAATGTAAGGCTCTTTTTTAAACCCTAGGTCTTCTTAATTGCCTCAGTTGGAAGAGTCATTAATACATGATTAATGTGCTAGCTTCTGCAAAGATTGAATTACCCTGAGATGTGTTACAACCTGCTTCCCAGACACTCTGGAGTGTTGCTAGCTGTTAATAGCTTCAGACTGACTCTGGCTCCACATTGCACATAATTCACAGGTGGAAGGGCTTTGTCCCAGAGCCCAGCGCCTTGCTCATGGTCAGAAGAAAAACTGAGAACAGGCTGACCAATGGTGTTTAAGTACCAGAAGCATCCAGGTATAGTCCAGAGTGAAATCTCAGGCCAGAAAGAGCCAGGCAAGTACATAGTTGTTCTAAAATCCTTTCTCTTGTCACAGTGCACATTGCTGGGGTTTGAACTCAGGGCCTGCTTAGCCTTGTCTGCTCAAGGCTGGCACTCTATCAGTAGAGCTATAATTGAGCGACCAGTTGGCTTTTTGATGGTTAATTGGAGATAAATTTCTCAAATTTGTCTGCCCCAGCTCTCTTGGAAACTCAGTTTTCACATCTCTCCTGCCTAAGTAGCTAGGATGACAGGTGTGAGCCACTGGCACTTGACATTAAAAATTTTTTGTTATTTGGGAGAATCTCATACATAGTATCTCAAAGCACACACGGTCATATAAAGGCAGGTGGACTGAACATAGGTAATCTGCTTACACCTCATGGTTAAACAATCCTGAAGTTTAAAGTCAGAAGCTTGCTCTATAACTGAGCTATGTATGTATCTCATTTCCAGGATGCAAATGTTTGGATCCAAGGTGGACAGTGATCATGAGAGCCATCACAGCAGGACCAGATCACATGAGGTCAAGAGAAAAGAGATGTACTTCCCTCCATATCCTCCACATTTCCCTGGCAGGTTCTGGGGCCCTCAGCATGATTCCCTCTTCCCTTCCTCCCCCAACCCCTCCCACCAGCACTTGGTCATGACTACCAGGTCAGACAATCAACAGATGTATTTTCAAAGCCATAGACAGGCTGCAGCCAGCTGGGTATAAGTTTGGAAATTACAAGAAGGGTAAGAGGAATCCAGCCATCCAAGAGGTGAAAAGAAAGCTTTACCTGACCATAGGTAGAAACTGTGCTTCTAGCAGGTGCCGAGCTCTTGACTGTTTGAAGATATGGATATCTGAATCAGAGGCTGTGGAGCTGCTTTTCTGCTAGAAAGAAACAATCACATATGTTCTGAAAACTTGTTGTTTCCTGGATATGACCTTAATCCGAGGCTCAGATTGCAGCCTTCAGAAAAATATAACAGAACCTTATAAACTTACAGGGCCAGCAAGTCAATTTGTGGGTGCCTAGGTGTAGGTATAGGACTGAGGGTTAACTGTAAAATGGGCCTATGAGCTCTCCCTGGGACTGAAGGTGCTCTTAAACTGCTTTATGATTTCTTTATGGTTTGATTTCTCAGCATCACATAAGCAGAAAAAGCTAGAAGTGACACTGTGGCTCAAGTGGTAGAATTAGCCCTGAGATAAACTGAGGGGCAGTGCCCAGGCCTAGAGTTCAGGCCCCACAACTGACAAGCAAACACACACACACACACACACACACACACACACACACACACAAACCCTGCTTTATGATAATGGCTGTACCATCCAGAAAGTTACTAAAAAATCAATGAATTATACACTTAAAATGGCTGAATTTTATGATCTGTAAAACAGACCTCAATAAAGCTGGTAGTAAAACCAAAATGAACTAAAGCCCAAACAACAGCAAAATGTATCCAGGTTCATGAAACTTCTCTCCAATCTGCTCCCATCACTCCCTCACACACCCTCTGCAGCCCCTCCCCGGGTTCTCTTCCTGCTCTGTACCAGAACCTATGTGTGGCACTTCTCCATCACTATGACACAATACCTGAGATAAACAGCTCACAAGGAGGAAAGGTTTGTTTTGGCTCACCAGCTCAGAGGTTTCTGTCATGGTCGCTGTCTCCATTGTTGTGGGGCCTCTGACAGCTCAGGACATCATAGCAGGTGCATATGGCAGAGGAGGCCTGCTGGCCACATGGCTGTGGGAAGAAAAGAGATGGAGAACGAGTTTGGGCTCTAAGATCCCCTTAACGTGCATGCCTCTCGTGTCCTAGAGTCCTTCCAGTTGATGCTGCCTCCTGATGGCTTTATCACCTCCTATCAGAGCCACAGGTTAGAAAAGCAGGGTTTAAACACATGGACTTTTGGGAACTACAAATCTAAAGCATAGCTACCTATAATGCTGTTTTTATGCCTCCTCCCCCTAGCTGCCCTACGTTCCCACCTCAGGGTCATATAGGGTCCAGAAAACTGGCTAGCCTGAGAGTAGAGGCAGCTCAGGAAGCCCTAAAGGCTCATTCCATGGGTCACACTGCCCAGGCCTGCCATCGTTCCAGGAATTTAACTGGTTCCAAGCCCCAATCCTATACAGAATTGATACACTTCACCTCGAAGACACCCGCTCCAGCCCAGTGGAATAGACAAGGTAACCTGCTTTGTGACTCCCAAAATTAAGGGTATTGCTACCTCTGGGTAGAGAAGGAATTAATCTAGAAAAGGCTGCATTAATGGCTATGTTCATTTTGCTGATTATGCCAGTAACACACTGAAAACTTGAAAGCTCAGTGGACTTTGGTAAATAAAAATATCACCATAAGAAGGATCATTGGGTTGATTAAGAGATATTACTCCAAATTATTTCATGGATGGAAAAGTATTGACAATACGATATGAAGCCACAAAAGCATGTTGCAGAATTTTAAATAGTATATACAACTCTTCCCACCACTGTGTGTGTGTGTGTGTGTGTGTGTGTGTGTATACACTCCTCAGGAACTGGATACTATTCCTGAGCTTTTTTGCTCAAAGCTAATGCCCTACTACTTAAGCCACAGCTTTTTTGATGATGAATTAGAGATAAGAGTCTCCGAGTCTTAACTGCATGGGCTGTAGCTAGGATTACAGCTGTACCACCAGAATCCAGCACCACCCTTTTTTTTGTGTATAAGAAATACAAGCTGACCAGAGGACTAAATGTTACAGATTTATGGCTGCTTTGAATTTCTGTCTTTACACTTTCCAGCATTCATAATTTCCTGTAATAAGCTTATGTGATTATTTTTTAAAAATTCACTTAAAGACTTTAGAAAAGCACAAAAATAAACAATAAAAGATATGTAGTTTCCCACCCCCATGAAAAAGGTCATACTTAGATTTCTTTCTTTCTTTCTTTCCTTCCTTCCTTCCTTCCTTCCTTCCTCCCTCCCTCCCTCCTTCCCTCCCCCTCTCTCTCTCTCTCTCTCTCTTTCTTTCTTTCTTTCTTTCTTTTGCCGGTCCTAGGGCTTGAATTCTGGTCCTGGGCACTCTCCCTGGGCTCTTTTTACTCAGGGCTAGCATTCTACCATTTGAGCCACAGTGCCACTTCCGGCTTTTTCTGTGATTAATTGGAGATAAGAGTCTCACAGACTTTCGTGCCTGGGCTGGCTTCAAACCATGATCCTCAGATCTTAGCCTCTTGAGAAGCTAGGATTATAGGTGTGAGTCACCAGTGCCCAGCTAGATTTTGTTTCTAAGAAGCATAGAACAACAGATTAGATCTGTATCTTCATGTTCTGGATCAGCCTCAGGTCGTCCCCTGTCTCTCAACAGCATGCCCAGTTCATGTTTTCATACTCATGTTACATTAGTCACATAGAATTGGATTTAAGTCATTTTCTTAACTTACTATTAAAATGATATCAACTTGTATAATTCCCTACAATTTACATCTTTCCAGAGCTGTTGGTGTTCAAAGCATACAGTCTTTTCATTCACTTAACCTTTCTAATCATCCATCCATCCATGTTTATCTCCTCCTGTACCAATGGACTTCAGGGTTGTTTCTAAATTGTCCCTTAAGAAGTGGTAAAATAAACATCACTGGGCCTGTGTTTCTGGGAACATAAGTGAGAGTTCAACCAGTACAGAGGTTCTCACAGGGTAGCCCAAGACTGACCCTGCCAGTTTAGTAATCCAAAATCCTATGGCACCATGTGAGACTGAATGGGGACTGGGATACACAGTCTGTTCTCATAAGCCTATAGGTGTAATCTCAGTACTGGTTAGGCAGAGGCAGGAGGATCCAGAGACTGAGGCCAGTTTAGGCAGAGTTAGAGAGACTCGATCTCAAAAATAAAACATAAAGAAAAGGGCTCGAGGGAGAAAAATGAGGGAAAGGCGCCAAGTTTGACAAGAAAGGTACTTATTACCTTACTTATGTAACTGTAACCCCTTGGTATATCACCTTGACAATTATTATGTATGTGGTGTATGTATGTATAAAAGAAAAGGGCTAGTTGTGTAGCTTATGTGGTAAAGCACTTACCTAGCATGCTCATGGCCCTAGATTCAGTAGTGCAAAGAAAAAAAATCCAAACCCACAAGTAAACAAACAAATAATAAACAGACTTAAAAACGTGGACACAAACTTCAAGCTGTATTCACAGCTGGAAGTATCATGATGTAGTCTCAACACTGTGTTTCTGAGATAAAAACCTGGAATGGAACTCCACAGCCTGTCCAGCTGCCTGCCCAGTGCTCTGCCCCATGTCTTTTATCTCAATCTCTAGCTTCTTCCAGGATGACCTACTGGGAGGCTCACATTCTCCCCCCATAGCTACAACCATCACAGCCTGAGCTTCAACTAATACTTGCCCAAGGGTTATAATAGGGAAAGACCCCTCAGCTGGCTCAGCCCTAGCCTAGCTGGGGTACCAGGCCTAGTTCTAGGGATCATGTACAACAGATGTTTAATGATGTCTAGGGAGTAGCTCATATTATCATTTAGTCATTCAAAATGTATGAGCAACATAGATATGCCAGTTACTGAGCTGGGAGCATTGATGAGTGACTGACAGTGAAAGCCAGGGGTGGGGGATCCTCCCGAAGGGGAGGAAGACACAGACATGGAATGGTCAATTCCTCAAGTTATGTAAAGTTGCAGCTGCCACAGTAAGAAAGAGACACGTGTGGTACTGTGAGAGCTGGTCAGAGGTGAGGGAAGGTCTCCGAGGAGGATGAGAACTCAGAGCTGGAGGAAGCCTATCTCTAGGATCCCTCAAAACCTCCAGATCTCTAACAGCCAGCCATTCCTTCACATACTGCTCTGAGGATGTGGTGAGAGACTAGAGCAACAAGGTTGCCCAGACACGGCCACTCACCAGCCAGAGAACCAGGAGGACACCCACATTCCAGCCAAAAGGCCCATGAAATTTTAGGTCTCCCTCAGCAATAGGACAAACAGCTTCATCAAATTGCCATCAAAATTGTACTGTCCAGAAAATTCTTACTGTACAGGGACTGGCTACTTCCAAGATAGACAGCCTGGAACACCCCCAAAGTCCGGAGGTTGCTTTGCAGGCAGCTAATGTACTCTAATTTGGTTTTAATAGCGCTCCAAAGAAAGAGAAGATTCATGTCTTTCCACCAACGCTGCCCCTCCCATTTCTGTCTGGGGAATCTCTTCTTTGGTGCATTTATGATAATGCTGCTGTTTACAGTTTCCAAAGGAGGTGGAGGGGCTGATTCATGTGGCCTCCAAATCACCAGAGGAAAGAAACCGTCATCAGCCCCATCCCTCCCTCCATCTGCCTCCCTAGGATGCTCTGAAACATCTTCCCACACTCACCCAAATAATGAGAGGGAGTGGCCTCTCCTCTGATTCTTCAAGAGCATACACAGCCAGCTGTCTTGGGTCTAGGATATGTATTACAACAATCTTACTGCAAACAAGTTATTTTTCCTCATCATGTTCTGTCCCTCTTTCCCATGCAAATTTCACCTTCCCTGGGCCGTAAGATACAGGCTGTTTGGAGTATGATCAGTTGTTTGGAGATGCCAAAATAATCTCTTGGGGAAGTCAAATACGCTTTATTTTAGACACAAGAGGTTTTGTGAGATGGCAGGAAAACTAGAGAAATTCTCTTCTGGATTAGGCCAGCTCACTCTAAAGTTGCCAGAATTTAAGTCATCCTGACAAGCATCCTTTTACTTTACAATTTTTCTTCTTAACTTTTTTACTTTGTGTCAGTACTAGAGATTGAACTCGGGGCCTCAAACTTGTGCTTGAGCCACACATTCCCCCCATCCACCACTACCCCCAGTTCTTGTGTTTTCAGATAGTCTCATTCTTTTTTTGGGGGGGGGAGGTCCAGTCGTGGGGCCTGAACTCTGGGCCTCAGCTCTTCAGCTCAAGGCTAGCACTCTACTGCTTGAGCCACAGTGCCACTTCTGGCTTTTTTTTCTTTTTGCTTATGTGGTGCTGGGGAATCGAACCCAGGGCCTCATACATGCAAGGCAAGCACTCTACCACTGAGCCACCTTCCCAGTCCAGATAGTCTCATTCTTTTTCCTGGTCTGGTCTTAATCCAAGATGCTCCTAGATCTACCTCCTGAGGAACTGGGATTAGAGGTATATACCACCACACATGGTCTCATCATCTCTCTTGAAGTCTTAGTTGTGTTCTCTGTAATTTAAGGGGTTGAGTTATCAGTTCTTGAAATTTTTTATAATGTCCTTGACCTTTAATTAGTGTTTATATTTTAGGCCCCACTTTGTGGTCATACAGATCTTGGTGGCTTACAAAAATGTTTGGCACAAGATATTTTTTAATATAAATGGAGAAAATAGAGGGGCAAAATAGAGCAAAATGGGACACCAAAACAAAATTAAACTCCAGGCTGCATGATAAAGGACTCATCACTTTGACAAAAGTGAGCCAAAATTTTGCCTGTAAGCCTCCTAGCAGCCAAAGCTAGGAATGGAAGGCAATTAATTTCAAGACTAAGTAGTATGGATAGAACAAAACTAAGCCAATTAGTTCTTTAGGAAAAGGTCTCCTCTTCCTGGATGGAATTCTCAACATCTTTACAAGAAACTCAATAACCTGTTGGTAAGACTTCCAGCAACATAACACCAAAGCATATTTAGGTGAATTCAGTTTGTCCTGGACCAAACACGGTGGCTCATGACAGAAGCTTAGTGGCAGTCTTTGTAAGACCAAGAACTCATGGAGGTCCAGATAATCTAGAGTGAGACCAACACTGATCCCTGAGCAGAATAGTCATCCAACATCCTTTTCATGTAAATTCCATAGTGGCCTGAGGAATGCTTATGCCTGGGAACACAAAGGGAAGGGGTCACAGTGTCCAGATCTGGGAGACACACTGTTTTTGGTTCAGACCAGTGCTCCTCCTGGCCCCTGGACTTGACTGGTTCAACCCCTTTGTCTTCTGGCTTCAACACTGGTGCTTCTCCATCCTTCCCTAGTGGCCCTGGTACCCATGACAGACTTTGTGCTGACCCCTCCCCTTTATGTGCGTTCCTTTATTCTCCTCCCTAGCTTTGCCATAACCCTTACCTTCCAAGGTTCTGCCTAAAGGTAGCTGAAGCTACCCCAATTTTTCCAGTTTATATAATTTATCAGGGCACTTGGCCAATTCACGTGCTGAGTCCAGCTCAGTCCTACGCATCTTAGAAGAGCTGGAGATTCAGGGGCTTAGATTTGTTTTCCCATCTTGTCTGGGGACTTCCTAAGGCAAAGGCTCCATGGAGTTCCAGCCCTCTGGAGCTTCAATGTTCTCCCCATGATTTCCCCTGCAGATCAGCTAGTGTCTATGAAGCTCATCTATCTGTAGGAGAGATCGGCAAGCAAGGTGGGGCTTCCCCAGGGGAGAGCGCCCTCACAAGGCCAGCAGGGGTGGCTCCACTGGCTGGATGAGCTGGGGAGGAATGGGACTTCTAATCCCTATGTCACCACTGGGCTAGCCTGGACAGTGGCCAAGGGAGACCAGGGGAAGGTGGTTGCTTCCCTGTAGCTAAGCACCTGACACACTTTGAGCCTATTTCTTGCTGCACCTGTTTATTTAACCAGAGCATTCTGAGCACAATGTCCATGAGGAACTTGTTGACATGTTTGAAAATCTGCATTTGTAATACTCCTGCTCTCCGGCTTTCCATCTGCCAGCCAGGCTATGTATTAATTAGAACAAGTCCTCTCCAGGAGAGGTGGGGCTTCTTTTTCAAAGGGATACAATTTCAGTTTGCAGGGTCTGCTGGGTTGCTTTCCAGAATTCTATATGGTCATCTGTCTACTGTGCATCCACTATGACCAGTACTTCTTGCAACAGGAAGAGGTGTGACCTGATTTCTGAGCACTTTTCAGTACCTAGTGTATGTTCAGGTATGAGCAATTGTGTGTATAGATACATGGGTATGAGTGCTTATATGGGCTCTTGTGCTTGTTTGGGTGGGAGCAAGTGTGGTCTGCATGCATACATGCACAGCACCTGCTAGCCTTCTGTCCTTAAGACAGTCCTTGGAAAATCAACTTGGCAATTTGCATTTTGTTGTGGTGGAGTGCCAGGGAGCTGCTCCACATCCATCGCCTAAGATTAAAAAAAAAGAGAGATTTTGGGTTTACACTGAACTCTTTGTGATGGTAATTACTAGGACTTTGTAATTTCCCTCCTGGAGAATTTGGCAGGCTTTGCCAACTCCTTCCTTGCATGTTATGTGTCTCTTTCTGAATGGCAGTTTGGGACCATGAAAGGCAGGAACCCCTGGGGCCCAGCTCCCTAGGGGAGGCTCCATGGAGTACAATGGTGTGGAGCTCTCTTCAGAACTGTACATGCTGGGCCTTGGGAAGGAGCCTGGCTCAGGAGTGTCAGCTGGAAGATATGCCCCCCCACACACGCTGCATCTTTGAGATCTTGGAAATTTACTCCCCCCTCCCTTCACCCTTATTCTGGCCTTGGGGCTTGCTTTCTTGTTTATAAATTGAAGCACTTGAACTGGATTATCCTTTGGCTCCCAACATTGGTAAATAGAAAAACATGGTGGGGCAGGAGGGTTGAAAATAACCCTACCTGCCACCAAGGACTTAAGGTTGGCCTGTTGGAGGGAGAGGCATGATAGGAAAAGACATGACAGGGTAGAAAGAAAAAAAGGAAGCAAGGACAAGATGTTGAGGAATTGCAAGACAGCTAGATCTCCTGGGCTCTAAGAGCAGATATATCTGCCTGTATCACCTCCTCTGATCTCACATTCCCAAAGCAAATGTTAACTTTGTTCAGTAAACCTTAAACACAGGAGAAGAACATAAGAGCTAGCCTGGCAATGAGTTATTGGGGCAGAAAGCCTAGGTTCAAGTCTCACTTTCTCAGTGTGTAAGCTGTGTGATCTGGGGCAAATTACTGATCCTCTCTTGTTTCAGCTGTGAATGGGGACAGAGAAAACCTTTCTCAAAAGGTCTCTGAAGTCAGATGCCATTGGCTCATGCTTGTTATCCTAGCTACTCAGGAAGCTGAGCTCTGTCAAAACTGTCCAGGGTAGGAAAGTTCCCACAAAACACTTATCTCTAATTAACCACTCAAAAACTGGAAGTGGCACTGTGGCTCAATTGGTAGAGTGATAGCCTTGAGCACAAAGAGGCTCAGGGACAGTGCCCAGGCCCTGAATTCAAGCCCTACAACTGACAATAAATAAATAAATGAATAAATAAATAAATATCCCTGAGACAATTAATGAGATAATGCAATGCTTTGGCATGGTGCCTGGCATGAAAAAGGGCTTAAGTGATGTAGATAATATGACCCCCCTTCCTTTTTATTGATAGTTCTCAGATTTGGACTAAGGGCTCTTGCTTGCCAGGCAAATGCTCTGCCACTTGAGCTATGCCCTCAGCTTGGAATATAAAATAATCTGTCTTTAAAAATATGTGGATCCTGGGGCTTGAACTTGGGGCCTGGGCTATATACCTGAGATAGTTTACTCAAGGCTGGTGCTCTACCACTTGAGCTAGAGCTCCACTTCCAGCTTTATGGTGTTTGCTTGGAGATAAGAGTCTCAGGGAAGTGGGAGGAAGAAGGGAGGAGTTGGGGAGGTGGGGAGGAAAGCGATGGTAGGGGAAAAATAAAGGAGGGTGTAACAATGCTGGATAGGAAATGAACTCATTACCTTGCTCCTGTATCTGTAACCTCTCTGTACAGTATCTTTACAATAAAAATATACATTAAGAAAAAAAGAGTCTCAGGGATTTTCCTGCCTGGGCTGGCTTTGAACGGAGATTTTCAGATCTCAGCATCCTGAGTAGCAAGGACTATAGGCATGAGCCACTGGTGCCCAGCTTAAAATAATCTTATTTTTAATTCAAATTTTATTGTAAAGGTGATGAACAGAGGTGTTACAGTTACATAAGTAAGGTAATTAGTACATTTCTTTTTGAACAGTGTTACCCTCTCCCTCATTTTCTCCCACTTTTTCTCCTCCCAACCCTCTTAACCCCCAAGTTGTAAAGTTCATTTCAAACATAGTGTCTAGTGAGTATCACTGTTGAATTGCTTCACCTTTTGTCCTACTGTTTCTGTGATTCCCCGTCCCTTTCCCAAATTAGATAAACTTATATACAAGACAAGGGGTACAGAAATAAAAAATAGTGATGGCAGGGAATACAACAGAGGAGAAAAAAAGAAGTACAATAAAAAATCCTCCTGTTTCCATTTTTTGGAGTTCATTTTGATAAGTATCATTTTATATGGTCATATGTACATAGCTATTGAGCCATTGTGATCTCTCCTAAGAATATCCTCCATTGTTCTCAGTGTGAGAATGCTCGGAGTGATGTTTAATTAATCATGTCCAAAGTGTAATTATCTGTCTTTTACTATCCATTGGATTAACTTGTAGATTTATAGACATATTATAGTTATTACAAATGAGGGAAACCATGCAGCCTGTGCTTCTTTGGGTCTGGCTCACTTTGCTTAATATAATTTTTTTCTAAGTCTTCCCATTTTCTTACATATAGGGCAATGTCATTCTTTCTGACGGAAGCACAGAATTCCAGTTGAAGTAAGGAAGTCCAGTCTGGCAGATGCCATATTGGCCACATAGCGGATTATAGGGTCTGGCATCTTGTCGTCATGCTAGGGGAAGGAAACCCCCTGCCCATTTCCTGCTCCCAGGTGATGGGCATGCCCAGATACCTGGAGGCAGGGGTGGGCACTTGGCTGATAGGTTATTGAATCAATCAGTCCAGTGCCTGTGACTGGGAATTTCCTATGGATCTGCCCCCTATGCTGACCCTACTTAGGCCTGGACTAGTTTAGTCGCCATTATGCCATGCCTCATGTGTCTCCATGATCCTGTCCTGTCTCCTGTCTCCTGGCTCATCTCTAGTCATCATGGCATCCCAAGTTAGATCTCCATTGGAGCTGAATTGGGTTGTTGGTATTGTTTTCATTCTTTCTTTTCTCTTTATCCTGTTTCCTAGCTATGTTATGTGTGTTTGGGGGCTGCAGACCTTTGTAACAACTGGATGCCTGAAGCCGGCTAACTGTATAATAAAGACTCCAATATTCAAAATGTGGCTTCTGGGATGATTCACCTTACAACACATTGTGTATATGCCACATTTTGTTCATCCATTCATCCATGAGGGACATCTGTGTTGATTTCATATGTTAGCTATGGTAAATAATGCTGCAGTGAACATGGTTGTTCTGCTAGCTTTAGTGTAGGCTAGTTTGTGGTCATTTGGGTAAATGCACAAGAGTAGGACTGCTGAGTCACAGGGAAGCTCTATGTTTAGTCTTTTGGGAAACCTCCATGCTGCTTTCCAGAGGTTAAACAAGTTTACATTCCCACCAACAGTGTAGTAGCATTCCCTTTTGGCCACCTCCCCGCCAGCATTAAAATAATCTTAATTTAAAGTTTAGCCAAGTGATGGTGGTAGCTACTCAGGAAGTTGAAATTTGAGGATCATAGTTCAAAGCCAACCTGGGTAGTAAAGTATGGGAGACTCTTGTCTCCAATTAACCAGCAAAAAGGTGAAATTGGAGCTGTGACTCAAGTGATAGAGCCTCCGTCCTGAGCAAAAAATAACCTAAGGAACAGTACCTAAGCCCTAGGCCCTGAGTTCAAGCCCAGTACAGGCAACAAAAGAAAGAAGGAAGAAAGGAAAGAAGGAAGGGATGGAGGGAGGCTAAATAGGAACACTAGCCTGTCTAGCCTGAGTTTTGTACCACCCTGGGTTCCTAAGCTTTAAACATGGGCCCCTGCATCAAACTCCCTGGCTTTCCTTCCCATTGCCCCTCCTCACCATGGTCTTCCTCTGGTCTTCAGGACAAGGTATGGCTTTGCACAGACCAGCAAACTCATGAAACATACCCAGGCTCAGGCAAAATTCATGTTAGCAAGTAACTGAAGTACAGAGCCTGCTTATCTTGCTGGATTAAAGAGCACTGGTTGCACAGCAGGGAATTTCTGGTGGCCTTCTTGTTCCCTTAGCCAGGTCTAGGATTCTGCTGTAGGACCACCCACCTATAGCTGTGCGGATGGTACACACTGAAGCCTGTGTGAGTGGAGTCTCCAAGGGATTGTACTGTGCATAAACTGAGCAGATGTATGCAGGGCTTCTGTCCCCAAGCCTCACAGCAATTCATGTTACATTCCCTGTGAATAATTTAAAGGCCTTAGGAACAGCTGTGGAGGCAGGCATTGGGCACAGGTGGTTCAAAGTAGCCACAGAGCTGTTCTTTTGAAACAGTCCTTGCCAGTGAAAATTATATCCACAGGGAAAGAATATTAACTTTCATCCCAGCCAGAGTGAATAGTTGAGAAAAGGGCACAGTAGAAGTTCTAGATTGCGTAGTGGGGCCATCCCTTCCTGGGACCGTGAGCACGGACTTCAAATTGTAGGTGAGCCTGCCTTTTAGCTAAGCACAGGCACCACTCTCTGGAGCTCCCTAGGTGGGCGGAGAAGACCAATGGGGAACAACAGCCCTATATGGATGCACCTGCCACTGTTCATTCCAGATAATCTGGCCCACATGTCCTGAGCATTGCTGAGTCTTCCCCCAGTAACTGTCCTTATCCCTTCCTCCTTGCCCTGTCTAACAAAGTTTCCACCTTGGAATTTGTGCACAACTGAAGAGCAGAGACTCATTTATTCTTAATAATGTCACTTCAATATAACAGTAATTACATAATGACCGTAGAAATATCACATTGAAGTAAATGAAGAGAGGAACACTGTTTATTACATTTCACCAATGAATATGTAATTACAGCTATAAAAGCACCTTCTCCACTCACAGAATGACCACTTTTTGTCCTTGTGGGAAAGAGGGGGAGATTTGAGCTCATTTGCACAGGTCACCTAGTCCAAGATATTTGGGATAAGCTACTGTGGTTGGCCCTCCCAAATGACACCACTCCATCATGAGGGAGCTGGGAGGGTCCTGGCCATGCCATGTGCCAGTGGGGAGGACAGTGGGGGAGGGGAGGAGTTCAGGCCCTCGGCACTCACCCAGTCCATCTCAGGGTCAAGCTACCAGCCTTCAAGGCCCAGACCCATGCCGCTTCCCTCATTGAGCTGTCCTGATGGATGGACCAGGCCATGTTCCCATCTATGTTTATAAGAAGGACCAGGCTCCTACTGTAGCCCAAACCACTGCTTTCACCTCTTCTTCCAGAAGGCACACCTAGAGTCCTGCTGCAGGCTCCCTAATAGTAAGGTAGGGCCACTGGCTGAAGTCTCTGTGGTGGAAGCTGAGTGATGTAGGCTCTAAGCTCTGTCTCCTCCAGTTCCCAGTATGGGCGACCTTCCGCAGATGCTACCACAGAACCAGGTTTATGCTGACTTCGAGTGCAGATAGGAACTGAGGGCTTCCCCCGCAAGAGGCAGCCTCCCTGTCTGGCCACATATGGGGCAGTTTCAACCTCTCTCTCCTGTGGACCTGCCAGGAGAGAAAAGTGTGCCCTACAATCCTGAACCAACCTCTTGGGGTACGCTCAGGTCAGTGAGCCTGCAAGGGGAAGCTCATTATCGTGTGGGAGACGTGCTTAGAAGTCTCTCCAGCATTCTGTTTTAAAGGCCAGTGTCAGGTCTCCAGCTTCAGTTGTTTATTATTATTGTTGTTGTTGTTGTTATTTTGTCGGTCATGTGGCTTGAACTCTGGATCTGAGCACTGTCCCTAAACTCTTCAGCTCAAGGCTTAGCTTTACCACTTGAGCCACAGCACCACTTCCAGTTTTCTGGTGGTTTATTGGAGATAAGAGTCTCACCATTCTTCTTGCCCCAGCTGGTTTTGAACCATGATCCTCAGATCTCAGCCTCTTGAGTAGCTAGGATTACAGGCATGAGCCACCACCGCCCAGGTTTGTGTGAAAAACAAACTTTACAATTTAGGCTAGGAGTGTAGTTGTGGAAATGGGAGGGAAGGGATGGTGGGGGAAATAAAAAGGAGGAGGAAACATGCTTGATAAGAAATGTATTCATGGGGGCAAGGAAGGTGGCTCAGTGGTAGAGTGCTTGCCTCGCATGCATGAGGCCCTGGGTTCGATTCCTCAGCACCACATAAGCAAAAAGATAAAAGCCGAAGTGGCGTTGTGGCTCGAGTGATAGAGTGCTAGCTTTGAGCTGAAGAGCTGAGGGACAGTGCCTAGGCCCAGAGTTCAGGCCCCACGACCGGACCCAAAAAAAAAGAAATGTACTCATGACCTTGTTCATGTAACTGTAACTCCTCTGTACAGTATTTTCACAATAAAAAACTTATTAAAAAAAAAGAACTTCAAAGTAGCTCATCAAGAAATAGAGTGTAGCAATGCTCGATAGGAAATGGACTCATTACTTGCTCCTGTAACTGTAACCCCTCTACACAATATCTTTACAATAAAAATATATATTAAGAGGGGTCTGGGAAGGTGGCTCAGTGGTAGAGCGCTTGCCCTTGCATGCCTGAGGCCCTGGGTTTGATTCCTCAGTACCACATAAGCAAAAAGAAAAAAGCCAGAAGTGGTGTTATGGCTCAAGTGATAGAGTGCTAGCCTTGAGCTGAAGAGGTGAGGGACAGCGCCAGGCCCAGAGTTCAGGCCTCACGACCGGACCAAAAATATATACATACATATATAAAGAAAAAAATTCTCAAAAAAAGAATAGAACAATCATAACAAGACAATGTAGCATAATTACTTACATTCTCTGAATATTAAAAAAAAAGAAAATGAAAGAGTTGGGCTTTCAGTGGTGCATACTTGTCATCTGAGTTACTCAGGAGACTGAGATCTGAGAGTCTCAATGTGAGGCCAGCTCCCAAAGACAAATCCTCAAGACTTTTATCTTCAATTAATGAGCAAAGTGCTTGAACAAGAGACATAGCTCAAGTGGCAGGGTGCTAGCCTTGGGTAGAAAAGGTTTAGCAAGAGTACAAAGTCCTGAGTTCAAGTTCTAGTACCAGCACAAGAAAGAAAGGAAGAGGAGAGGAGGAGAGAGGAGAGTGAAAGAGCTGGGCTCCTAGTGGCTCACACCTGTAATCCTAGTTGTTCAGAAGTCTGAGATCCAGAGGGTGGAAATTCAAAGCTAGCCGGGGCAGAAAAATCTGTGAGACTCTAGTTCCAAAATAACCAGTAAAAAGCAAGATTGGGGGCATGATTCAGATGCCAGAGCACTAGCCAAGTAAACAAAGCCCTGAATTCAAACCCAATACCATCAAAGAGAGATACTGAGAGAGAGAGACAGAGACAGACAGCGACAGAGACAGAGAGAGTGCAAGGTATGGTAGTATATGCTTGTAACCTCAGCTTCTTGGAATGTGGAGGCAGGCAGACGGCATGTTAGGAGCCAGCCAGACAATATGAACAGACATGGAGCAAAAGAAGGGAAAACACATAAAGGATATTTAGGGCATGTCTAAATAAATAGACCTGACCCACATTCAACTATCAAGCCACCCCATGTCTGTGAAAGGACTGTAACAAGTAATTAAAAGCTGATATCACTGGGCCTATGATTGACTGAGAACAGGATAAAGACAAGGCAGTCCAGCTCCTCCGTTTTTTGACATATCCTTTGCCCTGGGCCACTTTTTCCTGCAGTCACTCTGCAGCCATCTTGGAAGCCCAGAAGCAGCAACTGCTGGATGTCCATGACTCTTATTGTAACAAGGTCCCACCTGACCAGCCCTGAGACAATGGGCTGTTCAGACCATCTGTCTTAGCACTATTTTAACGATGCTTACCTTCTCATTCCCTACCCCAGTTTTCCCTATTTAACCTCAGGTAAAATGGCTATTTGCCACTTAATATATCTTCTTTGTCTGCCCTTCATCATATCTTTTTATTGGGCAATAAGGGGCCAGTGGCTGGACCTTACATACATATGGAGCTCCTAAAGTTTGGGCCTGAAGTTTAAGAATTAAGTTTCAGAATTACAGAATCTCAGAGTCCCTTGTAACAAACATTTAAAAAAAAAGAGCAAAGAAGCTAATTTTGGCCCCATCTATCCTTGGTGTAGTGCCTGTCTGATAGCCAGGTCTATTTGGTTGGATGGAGAACATTTCGTGTATGAAAAAATTGATCTCTGCCAATAACATCTGATAAGTCAGATGTAGTTGATTCTAGAAAGCTGATTCAAAATAATTTACTTAGGGAAACAAAGAAATGAAAATAGTCAAAGCAGGTTTGGAAAAGGGAAAGGTTGAAGACAATACAGATATTGCTTTCAAGGCTTCTTGCTGTCCAAGATGAGATTTGGATGACTGGGCAAGCCTCAGAACTATGTGCAGTGGTGGGGTGGGGTGGGGTGGGGAGGGGATGAGAGCCAGAAGCAGTGGCAGACATGCATGATATGGTCACTGATTTTGACAAGTGCACAAGGCAATTCATGTATTCCTGACACATCACTGTAACATTCTTTGTCTGTTCGTTAAAAGCCTGTCTCCCTGCCTCACTTCCATGCCTTGCAAGAAGAAAGATGTTTCTGTCTTGTTCTCATCTATGTCCCCAGAACTTACAACTACAACACCTGAAACAACCTCAAAGGATATCACAATTTCTTTTTTGAAGGGAGGAAAAGGGGAGGCAGGTAGGCAGGCTTAATCCCTGGAGCATGAATGGGATCTTTCTGCAAACTCTGACTTCTAACCACAGCCATGAAGTCTATTCTTTGGTTCTTCACACATTCAAGATGTTACATAATGTTGCATTCATTTCAACAACTCTCTTTGCTTCCAGAATGCGGTTTTACCAGTTACAAAGGCAATTAGCAAAAGCAAACAGATCTTTCAAGTCGTCTACACTGGCAGGAAGGGGGACTGCCTGGTGAGGACCTCACTACTCCACTTCAGCTCTACAGGGTAATCAGCTTCTAACCTGGCCAGGATCCTGCAGTTCTGTGGGGCCTCCTGGTTGTCCGTCATAGCCAAGAATATACGATCTCTCTCCACAGTCCTTGCAGAGAAAAATGCTGCTGTGGGTGGAAGGATGGAGAAATGCATCCCTGAAATTGATTTCCACTAAGACTTTGAAGGGGGAGAGAGGTGGCTGACAAGGACATGAAAATCTGCTTCTTAGAAACAGCAACTTTTCTTATTGAGTTAGAGTGAGATAATTTGTTCCCTGTCCATTTTGGTAGACATTTCTGTGTTAACAAAAGTCTCAGCCCCAAGTTGAGTTCTCATTCTTTTCTCTGGAGAGGAAGGACAATTCCTCTCAAGGTATCAGAGATCACTTGAAGAATGCCACAATTTTCTTTAGGTTTGAGGTGATCCTGGCTCACTCATCTCCTGCTAGAACTAATACAACCAGAACCTGAAGAACACACTCCAGTTTTTCTCAAAGCTCTTGGGTTTCCTGCTCAACATTGTATCACCTGGGGCAGAAGGTCCTTGACCCAAGATGACCTGTGAGATGTGTGTCAGGGACTCTGAGAGCCTGTTGTTCTCCCCATAGTCACTCAAGCAAAGCTGGAGTTAAGTCTCACCACATTAGACCTTGTACCTATGGGAGCAGTTTGCTGTGCCAGTTTCATTTCTTTCTCTGTGAGTCAGAAACACTTCATGTACAATATGACAAGGTGTTTTATGTCTTGTGGTGTGTGTGTGTGTGTGTGTGTGTGTGTGTGTGTGTGTGTCACAGCTCCATTTCCAGATTTTTGATGGTTAATTGGAGGTAAGAGTCTTACAGTCTTTCCTGCCCAGGCTGGCTTAGAAGCACAATCCTCAGATCATACCAATCACTACTCACAGATACAGACTTAGGGTTGTGCAGGACTGTAGGTCAAATCTGTCCCTTGAAGATTTGGTTCTCTTCTCAAGATGCTGGGAATTCAAACCAGATTTTCTCAGTGAGGATTTTCCCAAGTCCAGGCCAGAAACAGAAAACCAATCTTATTTTAATGGCTGTGAATTTTTATCAACCATTCTGTCATTTTTTAAATTTTAATTTAATTTAATTTGTGAACATACTGTACAGAGGGGTTACAATTACATGGGCAGGATAATGCATACATTTCTTACCAAGCATTGCAGCCTCCTCC
>NW_012267261.1:6494725-6621449 GCF_000151885.1 Dipodomys ordii
GGGGGGGGGAGGGGTGGCCTTCCCTCCTCTGCTCCCTGAGAAGGAGTGAGGATGTCGGGCTTCTACTCACGCCGAGTCTTGGATCCTGGGTCGTCTCTGGTCTGCAAACTGCAGGATGAAGATGTCCACTCCTTGTTGGTTCTTGCTGGTGTTGAGTAGGATCCGCTCGCCCGCTGCGTCTGGCTCCTTCGTCCCGGACTCTCTGTGAGAGCGCTCAGGTATGGCCCCAGCTGCGGTCTCTGCCGCTTGCGACCCTGCCGCCGCCGCCGCCGCGGCTGATGGCAAGCGCTCAGATGTGTCTTCTTGCCTTGGCTTTCCCTCTCTTGTCTAACTCTCTGTCCTGTGATGGCACATTTGGTGTGATTCTCTGGCTTAGGACTGTTCTCTGGAACTCTAAAATTGCTTTCTATGCGAGAGCTTGTTCAGATTCCAGCTTCTCCTCCGCCATCTTCCCGGAACCCCTCTGTCATTTTTTTTCCTTCTTGGCAGCACTGCAGTTAGAACCTAGGGCCTTGTGCTTGGTAAGTAAACATCCTACCACTTAAGTCATGCTCCCCACTCTTTTTATTTTACTTTTTCAGGTAAGTTCTCATATTTTGTAACCACAATCACCATCCTATAAATGGGATTGAAGGTGTGAGTCATTGTTTTTGTTGTTGTTTTTTGTCAGTATTGGGTTTGAATTCAGAGCACCTGGTGCTCTACTACTTGAGTATACCCTCTGCTCTATTTTGTTTTATAGTCCTGAGTTTTTATTTATAGCCAGACTCTGATCAGGATCCTCCTACCTTCCTATAGCAAGGATTTCAGGCATGAGCCACCATAACGGACCCGATACCCTTGTCAATGTAGGATTGATGGCTGAATGCATATTAAATGCTATTTTCCATTTTTGTGGGCTAGTTGACATGAGGCATTCCCTGCATGGCAGAAGCCCAGACCTTCCTTCCTTCCCAACATCTGACTCCACAGTCTGGGCAGTCTGTCTCAGCTAAAGTACCTCAACTATCAGGCAAAGATACCCAGATACCACAGGTGCTGTTGGCTCATGCCTGTAATCCTAGCTACTCAGGTGGCTGAGATCTGAGGATCACAGTTAAAGGCAACCTGGACAGGGAAGTCTGTGAGACCCTTATCTCCAATTAACTACCAAAAAGTCCAGGAATATCACTGTGGCTCAAAGTGGTAGAGCACTAGACTTGAGCACAAAAGCTCAGAGAAAGTACCAGGCCCAGAGTTCAGGCCCCAGTTACCAATACAAAAACAAAACAATGAACTAGTAGCTACAGCATCTACAGTGACAGATTACTTTCAGAACTTGTATGTTCACATCAACTAAAATGTGTAATAGGAGATGATGTGGCATTAAATTCACCCAGTCTTTTATACTAGATGTTTAAGCAAGCAATGGATTACACTTAAGAAAATATGGTTTGTTTTTTCCTTTTCCCTCCTCAAATTATAACAACATCAAATACAGTGAAAGCAGGGGCTATACTGTGGGGGAGGGACATACAAAGCAACCAAAAACAAATCATTTAAATAGGGATACAGGTGGACCCATTGCAACAATGAGACATACAAGTCATTATGTCAAAAACGAACTTTACAACTTTGATAAGAGGGGGAGGTGGGAGGTGGGGGGAGGATGGGATGGTAAGGGGAAACAAAGGAGGAGGCTACAATGCTTGATAAGAAATGTACTCATTATCTTGCCCATGTAATTATAACCCCTCTGTACAGTATTTTCACAATAAAAAAAGAAAATATATGGTAAGCCTCAATAGAGTCTCACAGTTTGTATTGCCAATGCAGATTGTTCCTTGTAGGAGGCTCTCTGAGTGTCTCAGGAAGAGGCCAGGAGGCCAGAACCCTGGATTCAGATAGGATCTCTGGCAGGAAATGAATAGGGCATTTCATAAATGTGCCTTTGCTCATAACACTGCTTAGAAGGTACACAGCCAAACTAACGGTGTGTGATGGCTCCAGTTATTGGAGCGCCTAGGCCTCAATGCCCAGCCTTGTCTCCTGATGCTATCTTCTGACCAGAGTCCTTGTAATCACACAGCAGTTTTATGTTTCATGCATCTAGAAGAGACCACCCAGAGCCCAGCTACCTAACTTGGTTCTCAGTGTCAACTGTAAGAGCCTAAAGAACCCCTCTGACCAGTCCAGCAGCCAGATGCTGTTTCTCTGACCCTTTAGAGCAGTGCAACACAGAGGCCCTGCCAGGAAGCCAGAAGGGTTAGAAGAGACCTTGGACATCACACAGCTTTCCCTGCTCAGTTGTAGTTCCATAACCCAGTCTTTCCTCACCATTCTCTTTGACTAATAGCTTATAACTAGATTGCAGGTTGGGGTGGGGTGGGGTGCTTGTTTTAATACAATCTGTTAGCTTCCATATTTTATTGGCTAAATTTGTTTCTGTTTAGTCAAAGGCCATCTTAAAGCATAATGACACTTCCTCTCGCTCTCTCTCCTCTCCTCTTCTCTTTCTTTCTTTTCTTTCTTTCTTTCTTTCTTTCTTTCTTTCTTTCTTTCTTTCTTTTCTTTCTTTCTTTCTTTCTTTCTTTCTTTCTTTCTTTCTTTCTTCCTTTTCTGCCAGTCCTGGGGCTTGAACTCGGTGTCTGGGTGCTGTCCCTGAGCCTCTTTGTACTCAAGGCTAGTGCTCTACCACTTGAACCATAGCACCACTTCCAGCTTTTTCTGAGTAGTTTATTGGAGATAAGAGTCTCACAGACTTTCCTGCTCTAGCTGGCTTCAAACCACAATCCTCAAATCTCAGACTGTAATCCTAACTACTCAAGAGGCTGACACCTGGGGGATCACAGTTCAAAGCCAACTGAGGCAGAAAAGTCCATAAGACTCCATAGCATATTAACCAGCAAAGTGCCAGATTCAAGGTCTGCCTCAAATAGTAGAGCACCAGTTGTGAGCAAGAGAGTTGAGCTAGAGTACAAGATCTTGAGTTCAAGCCCCAGTACACACACACACACACACACACACACAATCTAACAATCATACTTAACAACATCTGAGAGTAAGAATAACTCTAGACACTCTTAAAGGAACAAACACAAACACTTTGTTCCATGCCAAAGATGCCATGCCATATTGCAGTTTTGGGGCAAGGGAAAAACCAGTAAGATTGATCTTGTCTTTATTTGAAATGTTATTTTGTGTATCACAGATGTTTTCACTCATTTTAATCTCAAAAGGTTGTCTTTAAAATGTCTTTTTTGTTCACTTTTGAAGTTTTGATTTTCCTTTATACTGTGCATCTTCTTTGCGCCATCCATTTCCAACCCTACTTAAAATTCTAACATTGAATCCATTTCACGTTATTTTAGTTTTTCTTTACTTAACTTCTCTAAAGATTGGATCACTGTTGTCATTGTTTTATGTAGTCATTTCGATGTTTTGGGACTCTATTTTTCCTGCTCCTCATTACATTCTACTCTTTCTTCCCAATTCGGTTTTCCTTCTTTCTAAAATATTTAAGAGTTGAGCAGAAATTTCTGCTATACCTGTGTGTCTGAAGATGTCTTTATTTCTCCCTCACTCTGAACTTTATTCCACAACTTTTAGCCTTTAGAAATCATGCTGGCAATGCTTCACCTGCCTTTTTTCCCTTGTAGCCTCTCATCTTTCACCCATACAATCTCCTCTTTGGTTTTGCTAGTTTGAGGCTTCCTATGATGTTGCTAAGCGTGCATAGTGTTATTTATCCTGCCAGGGACACACCATGCTTCTTTAATGTCAGACTCATTCACTCTTAAATTATGTAGCCATTTTCCTTGTAAATATTTTGTTGTCCTCATTATGTCTATATTTTTGGACTTCTATAAAATATATATTGGACTTCTCATTTTGTTCTTCAAAACTCCCCCAGTTTCTACAGCTTTTTCCCCCTTCCTTCCTCGCTTCCTTCCTTGCTTCCTTCCTTGCTTGCTTCCTTCTTCCTTCCTTGCTTGCTTCCTTCTTCCTTCCTTCCTTCCTTCCTTCCTTCCTTCCTTCCTTCCTTCATTTTTTGTGCCTGTACTGGGGCTTGTTGAACTCAGGGCCTGGATGCTGTCTATCAGCTTTTCTGCTCAAGAATGGTACTCTATCACTTGAGCCACAATTCCACTTCTGGCTTTTTAGTGGCTAATGAGAGATAAGAGTCTCACAGACTTTCCTCCCATGTCTGGCTCTGAACCATGATCCTCAGATCTCAACCTCCTGAATAGCTAGGATCAGAGGTATGACTATCAGCACCTGGCTTATTTATTCTGCTTTGTATCTCATCTAGTAGGGGTTGTGCTTCATTTGAATATTTTTTCATAAGCTATATTTGTTTCTTTTCAAGTTTGCTTAAATTTTTGTCAGAGTCTTATTTTGGCATAACATAATAGATTTACTTACTATGTTTCCAAACATGTACATCATATACTTTGATTAATTAACCTCCTCTTTGTCTCTTGCCTCCCTTCCCCTTCTTCAGCCCCCAATCCTATTCTTGCATTCTATTTTTATTTCTTCTTTCTTAAATAAAAATGATTTTTGAATAGTTAGTACTCTCTCATGGTTTGAAAAGCAAAACAACATAAAACATAAACATTGAAAAATCTCACCCCTATGCTATGTATACCTCAGTCTCAATGGGTTGGTATTATTGATTAGTTGGATATTTTTTTAGTACTCATGTAAGTGCAAGCAGACCAGGATATACATTATTATTTCTCTCTTCCATTTTCTTACATAAAAGTAGCTAACTATAGAAACTGGGTTTTTCAGTTAACAATAGTGTCTCTCTTTTTCACATCAATATATAAAGCACTTTCTTCATTTGTCATAGCTGCATAGCAGCACTTTGGGTACATGTTTTAAAAACAGTCCTTTTAAAGAATGACACATGCTTCCTTTTGTTCTTACAAGAAAAACTGCAATAAATAATCCTGTGCATATCTTACTTTTTACATGTGCAAGTTGGTTTTTATTTATCTGTCTTTCTATTCCCCGATTTTTTTTTTTGGCACTCTGGTCCTTCAAGTCACCATTAGTGTAGGTTCTGCATCTTGTAAATTCCTTTCATCCTAGACTATGGGTCAGTCCTTCCAAAGAACTGCTGTATTTACTTCTCCAGGCAAATCAAAAGCCTCAGAAGCCTGGGACTCATTTAGATGAAGGCTTGGGCTTGAAAGTTTCTAGACCTCTGGATAGTTCCCATTCATAAGTAATTTGCAACATGGCACTGAGTTTTAATTTCCTAGGAGAGAAATATTCTCTGGGCCCAAGCAGAGACAGCCGTGCTTTCATGTGAT
Source organism: Dipodomys ordii (assembly GCF_000151885.1). Taxonomy (NCBI): domain Eukaryota; kingdom Metazoa; phylum Chordata; class Mammalia; order Rodentia; family Heteromyidae; genus Dipodomys; species Dipodomys ordii. Next base: position 6,500,029 of record NW_012267261.1, read on the forward strand.
CTTACTATGCCAGGCACAAGTCCTTTTCCTACCCTATCCTTCCCCTGAGTGTGTGGCCCACTAACAACAGCTTAAACCAAGATGTCATTCTAACTCCATCTCTTGGACAGGGCCTAGGCCTCCTTTCCTACTATGTGGGTTTGAAGGTCATGGCCTTTTGGCTACCGGAGATGGTGGCCCTTCATCTCCACACCTTTCTCTCTCAGCATCTCTCCTCACACATCTCAGGCATATCTGTCCCAGCTACCATCTCCTTCCTCACCCTCCTCACCCTGGTGCCTGCTCACCATTTTTCCTGACTGGCACACTCCTGACTATTCACTCATGATAACTTTTCCAGGAGTAAGTGGCAAACAAGTGTGTGGTCATTCAACATCTCTGTTTTGCTGGTCCTGGGGTTTGAACTCAGGGCCTTACACTTGCTTGATTGGTTCTCTACCAGTAAAGCCTTACATTGGTTTGATTGGTTTTCTACCGCTAAAGCCATACCTCTAGCCAAGCTTTTTGCTGGTTATTTTGGAGATGACATCTCAATGACTCGCCTGCCTGGGCTGGCTTTGAACCACACACAATCCTCTGGATCTCAGTCTCCTGAGTAGCTAGGATTATAGGTGGCAAAAATTTTTTATAGTCCATTTCCTCCCTTGTCTTTATGTAAATTCATGTCTACCACTCTACAATCCGTCTTCCTATTACCAACTTGGTACATACAGCTAGTTATTTCTTGTAAGAACTCTGGTGTTTTAGGCCAATGGAAAACCTTACAGCTGGCATAAACCCAGGAAGGGTTCATTCCATTTGCTGTGATAGTACCTCATCTGGCTATGATTCTGTATATTCCTTTCCTTTTTTACATAATTCTTCTTCTGTTCTAATGAAAGAATCATGTAGATTAAAGGCCTTTAGTCAATGTTGTCATCAATAAATAGATTCTCATTTTAATCCCCATTTTTCAGATGAAACACAGATCAAGACAGTGGAACAGATGTAATTTACACTAATTGGAGGGTATGACTTTAACAGAGGTGAGGCACTCTCTCTGACTCCTGCTTAATCAAAAGTGACTGGAAGTTTTGACTACCTCTGTCCTTTTGCTCTTTATCATTTGACATCTGAGCGTATTATGTATTAAACAGTAATGAACATTTTCCTCTGCTCTCCTACCATGTAAGATTTATGAATGTTGATATTCTCCTAATATACCAAAGCTGATTGAGAGAAGATAGAAGCAATATTTCTTATGTCAAAATTTGGTGAGCAGCTTAGCTCTATGCAGAAATATCTTGATGTGTACAGAACATGCTACAAGTTTAAATAGAAGGACATTTTCTTTTGGAAGTTATATTAGCAAGCTGATTGATACCTCCCATTTCCCTCTCTCTCTCTCTCTCTCTCTCTCTCTCTCTCTCTCTCTCTCATTCTTCCTTCCTTCCTTTCTTCTTTTTATCTTTCTTTCTTTCATAGCAGTACTGGAGCTTGAACTCAGGGCCTGAGTGCTCTTCCTCAGCTTTTGGGATATCCCTTGAGCTCCACTTCTAACTGTTTTCTGGTTAATTGAAGATAACAGTCTAGTGTACTTTCCTGTCCTAGATGGCCTCAAACCTCAATTTTTAGATGTCATCTTCCTAAGTAACTACCTCGGATTACAGCAATGGAACTGGCTGGAAGAAGTCACTGAAACTAGAAGAGAATTACAATATAGCAAGAAGTCATGTGACTTCTATTATGAGCATTGTTGAAAAGGTGGCCCCATGGCCACCAGGTGGCTGGTGGCATCCCATGCTCCACCTCAGTAAGATGCAACTCATGACATCAGAGCAGTCTTTGTCCCTCTCTGTTATTTCAGGACTCATGGGTGACCAGTTAGGGGTCCTATCATCAGTTAGACATTGGTTCCTTCAGAATCAGAACTAGCCAGAACATCTCCTCTCCCCTATGCAGACAACTTTGCAACATAGCTTCCAAGATATAGAAACTAAGTAAAATCCTTAAAAATCACACAACTGTAATAACACAGCATCAACAAGGCAAATATAACTTTCGTAACTGAAAACTCAAAAAGTCATCAGTAAACAAAAATAATATGCATCAAAATGCCTTTTTAACTATTCCATCCCACCTGCTGAAGACAGATAAACACAGCATTAACTTATCAGTCAGCATGATGGCGAATCTGCTGTTATAATCACTCGATGCTTAGGAGAACTGACCTGGAAGGAAAATCATTCTCTATGCAGGAACCGCTGGCTCTATTCTGAGTGCACAGCACTTTTAAAGTCCATCCCCTCTGGGAAGCTGAAAGGCAGGTCACTATAATTTAAATAGTATGGAAGTAGTTTGATTTTGTTAAGTTCCTGACAATACACAGAATTATGGGAAAAGTTGAATCTCAAGGTTGCAAGGGAACTTAAAGGTTATTTGTTCCATCCAACCCGAGATCTCCTTCATAACATTGCAACCAATTAGTGATTTGGTTGCTTCAGGTATGGGAGCTTGCTTTTCCCTTGGGCAGACTAATGGGATTTCCAGTTTCTTACCAAGAGACACATCTTACCATGTACACCTTTTGGGAGCTTATCAAGTCTTTTCATTTGTCTCAAATCCTTTCATATCACTCCTTCCTACCTCTCTGTAGGCACTGTATGTCCACACATAAGAGGGACCCCAGAACACTTACAAAAGCCACCAATTTCCCTCCCCTCTAGCTCATTTTCTCTTCCCCAGTGTCCAAGTGTAATCCTCATTGCAACAGAGACCTTTAAGAGATGAAGTCCTGAGGGCTCTGCCCCCGTGAATAAGCTCATACTGTTATAGGTTTTGTTACTGCAGGAATGGGTCCCTCCCAAAGGGTAAATTTAACCTCAGCTCCTAGTCCTTCTGTCTGGTGTTGCTTTCTTACTCTTCCACCTTTCACCATGGGATGATACAACAAGATCCTTTCGCAATGTGAGCCTCTTGACCTTGGACTTGTAGCTTCCAGACTGTAATACATAAATGTCTGTTCTTTGTGAATTATCTAATCTTTGGTGTTACAGTAGCACAAAATGGACTAAGACTCTTGTTCACAGGCAGACTCTCCTCTCTTACTGGGAATCATACACTTTGTATCATATATTTCATTTGAATGACCAAGCAAGCCCTCTCTTCATCTCTTCTGGACCACCTTCCCCAATCCATGAACATATTGGTCTTTCCCTCAACTTAAAAATAACCTTGCCTTACCCTGCCAGTCCTCTCACTTGGGCTCCATCTTCCCTTATCCCTCCTTCATTAGTTTGAATAGGGTAGGTTTCACTGCTATGACAAACAGCTCCAAATCTAGCGTAACTAAGCCCTCAAATCTTCCCTCACACAGGAAAAGTCCAGTTGCAGACCAGTGACTCCTCACAACGGTCCTCTGTAGTGACCTAGACACTGAGGCTGCTTTAATCCGAGGGCTTCCCACCCTCTTTTTACAGCCAGGCTTCCTCCTCTTGCCCCTAAGTTCAAGGAGGCAAGAAAAGTTTCTCCCATGTGCCAGGAAAGAAGAACTGGAAATGGGTATTTCCCAGGTTTCTACCATTCCTTCATCTTCCTTGACTATATTCAATGTCTGCTCTTCTTGCTTTCTAGGTCTACCTTACCTACACTACACTAGACATGCTCACACTTAATGACCAATGGCAAGTGCAGAATTCTGTCTTTTCTACTTGGATCATGGGATCTCAGCCTCCTACAGAGTCTTCTTCTTGGATTGCATTTAATGTTGTGTCAATGGAACTATAAAATAGTGCAACAACTATTGAGGTTCCTCAAGAGACTAAAACTAGAATTACCCTATAATCCAATGATGCCATTCTTGGGCATTTATCTGAAGGAAGTACATCAGGATACAATAGAGGCACTTACCCATCCAAGTCCTTTAAAGCACTTTTCATAGTAGCCAAGCTAAGGAAACAGCCCAAATAGCCTAAAACCAATGAATAAACGAAGAAAAATGTGTGCTGTAAATATTATTCAGCCATAAAGAAGAACAAAATTATGCCATTTACAGGGAAATGGATGGATCTGGAAAGCATCATATTAAGCAAAGTAAGTTAAGTTCATAAGGATATTAGACCTAAAATATAAGCATATGTATATTTATGTGACCAATCTGATTAAAACATGATATGTACAGATGTGAGATACAATTAATATGGAGTTTAAAAGAATTTTAGGAAATTGAAACATGTCAGACTGGGGTAAGGGTACTAATGGGAGGAGGCAGATGAATGAAGAAAGGGAAGGAGGGCAAAGTCATAATAATATATGTACATGGATAAACATAGAACAAGGAAATTTGTGAGAAAGGGGTGAGAGAGGAAAAAAGGAATGAAGGAGAGGATGACTGAACAAAATGCATTGAAAACATAAACAAGTTAAGATGAAACCTTCTTATACAACTAATTTCTTATTAGCATAAAAAAGAATTCCTACTTTGAAAGTAGAAGTTCATCATATAAGGATAGTGCCTTCCTTGTCATTACAAGGCTATGGACATGACCCAGGCCTGGCCAGTCTGAATGTCCTTTACTTTGGTCATAACAATTCGTTGGGAAATGGCCAAATGACCCAAACAGAGCCAATCACAGTCTTAATCTCATTGGATTCCTTCAGATATAAGTCTAGAGCTGCTGGTAACCACTTTTCTGGGATGTAGGGAAGGTTTCTCAGACAATAAAGTCAAACAAAGAGGAAGGAGGGAAATGAGAATAAAGAGGCATTATTAATTGATGGTGGTTGAGCCCAACCAAGCCAGAAACAAGTTGCATCCTTTAAAACCTTCTAGTTCGGTGCATTATAATAGGTACACTCCTTTTTGCTTATGCTAATTAGAACTGGTTTTCTGTCACTCACCACTGGAAGTGTCCTGACACAAAGTGGCCTGGATAGAGTGTAGGGAATGAGAGGGAAGCCGGATCTTTTGGCAGCTCAGAGCTACTATGCTTAGCATACAGCCCAACATGCAGCTCATGTTTTTGTTTGATGGACTTGAAGAACCACATCAGCCATAAAGACTGTCAGTAACAACAATTATCAAGGCTGGTCTTTATCCACAGCCTTGGTAGAACAGCTTGGTGAAGACCCCTCTCCAATTGTTGGCTGTGAAGCTTTTGCTATTTAACTTAGTGAGCTGGCTCAGTAGAGCAACTCTGAGACAAAAAGACAAGCTGAACACCATTTCCAGAGAGCCAGCTGCCTCCCATCCTTCCTTACCCAACTTTGGTCCTGTAGGGGGATAGGCTAGCTTCATACCCAGAATCTAAGGCCCCCAATCCCAGCACCATCTCTGTTAAGTGTGAACCTGCAGAATTTTCCATAGTTATCTGAACACAGAGAAATAGCAGGGTATTAGGTGATAGCACCCTTAGGAATATTCATCTGGGAAAGTGTCCAGTTCCAGTTGCTATAACAAAATGCCACTGACAAGATCTATCAAGTAATGGAAATTTAATAAATAATACTATATACAGACTTGCACACATGACAGAAATCTATTTCCTCATAGTTCTGGAAGTTGGCACCCAAGGTCTCCCTCTTGGTCAGCACATGATCTTCCTTCTTATTGTGTTGCAAGAACATAGGCCCAACACCCTGGTGCCTGTCCATTTCTTCTCATAACCACACCTGTCATAGCAGATGAGGGCCCATCCTAATGGTCTTATTTTAATTTAATCACCTCTTTAGAGATGCTGTCTCCAAATATAGCACTTTCTGGAGTACTGGGGAGTTAAGGGACACATAATTCAGTCTGAAACCAGAACACACAAGGCTCCCTTCCTCCTCTTTATTGTTTCTGCCCTTCCTCCCCCAGCTGGAAGAGGCAGGAGTAGAGGGCTCACCAGCTAGGGATGTCACTCAGCAATGGAGCACTTGCTGAGAAGGTGAAAGGCTGTGGGTTGGGGTTGCCAGAAAAACAAGCACACATGTGCACGCGTGCGCGCACACACACACACACACACATGCACACACACACACGTCCATCTCCCTTGACTAGTGTCTCAAGCCTCTCTATCCTCAGGTACAAGGAATCCTCCAGCTCTTCCTTGCTGACGTCATTTCACCCCATCGGTACCTGCCCTTAACTATTAAGAAGATACTTCTGGAACACAACTCCAGGGGGAGATTCACAAGGTTGTAGGCTAAAGAAGAACCAGACACTATGGCATGAGGCGCAGATGAGAACTGAGCATAGGCAGAAGACTTGGAGATGAAGGAGCAGAGCTCGGATGCAAGTGAGGGCAGGAAGGATGGGACGTTCGAGGTGATATGGTAGATGTGTTCCCAGAGACTGTTCAGGCCAAATACAAAACAGAACCAACCAGGAAGCATGAATGCTGAGCCTGCATGTCTAATGACCACAGCTCACATCTCATGAGCGCCTATGGTACACCAGGCACTACATGAAGCAATTCATATTCGTACAGTAAACTCATTTAACCCTCACAAGCCTGTGATCTATCTTTAGTCCCATTTTACAGTGAGAAACCTGATGCACAGAGAGATTAGCACATATGTCCTGTGCTACACAGCTAGAAGGGCTGGCACTAGAGCAAACCTAGGCAATGTGCACTAGAGCTGTGCTAACAGGCCTCTTGGAGGAAAGGCTGATCAAAGGAAGTGCTCTGCTGCTGTATGCAGGAAGAGCTAGAAGAAACTGCCTGAGCATCCCACTTTTCTCTGTGCCTAGCATAGTCAGTGAGCTGTAGTCTCTGTTAAACTGATGCTTGAATTTAACTTGTCAATAACATACCAAGTCATAAGTCACTGTCCTCTCTGAAAAGTAGTTTTCTTTCTTCCTTCCCTTCCTTCTTTCCCTTTTTCTTTCCTTTTTTCTTTATCTTTCTCTTCCTTTCCTTCTTTCCTTCCTTCCTTCCTTCCTGCCTTCCTTCCTTCCTGTATTCCTTCCTTCCTGCCTTTCTGCCTTCCCGCCTTCTTTCCTTCCTTCCTTTTCCTTTTATTCATGCTGGTACTGAGGCTTAGATTCAGGGTCTGAATACTCTCCCTTAACTTTTTCTCTCAAGGCTGTCACTCTACCACTTGAGCCACACCTCTACTGGTTCATTGAGGATAAGAATCATCTCACAGACTTTCCTGTCTGGGCTGGCTTCAAAGTGCAATCCTCAGATCTCAGCCACTTGAGTAGCCAGGATTATAGGTGTGAGCCACTGGCACCCAGCTCTTGAGAGTTTAATTTAGCAAACCTGGTGTGGACATGATGACTACAATGTTCCTAATTTTTCCCAATCCAAGGGCTCCTCTGTGGCTAGCCACACTTTCCAACATGACTGTGCCTCAAAGTCAATGAAATGAGAATGGGAGAAGGGCATAGGTGTGCTGCATGGTGCTACATGGCCCGGAGAGAGCTATTGCTCAAGCCTACCACAGCACTCAAAGTGTTCGGCAGGCATCACTGATTACAGTACGTTCCCCAACAAGATAAATCAGAGCATTTGACTGTGAGGACTTTAGTTTTTCTCCAGGACATTAATACCTAAACCAACTGAAGATGTGATCATGCAGGGCTGGGCAGGCTTGATTCTTAGGCTTCAGATGGGCCTGGCCAGCTGATAAGGAGCAGCCTCAGACCTGCCCAGGATCTGGAGAAAGCAGCCATCAGTCAAGTGAGCCACATGGGGCTGGCCCCCAGCACTCAGGACTAGAAGTTCTTCCAGAATTTATAAATTCCACAAAACACCTTTGTTATGTTCAGAGGCAGCGACTGGCAAAGCCTGTGTCTTATAAATAATGGAAAATAACACTTTTTTTTCCAAGCAAAAACAAGGAGATTCAAGGAAATGCCTCATCAGTTCTGAGTTTTCTTGAAGCTAAAGTCAAGTCTCGTCCTTGCTTCCCATTCTCTCCTTCAGTTTGTGAGCACAGAGACAGAAGTAAATCTTAGAGAACTGGCCTGAGAGACTAGAATGCTGAACTTCCCCAGCTCAACCCTTCCTTACCCCTTGTCCTCCTTGTATTCCAAAACAGACAGAAGATTCTAGGCCAGTTTTCACTCTGGGAAATGGATCCTGTGAGCCTGAGTGAGACATATGTTCTCTGTAGAATTTAAGCTTCTTTAGCACATTTTACACACCACCCTCCAGGTGAGGTCTGCCTCCTGCTGGACCAATAAGATGCTGAGGATAGAGCTGACAAGACTCCACCCTCAACATTTCACCCTGCAAAGCACAAAAGTCTTTAAAAGCAGGTTTTCAGTTGGCTTCCCCAAAGTTCACATCATATGTGGCCATGATCATGTAAACCAAGAGGCAACCATGCTACCTACCCACTGTTGGCTACAGGCAGACTTTGAGGTTCACTAATGCCCTCTTCTGCTCCTGCACCCACACTAGGATGCCAGGTGATGCTGCCTCCTCCATGACCTACCATGGGAACAGATTTCCACTGCTGCTACTCTCAGGAATTCTTATCCTGAATGCACTTTGGAGTCTCCTAGGAATTCTGTGAAAGGCATCTAGACCAGGGTTAGGGCACCATTTCCATCAATATCGCCACTCCAAGCAGGACAGGCACCATTGTTTTTTTTCCTAAAGCTCTGGTGCTTGTGATATACCGGCAGACAGAGTTGAGACAACTTGCTCTTAACATGTCACCATATCCCCTCATCCTGCCCGGCTCATCTTGGTATGAACAACTGTTATTTCTGAATTAATTTTCAAGGACACATGAATATGAAACACATTTCTTACAAAGTGCTCACTGATGTTTGATCCCTATTTAACTGAATTAGACCACTAACAGGAAAGGTTAAGTCCCTTTCCATTAATCCCTCAATTATATCCCCTTGCCTGTCTTCAGGGCTACTCACCTGGGTCTTTGAGTTTGTGCCATTACAGGCTCCTTTCTATTATTTCCCATAGAAATATTAGAAAATGGGATGTTGACTACTATTGGTATGGGATTCTATCCTATGTAATATTCTACAATATATTTTATCTATAACGTTTTCAAATATTTCTCCATTTGGTCACAAAAGCCTGATAGTATTTTTCGGTAAAAAGATATACTGTTATATTTATGGACACGTAGGCTATTTATTTCTTGAAAGTCCTAGATCATGCCCATCCTTGGGTATATCACAGAGTGTTACTTACAACAGGGCATTTATATAAGTAAATGTATCCCCAGTATGTTTCTATATTGACAGAAAAAGAATGCTTACAAAAGGAAGCATTAGACCTCCAAAGGTATAGAGCTTGTATTTTCAGTTTTAGTTGACATTTCTTGTTGATCCTTCATCTATTCTCCTAGCCTTCAGCTAAGGGGCCAATTTACCTGTATTTTTGCCAGTCCTTGATTTATCAGTCTTCTCATGTTTTCCCACAGAGAAGATTAATTAGTATCTCATTTTTTTAAAACCTTACATGCAAATGACTATTTTTTTTTTTTTTTGTCAGTCGTGGGGCTTGAACTCTGGGCCTGGGCGCTGTCCCTCAGCTCTTCAGCTCAAGGCGAGCGCTCTACCACTTGAGCTACAGCGCCACTTCCGGTTTTCTGGTGGTTTATTGGAGATAGGAGTCTCATGGTCTCTCCTGCCTGGGCTGGCTTTGAACCGCGATCCTCAGATCTCAGCCTCCTGAGTAGCTAGGATTACAGGCGTGAGCCCCAGCGCCTGGCTACAAATGACTATTTTAATAGAACTATAAAACAGAATTGAACAAGATACTAGTAGTCATATAGTCCAATCACTTTGTGTAAAGGAAGCATTTCTGATGCATGTAAGTAATACAAGGAGAAAAAGAAAAAGATAAGCGATGCATAAACATGTTATTAAGGCAACTTTTTAAACATATATATCAAATGTCTAGTAATATATTGAATAAAAGTGAGAAATCCTGTTTGCGCCCCCTCTGACTTCCTTTCTGAGAGAGAAGCTGATGTTAATGTTGGTATATCATAATGAGTATTTATCACCGATTTACACATGGAAATATATAAACAGTGAGTGCTGGCGATATTTTACAAAGAACAGATAAAGGTTCAGGTGTTTCCACAATTAGCAACACATCTTGGAAATCTTTTCTGTATCAGTACAAATAAACCCACACCCACTGTGTTAACTGTTGCATGATATCTAAGAATGGAGTGTTAGTTTTATCTATTTCCATGTAACAATAAAAACCCACACACACTCAATTTAAAGCTCAAAACAACAAAAAGGTATGATATATTACTTTATCTGAGATAGAGAATTCTGAACAGTCTGTTCTAGAGGTTTCGGCTCAGGACTTCTTGTGTGGTCAAGCTGAACTGTGAGCCAAGGTGCCATCATCTAAGGTTTGACTAGGGTTATATTGGTGCTCATGGTTCATTCGCAGAGCTATTGGCAGGTACCTTCAGTTGTGCTCCACACAGGCTCTCTCTGAGGCTGCTCTCAACAAAGCAGCATTCTCAGAGCAAATGATTAGAGAGAGAGGCAGGAGAAAAAAAAACACAACAGCAGCCACTATCTTTATTATAACCTATATGCAGGAGTCATTCCTTCTTCTATGGGCTGTTGATTATGCAGACCAGCTCTGGGTCAATGTGGAGAGGATTTCATCTGGGGACCTGGGCAACAAACTGCCAATACAAGGTCATAAATAAATAAATAAACAATAATACAATAAATACAATACAATACATAAAAACAATACAATAAATAAACAACAAAACACAATTTTATTGTTGTCATGGCTGGTCCTTGGCTTTCATGCACACATGCAGTGCTATCATGAACATGCTTCCCGATACCCCATACTTTCTTTCTAGTTCTACTGGTAGAAGTGCTGCAACTCCTCCATTTTTCCATTAGAGTTCTCCATATATATATATATAATTTATTATTTATTATATAATACGTACCATATAGTGTATATTATTGTAATTATATTATTTATTATGTATTATATATTATATAGTATGTTATATAATATATGCTATACATTTACAATATTGATATTCAATATAATATATAATACATTAATATAATATATTACATATCTGTACAATATACATGATATATAAAATATCTAATATAAATTAGTTATATAATATATATCATATATTATGTATAGTATACATATTATCTAACATTTATATATATTAATATATATTGACTTTGTTTACATAATTGGAAAGAAAACCAGGTAGAGGCTCAGTCAAGAAGCTGGAAGCCTGAGAGCAAGGGGAAATAGCCGAAGGCTGACGGCCTGGCTCTAGGGTTGGTGATATCAGTCCTCACTGAAAGACAAGGAAGCTGGTATGTGATTGATGTCCCTGGACAACAGGCACAGAAATGGATGCATTCACTCGGGAAGAACAAAGCTTCCACATTCAGGGCAGGTCTTTCCCCACTTCAGTTTCTAGCCCACATATTTGTCCTCTCTGCAAACTGACATACTCACAGACACAGTCCTCACAAATACCCAGAGCGAGGTGTGCTTTATTAATCCTGAGCAGCTCTTAATCCAGTCACGTTGACAAGTTTAACCCACTACTATTTCCAAGTAGGAAAAGTGACCTCATTTTTTCTTTCATTCATTCATTCACTCATTCATCCTGGATACTTCATAACTCAAGTATCAGGTGGGAAAAGTGATTAGAGAAGTGATTTTTCCAAGGTCACACTGCTAACCTACAAGACTTGATTTGGAACATCAACCACATGACTTTCAGCCCATTCGAATTCCAGAGCCATTCTGTGGATAAGGCAAACATAGGCTGAGATTTCAATGAATATCTTAAGATAAAACTTGCTGAGATTTCCTATGAATTGTTTCCCAGAACACCAAGATGCTAAATAAACGTCACTGTGTTTAAAGGCTAGATTCACCAGCCAGTAAATACCCCAGCTGGTAAAAAATAGGATTCCTTCCCATGCATGGCATGATTAGAATCAGGCCTAGTCCTAGCTTTGTGACCCTGGATAAGCCACATAAATCCTGAGCTACTGGTTGCTTCTCTGTAAAGTGAATGTTCTGAAGATTTTGTTTGGCAATGTATGTGATGCGCTTAGCACAGGGCCTGGCCACAGAGGCTGCTGCTGTTTTGACTCTCCTTAGGTGACCCATTTCAGATGTCCTTCAAGCCTCCCAAATAAATGAACTGCATTTTCTAAAAATACACGGTACCTGCAGAGCCCATTTTAGCCAATTTTCCCACATCCCAAATCTCTGCTCTTTAAACTCATCATTATTTTGTGCCTGGGTTTTTCTTTGTTGCAAACTGTCCAGATTTTTCATTTACAGGGCAAAGTGAGGGTACAAAGGACATACAGAGCCTGCTAGAGCTACCTCTCCAATAGAGCACAGCTCTTCTCTTGTTGTTGCATGTACTAGCACTTACCAAGCGTCCTTGCAGACACAGGCTGAATCCTCCTCACCTCTGTGGCTGTGCTCAGGCATAGAACCCAGTTCTTCAGAGCTCTCTGGAAAGAAAAAAAAAGAAAGGAAAGGAGGGAAGGGGAGAGGAGGGGAGGGGAGGGGTGAGGTGGATCAACATATCCGGATCAAGTGACACGGGTTAGTCATAAACAACATCTAGGAATATCAGATTATTGCCTGGTACTAGGATTTAGATGAGAGTCCTCCAATGCTCCATGTGTTGAAGGGCTCAGTGCCAGTGGAAGAGGATGGAATCTTAAAGAGGAATGGCCTAATGGGAGGTCCTTAGGTCATTGGCCAGATCCTCAAAGAAGATGATGGGACTTGTGTATCTTCTTCTTACCGTCCTGCTGTTTGCTTCCTGGCTCATCATAAAAGCAGTTTTCTCTGTCAGAGATCCCCCACGTTGCCAGCCAGTACCCTTACTAGAGGGCCAGTGCAGTAACCACTCAGCTGTGGATCGGAACTTCCAAAACCATGAACAAAAGGACTCTTTTTTCTTTATACATTAATTGCCCCTGGTATATTTCACGTTAGGAGTGGCAACCTAATACATGTAGATTCTGATTTAAAGTGTTAGGAGTATTAGGGGTGCTATAGTCTTGAATATCTGTGCCACCCCCAAAGTCTATATTGAAACCTTTCACACTATTGTGATATGAAGAAGTAGGGCCATTGAGTCTAACTAGATTAGGACATGAGAACCAATTTTGTCCTTATAAAAGAGACCTAAGGGAGAAGCACAATCCCATCCCATTACCAGCCACCACAGGAAGGCCCCATCTATGCGCAGAGAATGAGGCCTCACCAGACAGTAAGTCTGCTGCCACTTTGATCTTGAACTTCCAGACACAACCTTGTAAAAGTGTAAGCAACAAATATCCATTGTTTAAAATGACATAATCTGAAGTATCTTGTTACAGCAGCTGAACAGACTAAGACAGGTGAGATGTAGAAGAACTCAGTCCTCACACAGCCCACAGAAGGAAGAATGGGTATAAAGTGACTAAAATGGGGAGTGGGGCAGTGTGCAGTTTCCTGTAGGGTGAGCTTGGGGTGCTCTTGGGGGTCTCAATTTACTTCAAGGAGCTTAAGAAAGAAACCCATGACTTCTTAGTTCTGATTAGTGGACAGTTTTTCCCACAGGATCGAGCCTGGTAGCCAGAACTTTTATCTGGTTTTTCTGAGCCTCAGAAGAAAATTCCTAGGACCCCCGAAGAACTACTGTTCTTCAGGATCCAAAGGCCACAGACAGACAAGAACAAAGCTTTAAAGGGGACATGGCAAGTAGATCAGGAAAAGTGATGTACAAGTCCCAAACCAGAGGGCTATCATCATCCTCTCTGTGTGAATCCTGAAAAGTCAGGAGACATGCCAGAGGGAACATGGCAGAACAAAAACTCAGCAAGTGATAGCCAGGTTCCCCCAACAGCTGGAGGACCCTTTCAACCCTGGAGTGCCTCCCAGAGTATCTCAGCCCTGTGCGTATTCCTACACTGCCCCCAGGCTTCCTGCAGCGTATGGCTGGCTTGTAGTTTTGCTGGCTTCTATAATAACAACCATCACAGAGGCTTGCCATTGGTCCAGAGGCTGATGCAACTCTGGGGAACTTAGGGCAGAGCTCTGAGGTGCCCAGGAGCTGCTGGGGCTCAGCAGGAGCCAGGCCCAGCAATGAGCACAATGCCATGGGCAGCAAAGTTCCTTGTATGGGCATCTCTTAATGCACACCGACACTTCCATACTCTCATTCCAAAGTCCTTCGTTGTCCTTCCTCAGGAAGTTCCCTAATGAAAAACAAATGTTCTGCCTGTGATCAAATGGATTTGTATTTATTTACTTTACTTTCCTCTAGGACCAGGCTAGCCTGGACAGGTCAGATGGCAGGATTCCCAGCAGTTAAGATAGTCTTTGGAGAAGCCTGGAATTTCCCTGTAGACATAAATATGGCGGGAAAGGGCAGAGTCTCCTCACAGCCAGGGCAGGAGGAGAGCAGCAGCCTGGAACCTTATGGCAAGTGGACTAAGAACCTTCTAGCTCTTTGGGAAAGCTGGCTGTAGGTTTCAGAAGCTGAGCTCTCACAGAGTTGAGGGTCTTATGTCCCCCAGAGCATAGAATAATCAGAGACTTCAGAATCCAATTTCCTTCAAGGTAGCCCAGGTGAAGGTAAGGAATAGAGATTCTGCAAACATTGATAAGTAAATCGGTGATTTGCTACAACTCAATAAGGAGGGTCCTCGTTGAGCATCCTGGGGGTTCTTAAGTGACTTTTCACAGAAGAGCCCTGTACAACCCTAAAACCCCTTATCAAACACTGAAAGGGAACACAGCCTTCCTCAGATGGACTGTGAAGGCGACTGAAGACCAAAATTCAATGTTTTGTTTGAATTTCTAATTTTATGAATTTAGAGTTCCAGCAGCCGTCTGCTTTCTATACCTATATGACCTGCTCTTTGTTGAGTTGTCTACATGTATCTTCAGCATTCTTCCATTCCACTGAAATTGCTTCCAGAAGAGTAACAAGAACCTGGTTCATGGGTGAGGGGGCAGAGAAGGTGCCAGGAGGCCTGAGACTGCCCTGGAATATGTTTGTTCCTTTCTGTGGACTTCCCCCTCCTGGTCAGAAACACAGGGAATCAGCCTTTTCAAGGACTCCAGGATGCTTTTATTGCTACAAGAGTGCCATACAGTGACCTCAAACCCAGAATACAACCCAAAAGAGAAATTCTCAGCTAGCTCCCTCTTGAGGATAGGGGCCACTGTGTCCATCTTCCAGACCTGACAGGTAGCTTGCCTATGGTACATGAAGCCCAACAAATGGAGTCCAATGGAGACCAAAACCCTGACTGTCCAACTGTAACCTTCTTCCCAGGCTCCTCTTCTGGGCTGGGGCTCCCTGGGAGAATGAATGGGTCTTTCTTCATAACATCTTTGGTCATAAGTGATGGGAAGGCAGGATGCTCTGGTATGCCCCGGCCAGTTGCTGAAGTAGTCAAGTAGAGTCAGCCCTCCATATCCGCTGTTTCCGTTTCCACACATCCAATGAACTGAGTTAAAAATACTTGAGAAAAACAATTCTATCTATGCATTGAACACAGGCTTTGTTCTTGACTTTATTCCCAATCAATCCAGCATAACTGTTTTCATAGCATTATAATAATGTAGATAAGATTTAAAGTGTATAAGAGGCTGTGCCATATAAGGGTAGATATAGGTTCCATTGGGGACCTGGAGCCATTCCCCATGGATACAGAAAGACAAATGTATCTCTGTCCGCTTCTTGCCTGAACCCAGGTTAGTGCCTCAATGCCCCATCTCCTCCTAGGGCCACCTCCTACTTCCCAGCACTCAGGGGCAATGCCTGGCTTGGCCTGGCCTTTAGTACTCTGCTGCAGCCCTGTGGCCAGTGTCATTGTGACAGCAGCAGATGCCTGGTGAATGTTCCTTATGCCCTGAGAATCAAAGGAGGTAGTCACAGGTCTCCCAAGGGACGGAACATGTTCTCAGCAAGAAGTGGGCCTACTGACTCTAGGAAGACACATGGACAGGGTTCCCCGCTGCATTTGTAAGGACAGTTACAGAAGAAGCAAAGTACAAGACATGCTATCCTTGCCACTCCCCAGCTTTGTCCATCCGTCAATCCATTTGTCCATGTGCCATCCATCCACTATCTAAAGATTTAGGTGCTACACCCTCAGCTCATCAGTCTACGGAGGCCAGAGAATAGATTCTGCAGTACAACCAGCTAACAGAGGACCGGCAAGGGAGCAGGTAGACAGCACACTAGGGACACTAGCTGGGCTCAGATGCCTCTGACAAGTGAGCCTGGTGGCCACTCCTCTCTGAACCAGTGTTTTCTTCTTCTCTTTGTTGGAGTTTGCTAAATATCCCTTCCAGTGATGACCAGTGAGGCTAATCCTCTGATCTGGTACTCATTTTTTGGTTTTGTGCTGAGGCTTGAGTTTAGGGACTCATACTCAGCGTTTCCCGCTCATAACTGGCACTTGAGCTACACCTCTACATCCTGCTTGTTGCAAAGATTTAACTACCTAGGCTGATGATTCAAATGTGGACCCTCAGATCTCAGCCTTCTTAGTAGGTAGGAGTACAGGCCACTGGCATCTGGCTGGACTGGAGTCTTGCATTGATAAATTGGGGCTTTAACATAGTATTCCACTGGTGTGTTCAGTCTGTACCCATGCATCAAGCTACACACTCAGGTACACTACAGTAAGTTTGCATTGTTTGCAGGATTATTATACATGTCTTTGACCAATTATCAATAAATAAACAAGTTTTTTGTTCAATTGATTTTTGTTGGTCATGGGGCTTGAACTCAGGGCCTAGACTCTGTCCCTGAACTTTTTTTGCTCATAGCACTCTACCACTTTGAGCTATAGCTCTACTTTCAATTTTCTCATGGTTAGCTGGAGATAAGAGTCTCATGGACTTTCCTGCTGAGTTGGCTTTGAACTGCAATCCTCAGATCTCAGCCCTCTGAGTAGCTAGGATTATAGGTATGAGCCAAAAACAAAACAAAACAAAAAACAACATTCTGCAGCTTAGTTGTTGCAGAGAAGCTTTCGGTTAGTACTGTATCACTTTCATCATGTTTAAAATTTTGTGTGATGTGCTGTGTTTTCTTGCCCTTAGTTTTGTGAAAATTTGCTTTCTCAAAGCAAATAGTGCCCCCCAAAATCAAAGATTAGTAGAAGTGCTTAATTGAGTTGATAAGTTGTTGCAAGGTGGTATGTATTTAGCAAAAGTGGGTGGCATTACAGAGGAAATGAATCAAACATCTGCAGTATTCAGCATAGAGCTCTAAATTCTGAGCATGTGCAGTTTTCCTCAGCAGTAGTCTCTATTGAGTCATGTACCCATGGATACCAAAGGCCCGCTGTATTCTACATGTACATCAATAAAAAGCTAATGTTAACTGTGTCCTTAGGTATCAATGCTTGATCAATAAGAAGATGGCCAATGAGACATTGAGATGCAAATGCAGTCATTATATTCAATGTATATTATGTAAAAATTGAACTCTGTAACTTGATGGTAGGGATGGTAGGATGCAAAGTGGAAGAGAAGGATGGAAGGGTGACATTAATCAAGATGCATTGCATTCATATCTTGACTTAGGGAATTGAAACCTCTGGGGTTGGAGGCACGGCTCAGGTGGTAGAGTGCCATTCAATGAATGCAAGCATCAGATACTGAGTTCAAGTCCCAGTCTCAAAAAAGAAAGAATAAAAGAAACCTCTTTGTACAACTACTTCATAAAAGTAACAAGAGGTTAAGATGTTAAAACAACAGAGGTGCAAGTTAAGGTGTGGCTCAAATCATAAAGCACCAGCTTTGAATAGAAAAGGTCAAGTCAGAGAGCAAGGCCCTGAGTTTAATCCCTAGTACTGGCCCCCAAACAAAACAATAACAAGGGCTAAGAAAAATCGAGAATTTTAGTCCTAGAGAAAGTTCCTCAGCTACTTTTCAGTCCTGCATTTCCTGTCCACAGGAGCAAATTGAATGTAAAATCAGTCCATGGTAGACATCTACCTTCCCCTACCCCCAAACTGAGTGCCCCCCTGGTACATAGCAGCAACAGCAGAGCTGGGAAAGTAAGTCTAGGGGAGAACTGGCAGAGTTTGTGGCCAGGCGAGCCAGAAAGTGGTTCTACTGGCTTTGAGCAGACACACCTGGCAGATTCCACAGTGAGTGTGATGGGGTTAATAGAAGGATTACACTTGATAGGGAAGAGGAGAGGATGCAGTAAAGAGCCAGGCTATTGTTAATTGGATCTAACAATCGATTGTTTTAGTCTTTCCTCATCCAGGAAATAATGTGCTATTGACCTTCACACTTCAGAGAAGTGTGTTTAGGACACACAGGAAACAGACAGCTGCCATCTGAGCCCCAGTGGAATTTCTAGAGTCCTCTGCACTGCTGTGCAGAGCAGGGAGGGGCAGACTGTAGAGATGGCTTCAGCTCTTTCTGATTTGAAAGGACAAGGAGCAGAGGCTGGTGCCTTTCTGGGTTGCATGTCCTTACCATTTTAAGAGTGTTCTCATACTGCCTGGCCTGCAGACTTTTGTTTGCTTTGTTGTTTTGTTTTGTTTGTTTTTTTTCCTCAGGAAAATAAAACCAGGAACAAGGAGAATCCAGAATCTGGTCAGGGACAAGGGGCAGAGGTCAACCACGGTCTTCAGTATTGTCCCCTACACACTTGGAACAGGGGATCACCTATGGATGAACTGATTTATTTGAGGGTGAGCTAACTGCCTCCAACTCTACCTTATAGCTTACAATTCCTGTGCTTGGAGCAAGGGTTCTCTCCAGAGCTGCTGAGGTGATCTAAGTTAAATACTGTCTTTGGGATGAAAATTGGAGATATGATCAGCAGGCAGCAACAGGCCTGTCCAGCTGTGGCAGCCACTACCTGTTGACCCCCAATGTTTGTGTTCCCACTATTCTATAGAATACTTAATTGAACATGTGGCCATTTCACATAAAGCCTTGCTTTCTAGAATTTCTTACTATAAATGTGGCTCTGCAGTTAAGTTCTAATGAACAGGCAAGAGGAGATGAATCGTTCCGTTCTCCTTCCCTTTCTTTCCTTTCCAGAGTTTGAATGAGGACATAAAGGTTGGAATGGGAACAGCCATTTACTTCATCTTAAAGATGAAGTCACATTTAGAAATGAAACAAGCTGGGCACAGGTGGCTCACACCTGAAATCCTCACTATTCAGCAGGCTGAGATCTGAGGATCACAGTTGGAAGGCAGCCTAGGTAGGAAAGTTCGGGAGGCTCATCTCCAATTAACCAACAGAAAATGGGAAGTGGAGCTGTGAGTCAAAGTGGTAGAGCATTAGCCATGAGCGTAAAAGTCCAGGGACAGTGCCCAGGTCCTGAGTTCAAACCCCACAACTGACAAAAAAAGGAAAGGAAAGAAAGGAAAAGAAGAAAGGAAAGGAAAAGAAAGGAAAGGAAAGAAAAGAAAAGAAAAAAGAAAAGAAGACACATGCAAACTGTGTGTCTCAGACCTCATGAGCCAAAATGTTGGTTTATGGAGCCCATCTACCTTTTTTTTCTTTTTTTTTTTATTGTGAAAATACTGTACAGAGGGGTTACAATTACATGGGCAAGATAATGAGTACATTCCTTATCAAGCATTGTAGCTCCTCCTTTGTTTCCCCTTCCCATTCTCCCCCCACCCCCCCCATCCAATGCTCCCCACTCCCCCCCACCCTGCTAACCAAAGTTGTAAAGTTTGTTTTCAACATAATGACTTGTACATCTCATTGTTGCAATGGGTCCACCTGTATCCCTAGTTAAATGATTTGTTTTTCCCCTTCCCCTCCACAAATTATACCGACATCAAATACAGTGAAAGCAGGGGTTATACTGTGGGGGAGGGACATAGAAAGCAACAAAGAAATAATCATATAAATGTGTTAGAAACAAACGCATGAAAGAAAAAAAAACATTTGAATACCTATCTTAGGGTTCATTTCCCTAACTTCGACTTATCTGACCTTTTCTGCTTGTCTCAGACAAGTACTAGATATTGCAAATAAGGGAAACCATGGGACCTAAGTTTCTTTGGGCCTGGCTTACTTCACTTAATATAATTTTTTCCAAGCCTTTCCATTTCCTAACAAATGGAGCCCATCTACCTTTTGATATTTCTGGAGAAAGAAATAGCCATGGATTTAGTTTCTTTGGGATCTGGGGTTTCTCTGGTACTTATAATTAAACCTAATGTTAAAACTTACCATTCATTAAGCAGAAATTCCAACTTCTTCCAAGAATCCTGCTAGGCAGAACAAGCCTTGCCCTCTCCTATATCGTCATCACATTACTCCCTCTGTGAAGTAGGCAAGAGCCGGCGATGAGTCTGGGACTGCAGAATCCCTCCACTTGAGTTTTATGCACTCGCAAGGCATCCCCAGAC
This sequence comes from Dipodomys ordii, assembly GCF_000151885.1. Lineage (NCBI taxonomy): Eukaryota > Metazoa > Chordata > Mammalia > Rodentia > Heteromyidae > Dipodomys > Dipodomys ordii. The sequence continues at coordinate 6,520,379 of NW_012267261.1, forward strand.
AGCCACACATCACTAGGAGGGGTGGCTGGTTTCCTGCTTCAGTAATACGACAGCTTGCATTTGAACTATGTGGCTGATGGCTTCCTCCAGGGCAGAGCTGCTCACAGCCCTGCTCTGTAACTATGTGATGAATGGATTCACTATAGACTAGCAAGTTCTCCACCTAAGGGATCGGTGTCCTCTGAGCTATGTTTCTCTGGCTGAGATTCTCTAAGAAAGGGAGAGAAACCACAAGAAAAGTGAAGAGCTAGAAACCCTTGACCTTTCCTAGAAACCTGGAGAGGCCCCGGGTCAGGACTGAGCACTGAAAGGATCTCATGGCTGTGGACCCTGCTGGAGGGAAGGGAAGAGGGGCTCAGAGGTTGAGAGGATTCTTGCTGGAGACTGGGGGAGGATTCCCACCCAGCCCCAGTGTGTGTGTGTGTGTGTGTGTGTGTGTGTGTGTTTGCACACGTGTGTGCACGCACACTCACATGCACGCACATGTTTGAGAGAGGGAGGCACCAGCAACCCTAGAGCTGGCTTAGCAGCCCTCCTGATTGCTAATATCACCTTATTAAACCTCGCAGCAATTTCATTTTTTGATGGAAAAGGAGTATGGTTGGAGGAAAATTAAAATTCAATCTTGTCTCCCTGTTACATATGAAGGAAAATCATTGCTCCAGATTTGCAAGGCCCTCATGGGAAGGGAGAAGCAGAGGATTCTACCTCAGGAGAAAAACACTGGCCTTATATTCTCCCTCCCTCCCCCTCATCCCAGCTATCCCAGCCCCTCCGCAGCACCAATCAGCCCTACCCATCCCCCATCCCCCACTCACCAGCTCTGCCCTGGAATCAAAGGCTCTAACCTCCAACAAATCATTCAGGAGCAAGGTAGGCATCACCTGCTTTCAATTGATGAGGAACTTTTAAAACTCAGAGAGGGGAAGAGACTTGCTCAAGGTCACACAGTATTCCTTCTACTGCCTGAAGCTCATTAGTGTTCTTGCAGGGGTGAACTTGGGGGTAAGAGGTTGGCCTTGCCTGCCCAGGCCATTATAGCAAAGGAGGAGAGGGTAGTGACAGACAGGGTACAAGCCGGCCATCTAGGACTCTGAACCCATGAATGACTCCAAAGCTATGACTTCCTAGTAGAAAAAAAGGCCAACCTGGCTTATGAGGCTGTAGTCCTTTTTTTTTTTAATTTTGCCAATACTTGGGCTTAAACTCAAAGCCTCATGTTCTCACTTGGCTGTCCACTCAAAGCTGGTGCTCTATCACTTGAGCCATACCTCCACTTTGGCTATTTGATAGTAAATTAGAGATAAAATGTCTTATGGACTTTTCTTCTTGGGGTAGCCTCAAACTTAGATCTTTAGATCTCAGCCTCCTGAGTACCTAGTAATATAGGTATGAGCCACCAGCACCAGGCTTTTGGTTGTTGTTGTTGTGTTGTGTTGTTGTTGTTTTTGTCCTCAGAACAGGGAAAGGGCATGTCTGCCCCTGTTCCTGTTCCAGGCACAGATGAGAGTTTGGAATACCAGCCTCCTTCCGTGTCCTCCAGTCACGGAGGACAGTCTAGGAGGCTGCTCTCCTGGACTATACTGCTCTTCTTGGCCCCTTGAGCACATGTTCTACTCCAGAAAATTTGGGCTGACTTGCTAAGACTCTGTCTGATCCTACATCTTCCAAGAGCTCCAACCATCTCCTCCTGTTCCTTCCCACCCCATACTCCTCCACATCTGGGCTACTTGTCTGCCCCTCCTATGAAGTCACATTTGACCACTGGTTCATGTCCTGACTTGCCAGCCATTGGGTATTTCCCAGAGGTCCAGAGACCATTCCAGCCTCTTACAGCGTAAGAGGGAAAAGTGGAAATGGGTTCCTCGTAGGATTAGATTGACTACAGCGGTGTGAACCTGGGCTAGAAGACTGTGTGGGTGCTGAGTGCCTGTGGTCATGCACCCTGGGCTGTGGGTGGCAGTCCCTTCCCAGGCAGCCTGTGGACTGCAGATGTGGGAGGGTGGGCAGCTCTGGCCAGCTTCTGGGCTGCTCTCTGCTTCTCTGTTCTGGGCCGAGGGAGGGGCCACTGAGCTGATCTTGCTTGTTTGTACCTTTCCTTCCTTGTTTATCTCTTCCCACAAGAGGAGAAGCTGGTGGAAGGTGGCTACTGTGTGTGTATCGATCATCACTGTAATTCCTGGCATGCAAAACCATGTTTGGTTCTCAGGAGGAGCCCAATAAGCACTCACTGAGTGACAGAACAGCTGGGAGTCAGCAGTCCTTCATCCTTGTATTAGTTCTATCCACTTGCAAGCTGGGGTAGCGTAGCCTAACTTCACCTAGCTGAGGCTCAGTGAACATTCTCTATACAATGGTGATAATAGTTCCTTCTGTTTCCATTTTGTGGGGGAACACAGCAAGGAGGCAGAATGCAGCTGTGACTGTGAACGTGGACTGCTTGTTTATGAACGGTGAAGTCTGGTGACACATGTGGGTCATTGAACTCTCCCCTTCCTGCTGACCCCAAGAGAAACAGGAAGTGGAGGGGGGCAGCTGGGGGGAGTGACCTGAGGGCAGAGCAGGCCCCACCGCTACTGGGCAGGAGCAGCAAAGGGCTGTCCTCATACTTAGTATTCATCAAGGACTTCTGTTTTTCCTTTATTTTTTTTTTTTTTAAGAAAAAGAAATGGCACCAAATTTTAGCACTGGTCAAAGTATCTTGGTTTAGGTCAGGATGGTTCCTTGCTCATGTTGCTAAGTCATTAATCTTCCTTTTAAAGAATGTCAACTATATATATATATATATATATATATATATATATATATATATATATTTAAAGGACAGTGAACTTTGCTTTCTAAAGCTCCTTTTAGGACGTGGGGCTGTGGCTCAAGCCTTGAGCTAAAGAGCTGAGGGACAGCGCCCAGGCCCAGAGTTCAAGCCCATGACTGACAAAATAAATAAATTAATTAATATTATCTAAAGCTCCTTTTATTCAACCCTCCCTTCTTAGGTTTTAGCCCAACCATGAGGGTGTGGTTCAGTCTGGGAATCAAACAGTGCCATCCAAAGCAGAGCAGACTTTTTCCATCCAGACATCTGCTGCTAGCTTCAGGGAGGCTGAGTGGATCCACCTCTCCACTGCCCTCTCCCTCCCTCTCTTCCCCCCTCTTTCCTCCTCCCCCCACCTCCTTCTGACAATGTGTGCTTGCCTTTGTGATGCTCTGGATGGCCTTCTGTGGTGGTTCATTTTCATTTTCATTTATTTTTAACCAGAATAGATTAATTATACAAAAGGGATTCACTACGCTATTTTCACATCGTGTATATTATACTTTGATCAGATTAACCCCTTCGATTGTTCTTTCTTCTCTTCTTCCACTTATTTCCTCTTTTTAACAGATTTTCTGCATGACTTCTTCAGTGAGGATTTTTAAAATTTTTTTTTTATTTATTATTGTTTTTATGATGAAGTAAGAAGAATGGATCCAGGCAAAAGGCCTTAATAATAGAAGATATTCTTTAATTCAAAAATGTGTTTTGAGGGGGCTAGGAAGGTGGCTGAGTGGGAGAGTGCTTGCCTTGCATGCATGAGCACCTGGGTTTGATTTTTCAACCCCACATAAGCAGAAAAAGGCCAGAAGTGGCACTGTGGCTCAAGTGGTAGAGTGCTATCCTTGAGCTGAAGAGCTGAGGGACAGAGCCCAGGCCCAGAGTTCAGGCCCATGACTGAGAAAAAAGAAAAGAAAAAAGAAAAAGAGAAAAAAAAATGTGTTTTGAGCCGGTAGGTTTCAGAAAATTTGTACTCTTTTAGATGATTGTTTCTTGATTTCTCTTGATTGTGTACACATTTGATTTGTTTGGGCTCATAGTTAACACCTTTGTTAGATTTGAGTGTTCAGTGTTTTTTTAAATTTACTTTGATTGTATTCACATCTCAGCTTTGTGCTTTGTTAAGATTAATTCCATGAACCTTGTGTGGGTTTTGACCATATAACCCATGTGTTAGTAATTTTGGCAGTAGGGCTTTGTGACTATAGAGACTCCCTGCCACCTTCCAGTGCTCCAATAAAGACTCCAAATTTGGCTTTTATGTGGTGGCTTCCCTGTTCTCAATTATAAAGGATGCACAGAGTGGTGACAGTTTCATAAGTCAGGTAATGAACACATCTCCTTTTGGACAATGTCACCCCTTCTTTTGCTCTCTCCCAGTTTTTTCTTCCCATCCCCACCCACAAGTTGTAAAGTTCATGTTCAACATAGTGTCTAGTGAGCACCACTGCTGCATTTGCTCATCCTCTGTCTTTCCTTCTCTGTGTCCCTCTTACCTTCACAAAGACAGATAAGCAAATAAACACAACAAAAAGAAAACAAAAGGAAAACCTCTTGTTTCCATTTCCTGGAGTTCATTTCAATAGATTCTATTTTATATGATCAGAGGCACATAGCCACTGCATTGTGCTTTGTGCTCCTCCCCTAAGGGTGTCCTTCTTTGGTCCAGTGAGGGCACTTTTATTATGCATTTGACATTACCATGTTTGAACTCAGGGCCTTATGCTTGTTCAGCTGGCCCTCTACTTCTTGAGCCATACCACTTGGTACCTGAACACAGGAGTAGAAAGTAAATGTTTTCTACTGGGGCTGGTGTGGAAGCAAGGGACAGTGGCTAAAAAGCAGGGGGCAGCTCAGAGTTTTCTGTGTTCCCCAGGTGTCATCCATGTAAACCCTGGCCCCTAGGGCCATCAGCAGCACCCAAGGCATGGAGCCCAGTCCGGGAACACAAACACTAGCCCATTTGGTCCTTAATCCTCACAGGCCATGGGCTAGGAAGACAATGGAGGCTAGCTGTCCCCAATAGGGGAGGCAGGAATGCTGTGGGATCATGGCATACTTGGGTACCAGGGAGACATCCCCAGCTAAGAATTTCAAAGCATGTGGGGGTGGCAGGAGGTTTGGGGAGCCCTTGAAGGGAGGCTGGGCCAGGGAAGAGAAGTAGGAAGGGAAGAGTCGCAGAGGACACAGAAACCAGCATGGCTAGGTGGAGGAACTATCACTACTTTCTGATTAGAGAATTTCCCCTAAAAGGTGGGCAAGATGAGATGGATCCAAGTTTGCTATGAAGCTGCCTGCTCATGGCCATGAGCAAATGCTTACATTTTTCTAAGCCGGTGTTCACTTAGCTTTGGAAGATTATCCACATTCCTGACACTGTCTGCTGCCTGAACAGAAGAGATTACCTACATCCCCCACAGCACACCTGCCAAGAATGGAAACTGTAAACATCAAGTCAGAATGCTTAGCCCTCAGCTGGGAAGAGCAGAGCCTGGGCTTAGCCAAGCACTTTATAGCTCTCCAGTGTGATCCTAACAAGTGTATCGATGCACAGGACATGTAAACACAAGCAGACATGTATATAGAAAGTCAGGGAGCTCTTGCTGGTGTGGATGGGGAGGGGGTGGCTACTAAGTCTGCAAGTGGTATTCCTGGGCCAAAAATGGAGATGCCTACTACTGTGTCATCCAGTGGGTTTGCTCCTAGATCTATAACACAGGAGAACAAGGATGTGACACTGGGCAAGCTCAGGCAGAAGCTATGTGGGTATCTATCGTCTGATCAGAGGTGGGAAATGAGGGCGAGGTGGTGGGTGGATCATTCCCAGGTAGTTCTTAAAGACACTGCTGAATAGGGACAGAAGAAGCAGGACTAGAAGAGAGAGGGGCAGAGCTGCCTAAATTAAAGCATACCGTGTCACATTGTAGGAACTCAGATATACAGGAAGTAAGTTGTAACGCTTGTTGGAAGGATGGGTGGATATGGTAATTAAAGGGAATGCATAAAGGCAAAGAGGTTGTATAGAGAACAGTGTTGGCATGGGTGGTCATGAATTGAGAGGTGTCATTAACTTGCTCCTTACCAGGACCCAGATACGCTTCTAGACTCCTGAGTCACACACCAGCAGCACAGGTCTGTGGGATCCAGGGAAGGGCTGGAGCAATCCCTGCACCTCAAGAAGGAGGCTGGAGAGAAGAGGAAGGCCTCAAAGGTGTGCAGTGCCCCTCAGGCTCTAAGGGTTCATGGCCTCCAGCAGGTCTGCTGAGTATAGGTGCAGTTGAAGCCCTTTTACCCTTCAGAATGGGGGTCTGGGTGGAGATGCCCTTGGGATTGAGCCTGCCTCCATCCTGACAGCCAATACTGAAATCTAGAAGAGTCTTTGTGTCCTGTGCAAGCTCCCCAGGGAGTTGTTGGGAAGGTCTGCTTAGCATGTTCCGCAGGGCAACTCTTCCTGGTCCCTCTGGCTGGGACTGGGGTCTTGGTGCTTCCATAGATGTGATCTGAGGCTGTGATCATCTGTAAAGCAGCTCTGCCTGCAAGGCCCCCTGGGAGCTGGGCACATACAGAGCCAAAAGCTGACAAGTTTCATGTTCTACCAACTGAGGTAGCCAGGCAGCGACAGAGGCTGACACGTTTCATTGGTAAAGCTGCCAAGGAGCTGTAAAAGCAGAGGGGCTGGAGCTCTTGGATGATACAATTCACTCCTAATTTCCAATCATCTTCCACAATTTGCATCCCTACTTTGCCTTTCCAACCTCTGGGCCTTCCCAAATAATAATCCAGCCAGGAAATATTTAAAAATGAGTAGATGGGCCTTCAGTCAGAGCTGACACTAGTCATAGCTATACTTACCTCTGGTGTGATCTAGGCGGGAGCCACTGCTCTGCTGCATTAATGACATGCTATTTATTGTTGGGAACACGGTAGTTGGTTTGGCTTGACACACATAGAAGAATAAATCTTGTCAACAACAAGCCCCCAAACCTTCCCAAGACCATTATCACTTGGGAAGTGGATATTGTACATGCACAAAAGATGACAGTGTCCGAGAAATGAAAACAGGGTTTGGAGCTGCTATTATTGGATTACTTTTATTTAAAAGAACAAGGGCATCAATTGGGAAAGGCAAGGGCTCAGAGCCTCCTTAGCCAACATTATGTTTTTCTATGGTTGATGTCAAGCATAGCCAATCAGGAACTGTGAAATGACCAACGTGATACTTACCTATAATTGCAGAGGAGTGTGATTAAAAATGTATTTTGCTGCCAGGCAGAGCGGCACATGCTTGTAATCATGCTAGCACTCAGGAGACAGAGGCAGGAGAATAGAGTGTTAAGGCCAGCCTGGGCTACATAGTGAGATCTTGTCTCAGAAGCATGTCTAGCATTTATTGTGTATTTTATTATAAAATTATTTGTGATGGAAAATACTGACTTAAATATAGGTGAATAATTGTGTGTGTGTGTATGTGTATGTGTGTGTGTGTGTGTGTGTGTGTGTGTGTGTGGTATGTGCTGGTACTAGAGCTTGAATTCAGGCCCCTGGGTGCTATCCTTAGCATTTTCTGCTCACAGCTAGCATTCTACCACTCAGGACACACCTCCACTTCTCAATTTTTGCTAGTTGAGTCTCACAGATTTTCCTGTCTGAGCTGGCTTTGAACCAACATTCAGATCTCAGCCTCCTGAGTAGCTAGAAGTATAGGCACAAACCACTGATGCCAGCATAATTTATTTTACAACACAGAAATGTTTTCTTGCAGACTTCTGTTCTACTTGCTTATATGGGCACAATCAACTGTGAAGATCTCCTGAAGCCAGCACAGTACTACACACCCGATTATGTTTACATGACATTGATTATAACAAGGCCTCAATCAGGAACCAGCATTGCAAGATATGTCAGAATCATGCTCAAGAGAAAGCACCAAAACCCACAGCTAACTTTGTCAGTGGAGCTGGATTTCCTGTTGATTTGCTGTTGGCTGTGGGTGGTGAGGTCAAGCCTCTGTGACAGAGATGGGGGAGGTCCTGAGGTGGTGATCACAAAAAAGAACTGCTTGCTAGTAATAAAAGCCATGTAAAATACTGGGGTGGGGTGGGAGATGCTGTGGTGCTTTCCCCCATTTTGATTGGTTTATTGTTTTCCTTTTCAATACTAAAGACACTCATAGCTTTAGAAATACTTTACTGAAAATTAGTGCAGAAAAAGTCCCTTAGTTAATTTGAGTCTAAAATTTCCTAGCCTTCATTCCAGTTTTTTTTCCCTCACTGAAATAATTTTTGTTTAATTTGTTGTTTGAAATGTGGTTTCTTAGGCACTGAACCAATGAAATACAGCCTAACAGGACTGCTCTCCCCTCTTACTTGGTAGATACATATGGATTTTATGTATATGTATAGTTTTATGTACACAAATGACACTCATGTATAACTTCAAAATCAAGTTAGGCTAAATTCACATGATCTTTTGTTTTTCCTCCTTTACTCAATAGCATACTATAAGAGTTTCCCAGGGCACTGCGTATTTCGTTATATGGCTGCAACATACATTATGTTTCTACTATTCTATTCAACGGTTTAAATTTCTTCCAGGATTATTTTATATTATTGTATTGTATTCTGCATTATTTGTAGTTTTTAACTGTTTACCCCCCATCCGCCTCTTTCTCACTCTCATTTCCTTACCATCAATAAGAATGGAATGACCTTGCTGAGGTTTTCGTAAGTATACCGAGTGTACATAAGCCTGATACACAACAGGCATTCAATAACTGGTAGCTACGAGTAGAAAACCAAGTAACTAAGAGAACAGACTTGTTCTCCTCCCTCCCCGACAGAGACCTGGTGTGAGGTGTGGTTTGGTGCACTTCATCAGGGCCTGCTATGGCTGGGGAATCTGAACTAAAGAATACAAGAAGGGATGGGGTTGCTTTTGCTCCCAGGAGCATATGGTCCAATATCTAGAATGCAATGAATTCTCCAGTTCAAGCAGAGTAGACCATCACCTCCTCGCTGTACCCTCCGGCCATCTTCAGACACCAGACACAGGGAGTCTTGCAGCAAACACACCTCACTGATTATAGTCTCCTCATTCACAACCTCTGAAAACTGTGATCAGACAGCAAACACCATGAATCATTGTATTTGCAAAGATTGTTTATTAGCTGTCTTTACGAAATGGAAAAAGGAAATGCAATTAAGACAAAGTAAGAGGAAAATGCCAAAACATTCCTCTCATGGACTAGGGGAAGCTCAATCTCTGCAGTGTCACAGAACCTGACACTCACTTCCACTAAGGGGCGGGCTCTGGCATGCACCATAGGAAAGTAGGAGGATGATTTTTAGTTATTAATTTTTTAATGAAGAGACTGGAATGATTATAAGCCCACAGGGCTCACCCTTTCCAAGCCCACATGGTTGTACTTGTAGACTGCTGGTCTCCTTGAGTAATGAGTCTCCCCGGGTCAGAGGATGAACTGCATGTTCTTGAAGTGGCCAATCTCTGTCCTTGGCTGGTGGATTTGATTTCTTAGCATAGCCAGGTTACTTGGAGTTGGTCTGCATGGATAAGAGAAAATGAGTTTCTGTGATGTAATTGGGAGATAAAACTGAGAATGTTACAACAAGAGGGTGTTGTGTGAGCCCCAGCTGACTCTGGAGCCTCTCCCCAAAGAGGGGGTAATCGTGAAGCCTGCACCAAGCAATGTGATCACTGCAAGAGGTGGTGCACAGCCTCCTGGGAAAAGATGTGCTCCATCAGGGTTGATGCCGCGGAAGGAAGTTCTGCACCTGGACACTTACACTTCAAGCTATTTGTTACAACCCTGGCTCACTCAGTAAGAGCTCACAGAGAGCTGGAACCATACTGTTTGCTCTTCCTCACAAAACAGAAGCCTATCAATTTGAGGGAAGAAGAGCTAGTTTTTAAAGGATTTTATTCTTTAAGGGTAAGGGCACCATTTTCTTTCCCGCCTGCTCTTCAACTGCTGTTTCCACGCCCTCCAGAAGATGTACATGTATTTGTCCTTCAAGAAGCCTGGAGCTCTGGAGGGAAAGTTCCTGAGCAGCAGCCATGCATAGGCCCCAGGACAGAGACCAGCCAGGTGGGGGATGTGCCGTGCTTGAATTCCAAAGTCCCTTGGATCCTTGCGGTCTCTGACCCCGGGGTGTCTCTGGAGACCCCTCTCTCCCCCAGGTCCACAGGCCCTACGAAGGCAGGTGTAACTGGCTAGTCCTCCAGGATTGGGGTGTTGCAGTTCCCGTGGTAGATCTTCACGTGGCCCTCACAGCGGAAGTAGGTCTCAAAGACGTTGCTGTAGCCATGGTCCCGCCACCAGGTGCAGAGTTGGCGATTCCAGGTGCAGTCCAGCACGTGGAAGAGCTCCGGGTGCTCCATGCCGATCATGGTGAAGAAGTCCTGGTCACCAAGGTGGCCACGGAAGTGGTACTTCTCAGCCAGCTGCTGCACCCTGGAGGGCTCCAGCAGACGGCTGTAGAGAGGGGACTGGCGCATGGCTTCCAGGTTCAGCAGCATCACCCCACTGTTGAAGCCAGGCAGCCCCTCAGGTGGAGGGTCCCCAACTCTGGTGTTGGGGTTCTCATGGCGGAACTGCCAGAACGTGTGTCTGAAAAGGAAGAGAGATCAGCATTAGTCAAGGATGGGGTGAAGGCCATTGCCAGCCCCACCTTAGAACCGTCTTTACCTCTGCCTCACAGCAGCAAAAACAAATGCATTCCCAGGTTCTGAATACATCACCCACACCCCCAAGCAGGATGAACCTGGGTCCCCGGACTCAAAGCCCCATACTCTTTCCCAGCCTCTCCTATTTCCAGATGAGGCTATGATGACAACAATGTCAGCAGCCTCATCATAGCCAAGATTCCTAGAGACTTAGGATAGGCCAGACCCTGGACTGGTGTGTTTTTACTCCTCACAATGACCCAAGAGAGGAGTACTGTATGGGATGACACAGCAGCTAAAGAAAATGATGCATAGGGAGGTTATGTAATTTGTCCAAAGTCACACAGCCACACAGCTACACGGCAGGGACTAGACTCAGGCATCTGACTCCAAGGTTCACATTCTTCAGATAGCAATACTGTAAGTAGAACTTTCTGCCCTAGTTTGTCTGTGATCTTGAAGAAGAGGGGGAAAGGGAGGGAAAACAATCTGAAATGTGGCTGGGGAAGACACAGGAAGCTCAATTTAATCCACTTTCTGCCTCAGAACAAACCACATTTACTGAGAAACCAAGCCTAGCATTTCTGCGGTACTGGGAAGGGCTGGGACTTGAGCCAGCTCTGGGCACATACCTAGGAGTGAGACTGAAAGCAGCTGTGGAGACCAAGAGAGCTTTTGCTATTTAGGAGGGGATGTGACCTCAACTTCACTTCCTCTTTATCAGAAGTAGAAATCCAATTTCCTGGGCACCAGTGGTTCACACCTGTAGTCCTAGGTCTTCAGGAGGCTGAGATCTGGAGGACTGAGGTTTTAATCCAGATACAGCAGAAAAGTATGAAAGACTCTGTCTTCCAAATAATCAGCAAAAAGCCGGGTGGAGCATGGCTTAAGAGGTAGAATGCCAGCTGAGCCAGCAAGCCAAGCAAATGTGAGGCCCTGAGTTCAAACCCCAGTACAGCCCAAATTAAAAAGAAATTCAATGGAGGTTAAAGGATGTGAAGGCCAGAGATCCTCCATTCAAATGCTTCCCTTTGGAGGAGGAGGGTGACATGGTCAGAAAGCTAGTCCCTGTGTTCTCCACCACCTCAGTTAGCCTTAAGGTCTTGTATCTGCAAGAGGTCAGAGTATTTCTACACCTATAATCACAGGCTAAGGCCCAGCAGCAGTGCAGGAGGCAGGGGGCAGGGTGCCCTGCTGCCTTAGGGTAGAACACACATGGTCACTACACAGACCTGCTTCCCAGGCTGGAAATGTCACCCTCTGGCCTCTCCTAGAGAGCCTTTCCCAACCAGTCAGATGACAGGATCTATATGGTAAAGTACAAGGCGCAGTGGGAACCAAACCAGAGCCTGGGCTCAGGAGCCCTGTGGCAGCTCTGTCCTCCAGTCCCAGCACATGCTCCGAGTGAGGGAATAAACAAATCTTCCCTGTGGTCTCACATATCACAAAGGAAGCTGAGCGTTTGATGCTGTAAGGGAATGCGCACCCCGGGGACACTTACAGAACACAGAAGAGCTCACTGAGTGCAGCCCAGATCTGGCTGTGTGAATAGGGCGGGGCTCTGGCGCCTGTTTGCTGATCACAACCTTTGCAAACATAAATAAATAAATAAATAAACTTCTAGATCAAACCGAGATGCTGTGGTCTGTCCCGCCCAGTGCGATCAATCGCCAGGGTTGGGATGCAGGTGGTAACAATTATTTTCCCCTCCTTCTGAGTGACTAATTTCAAGTTGCAAACCAGCTATGATTCTACCAGACTGGTGTCACCACATTTAGTAGAGGGAGACCCTCTGATTGGGAGAGCAGGTGCAGATCCACCAAGTAGCTGATTTCTATCTTCAAGGTTAAGGATAGAGGAGGGAGCGAGGAATCAGCGACCCAGATGGGAGAGTTAAGTCACCCCCATCTCTCCAGCCCATTGCTTCCCCTCTTCCTCATCCAGGGCCCAGAGGAACCAGCCAGCAGGAGAACAGGCTGTCAAGGCACCTCCTCAGGACCATACTGGGAGCTGGGCTGGAGGACTCAGGAAGGAGGCAGTGACCAGCAAGGTAAGATGGACGGTGAGTGCAGGCGACTTGCATGGTCTCTGATGATGGTGGAGCCGGAATGCAGGACGTTGGGCTGCGGTTTCACTGGAACACTCAAGAGCACAGAGAAGACACTCATAAAAGGGTGTTTGGGAAGCAGACAAACCATTCTCAGTCTTGGCACCATTGCCAACCTCCAGCCAGGACTGGAAGACTCCCCCAGAATCTTCCCCTTCTGTGACAGAGTGACCGAAGAGTGGCCTGGCACTGATCTTGCTGGGTGAGAGAGAGACAGAGACAGAGAGAGACAGAGAGACAGACAGAGAGAGACACGAAGGACAGAACATCCTCAGGTGGACACTGTAACCCAGGTGGCTCTGGGAACATAATGCCCAGCACCACCACTTAGTCAGAGGCATCTCATAACAGAAAGAACCAGGGCTGGAGAGCAGCGTATTGTGATGTGAGAGCAGGAAATTGGAAATGCACGTCTCCCAGTATATCCTCTGAAGCAGAAACAGCCTGACAAGGAACTGATGATTCTCCAAGCACAAAATGACCTGTAGGGTGCCCTGTTCAAAGTGCTCCTTCTGTCCCTCATGAGTCTGGGAAAGAGAAAGCACAGGTTGGGGAATGGCCAGTTCTCTGGCCTCCTGGGCAGGTGGTTCTCTGGGAGGAGCCACATGGCTTTGGCTACAGAGAATGACACTGGGGAAGAGAGAATTGTGACGGTATGCTGGGCACTGCAGTGCAGCTATTAGGTGAGCCTTCTTTTCTCCACGCCCTCCCCTACTCCCTAACACAAAGCAGCACAACTGGAGAGCTTCACCACCAGAAACGCAAACCCTCGTGGTTGGGGGTGGGGTGGGGATCGGAAGCACAAGTAGGAAGCGCCATAGCCCCCAATGTGGGCTGTGGGGAAGAATCTGCTCTTTGTCACTGCTCTAGCTTCTGGTGGCATCTTTGGCTCCTGGTAGAGGCATCACCCCAACACCCCAAAGGTCTTACCTTTCTTGGCCACCCTCCCTGTGTGCAGGTCTCTGAGCCCTCATTCCCCTTTTTGTGAACTCACTTGACACAAATGGATTCTGAGTCGCTCTGCTTTATTATAATCCTACCTCAACTAATTAAATCTATGATGACCCTGTTCCCAAGAAAGGCTACATTTGCAGTACTCAGGACCAGGGTTTTAGCATATAGTTTGGGGGCGGGGGATACAATGCCTCTCCTAACAGCAGCCGTGAGGATGGAGGAAAGCACTGCAGTTCATCATCACCCCACTTTCCCTGTACACAGGCCCTCAGGGTACTAGTGGGGTACTTCCTGCCCTTGCTGCTCCCAATAGGCAGAGAATGTGTCACAATGGTCCGTGGGGCTTTGTCCAGGAGAGTAGTAAAAGGAGGCAGAAATAGGTGACAGAAGAAGAGAACACAAAAGGATTCAGGTATGTGAGTGCAGGAAGCAGCCTGGGCCAGCCAGTGGGGAGATGTCTGAAGCTTAAGCAGAAACATCTCATCATTCTGAGACACACAGGACATAAGAGGACCCCTGGGCTGAAAGAAGAACCAGAGGGCTGATCACCCAACAAAGCACTTACTGGGCCAAAAGAGAGGAGAAGAAGTAGAGCATCCTTCACTTCACTGGAGTCTAACAGGGAGATAAGACCTTGTATGGTTTTGCTCACAGTGGCAATCATAAGCTGGAGAGGGGGCATCTGCCCTGGAGTCTGGATTCGAGGGACAGGTATGGGGGAACCAAACCCCAGGGTTTGGATCTCTGGCAGCAACCTGGGGATGGAGGGTCACTGTTCCACAGGGATGCAGGGAGGGGCTAGGAGCAGTCTGGGTACACAGGCTGTACCCAGGAGGCTCTGGCTGTTATGACAGGAAGGCTCATAGTGCAAATGTCCCTCCCTGCCTGACCAGCTCTCCCCAGGTGTGGCACTTCAGTGACCAGTCCTGGTGCACCCAGACAGCTGCCTGGAGTTTCTGTTTCAACACAGCTTCCTGCTCTAGGAGGTGAGCATGATATAGGTGACCTACTTTGTCGGGTTAGGCTATGACCTAACAATCTCCGCTAGTCCCCAGAAACTGGCATGGTACCTCCTAAAGGACAGCCTCATGGGTAAGGCCTCTCACCTGCCATGAGGTGACCCTCTAAATACCCACAGTCCATCTCTTCTCAGAGCCTTCTGGAAGGGCATTGGTCAGCCTGCGGCTTCCACACAGCATGGCATAGCCCAGCTCCATCCCGTCTCTCAGGAGGTACACAAGGCTGGCCTTCACCAAAGCTGCAGGTCTCATCCCATGCACTAGGGGCAGGCTCATCTCCTAATTGGTTGTTCCCTGAATCCCTTTGCCTGAGTGTCTCCACCCTACACCTGTTGTCCAATGGGTAGGGACTGGAGAACCCACCATCATTGAACCCACAAAAAGCTGTAAAGCACAGTCAGCTGGAGCTAGGCTAGACTCTGGGAGGGCTGCATGGAAAGGCCCTGCAGAGGGATGAGGGGAAGCTGGGACCCCACAGAGAGTTTGGGGCCAATAATAGCAATGCTAAGGAAAAGGGTATGCAATCCTGAGTAGGGGTCAGTGAGCATGGAAAAGCTCTGCATATGGCTGATGCACAGGTCAAAGGAGAGAGGACACAGCTCTGGAGAGTTCTGACATTTACTGACTAGAAGAAGAGGAGCAGGGAAAATGTAAGGTCTCGGAGGACCCCAGCCACTGTCTCCTACACAGACAACCTGTGTGCTGGCACTGACTGCCATCAGCTCTTTGCTGCTATGGGGATCCTGGAGGAGTCATAGGGCCACACAAGCCTTTTAGCTGGACTTTCAGACCCAGTCTAGGAGCCTTCAGCCTTCCTTATTCTCCTTCCTCATCCAATAGGCCTTTTGAAGGTCTGGGCCTCCACCTGAATGAACCTAGTCCTATTGATATCAACTGTGTATCTTAAATTTTAAAGAAGGTTTATTTTAGCCTCATTGGTGGTTCTACTTTCTGGCAGTCTCAAGATGTTACAGAATAGCAGGTTGACATGTGTGCATGCCAACTGCCTACTCTGCCTCTCCTCAAACTCTGATGGGGACAGAATGACACTCCAGGAAGCACTGTGTATCACAGTACCTCTTCTAAGTAGACACCAATCCTATGGTGTTTTTCAAACCAGCCTTCTTCCCCATCCCTCCATCCTCCACGGCTGCCTCCCCACTGAGCATACCCCTGCACCTACAGTCCGGCTTTGAGTGTGCTCTCCTGCCCAGCATCAAATTATCTTTCTTCCTGCATCATCTTCCATGGGCATCTTTCTTCTCCTCACCTTGACCACAGGTCATTTGAAGCCCATGCCCAGGTGAGCCACACACTCCCAGAGGTGCTTGGATCCAGTAACCAGGAACTGAGTCAGATCTCTCTGTGGTATCAGCACCTGCCCTTGTCCCCTGGAACCTGCTTGTTGGGTCCCCCCAGACTCTTCAGTCCACATGTCATCATTTCCTAAATGGGCAGAGTCTCCTGGATCCTCCAGCCCCTTCTGCAGTAGAAACAACCCCCCAGCACCTCATCCATCACAGGCTGAGAACTGAACAGTGTGGAGAGCTATGGAGGGTCAGAACTCAGTAGTATGTAGGAGGTGACAGTGACCTTTGGGAAAAGTGGTGACAGAGTTCAGAAAGCATGACACATTGTACGGGGGTGGGGTAGGTGTGAAATGCAACTTCAGAGAGGCTTGTGTGGGCCTGTGAACTAACTAAAAACTGGACATCCAGGGTCCCCTCCTGCCTTTTGCATCTGTGTTCTTAGAATCGGAGCCATTCCCTGCTGCAGACACTTTACAATCACCTTGAGCTCCAGGAAGAACAGGATTAACTAGTAAGCATCGTGTGACAAAAGGCAAACTGACTCTCAAACAGGCTGTGCCATCTTACCATCTTGAAGAAAACAACCAGAAGCTATACACCATCCCAATAAGCCTTCAAAGTCAAAGACAGCTGTGAACCAGGCCATACCTGAGACCTGGGACAATTGTAACTATACACTTCTTTCTCATCCCCTGCCCCCAGGTCTCACTACTTAACTGGCATCAACATTCCCTGGTACCTTTTCAGAAATACAGCTTCCAAACAGGAGCCTGCATTTTAATGAGAGTCCAGGCGAACCCACTTGCATTGTACAATGGGCATCAGCCCCATGACAGCTCCTGCTGATAGGGCCTGGGTCTGGCCCATTGCTGTTCCCCAAGTGTCTTGCTCTCCTCCTGAGAAACAGGAGAGCCTCAGTGTTTGTGTCAGTGTGCCCATCACCTTTTTTTATCTTGATCAAGACCTGTGCCACAGATATATGCAGCTCTCTTGTGATGTCACACATTTTGCCATGGCCAGGCTATGCTGTGATCAGATGAATCCCTGTACCCTCTAGCTCCTGGTGTGGAACAGCCTCTGGGCACTGATGTGGAAGGATTGAGTTTAACTGGAGACACAAGATTAAATTCCACACATCCCTCTTTTTACCCCTTCCTGCCACCTTAGCCCACACCCACTGTCTACTGTCCAGCCTGGAAACGACCCACCATATTTCTCCTTGTGACTTCCAGTACTGTAGGGCTGTTGGGAGCAGTAAGCTGATTCTGAAGGGGATTCTGGCTTTGTCTCTGCCGCAACGAACATCCCTTCCCTTGGCTTAAATTCAGGGAAAGGATGGGTTTGAGTAGTGAGCAGGGGCCCAGTTCTCCATGCGTCTGCCTCTTGACTATAAGCAAGGTTGTTGAAAGGATTTCATGAGCTAATGCAGGTAAAATGCACAACATGCTGGATGAGATCATGGCAGCCACTGATGGCATCAAGTTTGGTGAGAAGCAGTGTAGATGCCAAACTCACATACTTCTTCCTGTCATCTGAGCAGCTGCGGGCTCTCAAGAGTAACCTTGGCCAAGCCCCTGTCCCGTGTGGTGCCTTAGTTCCTGAAGCTGTTCCATGGATTACGCAGCCCAGGATCTTTAGTTTTGAAGGCTTCCAGCTCTCTGCCAGGACCAAGACTTCTAGCACAAAGCTTGTGGGGGTAAACAGAACACCACAACCACCAAACCCTAGAGATCAAATTCTCCTTTATTTAGATATCCACCTATGGGTGAATATAACGTAAGGTTTTGTTTGTTTGGCTACTGCCTTCCCCCGCAACCCTCCAAACCCACTAACATTTGTTGACAAAGCCCCCCACCTGTCCAGCATTGGGATGTGGGTGGTCTCCAATGCTGAGCACCTCTGCCTGTGCTGGTGAGTCCAGGGGCAGCACAGGGGTGATCACTGTACCGATGTGCTTCCTCTGAGTCCTTAGTCTTGTCCTTTAGTGTCTGCAGTAAGGTTTCAGAATATACAGGTGAGATGTCTTAGTTTCCTGCCTGCCTCCTTCCCTCCCTGTGATCTCATCAGGTGGTCACTGATACCCGTCCTTCCTTACCCTTGGTGCCAGTGTCTGAGTGGAAATGAGAAAGAAGCAACGCATGAAGAATTATCTGCCTGCAGGAACTCCCTTCTTCAGTCATTTCAGCATAAAAACATGGAACCCTGTGGGAGTGGCAGTCCAGGTGAGAAGACAAGACATTGGAGGCCCTACGGAATAAAAGACCTTGCCCCAGCTGCCCTCCGCCACGGGGCACCTGCTATGCCAACATCAAGACTTGGCCTCAGCTAAGATGCTTAGTCCTCCTCTACAGGGGCCCTACTTGGGTTGCCCAACAGTTTCCTGGCCATCTTCTCAGAGGACAGGTTCGTTCAGACACCCAAATCTGGGTCGCATTCACCCACTTGTACAAGGAAGGGTCTTCCTGGTCTCTAGCACAAATGTGCTGTGGTTCTTAACATCGTGTCACTCATCACTGATGATACCTCAGTGATAGGACCATGCGCCTGTCCTTCTGCCCATTCTCCAAACATAGATCCAGGCAGGGAAGACCACATGCTGGCCTTTAAAGTCCATTTACATACCACCTTCTTTCCAGACGGCTCAAGGAAAAACTGCCTTGTTCCTGACATTGGCCAGCCTCATCCTTACTCAGGCTCACAGGGCCCAGAGCTCTTCTTCTGCCTCTCTTCTCTGTGAGCTAACATGCCAGGGAGATATTTTTTCCCTTCTAAATTGGAAATGTTTTCTTTGGCTTCTCATAGGTTCCATTCTGCTTGAGTCTACCCTTCAGGTCTTCCAGATGATTCTCCTGGATCTGTGATGTGTCTGCCGTACTCCCCACGAAGGTAAAAAAAGCATGGGAGGCTCCTCCTGGCCTCTCTTCACCTGCACTGTAGTCATGTGTGCTGGGTCCACCTAGAGTTGCAGAGCACGTACCAGAGAAAAAAGGCTTCTGAACACAGGCCAGCACTTCTTAGCTCTATCTAGATGGACTGTAGTCTGGGCTCACCAAGCACAGCCAACAGAGATGTAAGTGAAATGGAATTTCAAACACCCAGATCAAAGGTGGCATTAAAGTTAGATGCTGGCTCAATCCACTACCTGAGAAAGAGAATTCCCTGCAAGCAGCACCAGTTCTCCATGATATTAGCCTGTGAGCCTTTCTGGAACATTTGGCCTGTGCAAGGGTGAGCTTCCTCCTTGGGGCCAGAGTCCTCTGCCTTTTTCCCTGCAGTGGGCCAGGCCAGGGACTGCTGACTGAGGAAGGTGCACCCTGTATGCTTTCCTTGATTGGAGAGCATCTGCGGGCAGCCCATGCTCCATGCACATCCATCCCCACATGGCAAAAGTCTGACCCACTTCCTCCTCTAGGACCAAGTCTTTCTTCCCATCCTACAGAACCTACAGAGTTCCCTCCTTCAGGACAGGACATGAATGAGAAGGGCAGGGCTCTCAACACTGGCCTTTCCTCCTCTGAGATCTTGGCCCCGAGGAAAGTCATGTAGAAAACCAGATGTAAACACACCTTGGGTAGGAGGCAAAGAAGAAAAGAAGCCAATGTGCCTGATAGCCAGGAAAGGCTTCATAGAGGCCCCATGTCACAATAGAAGGTCCTGTCTCTAGGTACATCCATGTTCTGCATCAGTCTCTGGGCTCTCTTTTCCTGACAGAGCCTTCTAACTTCTCAGAGAGGTCTAGCCCCTTGCCATGGATTAACAAGTGCCTGCCACACATACAGACCAAGGCAGCCACACCAGACCTTCTTGACTCTTTTGTCCATACCAAATGCTAATAGGAATATGACCAACTCAGCCCCAATCTCATACACAGCTGGACACTGATGGGATCTTGAGAAATTACTACCAAGCCAAGCCCGTTAGCCTCACAGTCAGGAGTTTCTGCAGAAGAGTACCATCCTCCAGGCAGCCCTGGTCTCTGGATGCCAGGGCTTGAGGCCCTGGAAGGACCTCTTCACCCTTCCCAGCCAACTTCCTTCCCAGTCTTACCATCTGCTCCTCCACTGGGGGAGAACCAAGCCTGCATTGTTTGTCCTTCTGCAGACTGGGAGCTATCCTGTTGTGGACTTTCTAAATGGAGACTCCTGCTTCTCCCCCAGTGCTCCTCATAGCCTCACTCCAGTCTACTGACCCCTAAGGTGTGTTCAGTAACTCCTCTGGCCTCTGCTGCTTTCTTGGTTTCTCTTACTATGAGCCACTCTTGAAGAGCAGTATTTCTCCAACTTCACTGTGCTGGTGACATGTGTCTGGGATGGACTACAATGAAGATGGGATCTGCACTAGTGATGAGCTCCTGGGCTAGGCTGAGGTTGCTTGCTCAAGCCCCACTTTTGCAGAGTGAGGGGAGGAAGTGGACTCTAAGTTAATGATGATATGCCTGCCCCCCAGCTCCATTATTAATATCACATCTCCAAAGGGCCGTGAGGGCTATGAGCCAAGGAGATGTGGTGACAGCCAAGGGTACCCACTATACAGCCTCTCTTCCTTTCCTTCACTTTGCTCCCTAGCGGAGTAGAGAGCATGCACTTAGGAAGACTGTCAGAGAAGGAATGAAGAATGGTGGCAAGACCCTGGATGATGGAGCTCTTTTCTTCCCTCCTTCCCACTGGTGAGGCACTGTGCTCCATACAGTCAGGAGGAAGAAGGTAAGGCCCATCTCTTAGACCGAAGAACTAAGACCAATCAAACATGTGGTTCTGAGTGCTCCCACTTGGGAGCACTCAGTGGGGAAAGGGCTGTTAAGATCATGCTGATGAGCATACTTACACATGCCCTGGTCACTAGCACTCCTGAGCATGAGTAACGATGCTGGATAACTCTTGGGAAAAGCCAGACAGAGAAGAGAGCCTATGGAAGTGCCTACAAGCCCCAGGTCTACTGTGTCCTGCCTGTCTGCAAGAGGGGACAGCCTACTCTGACGGGGACCCTGATACTTTCTGAGTTTGATTCTCAGGGCAAGTTAGCAGTCAACAGAAATGAACTAGGTGCTTTTAAAAATCACATTATTACTAGAAGATACATTCTAGAGGACACCTAGAGGACACCTTTGACTTTGTCCTGGGCCATGCAGGAAGTGGATGGATACTTGGGGCCCGGAAGGGAATATGAGTGCTGGCAGGGACAGAGGGCCTGGAGCAGGGAGAAATGGCCTTTGATCTCTGAAACTACATTCTGTCTCACTGCATCCACCAATGCACACATATGCACGTACACACATGTGTGCATATACACAGATACATGTACACATAAACAGACACAGGGATACACATGCACACACACCAGAACACCCATGTACATGTAGACACATTTCCTCTACCTGTGGGAAGCTGGAGTTGAGCTTCCCATTAGAGTCCACATTCCTTCAGACAGAAGTACACATTTATGAGAAGCCATCTCTCCTACACCACCCTACTAAGATTTCACACAGCTATTTACCTGCCACACAGAGGTGACTTGTAACTGGTGACTGAAATCAGAGCACAGAAACAAGCTTGGTTTTCACAGAGGATAGTTTTTCTTCTGTGGGTTTTAAAAAATGAGAATCTTGATTGAAACTGTAGGTACCCACATCAACAGAAAAGGCCACTTAGTGCTCTGAACTCTGGAGGAATGTGAGGATCTTTTACTGGAGGTTAGAAAGAATCTATCGCATGATTTATTTTCAGACTTCAAAGGGGGGAAAAAAAGGAGGTGAACATGCCAAGACTGTGCTATGGATTCAGCCAATGCTTCCAAATGCAGGATTTTGTGAAATTTGTTTTAACCTCTCCAGACCTCCAAGAAGAGAGCTCTTCTGGTACCTATTATCTGAGACACCTGTTTCTGTTGTTTTGAGAAAACAGGAAAGGTAGGCAAGTTGGATTTTATCTGCCCCAACCCGTGTGAAGGAAAAGTTCAGTCCCCTATACGGGATCATTGGTATCATGAAATTAGGGATGGCCTCCCAATCCAGCCTTAGCGCTACATTGCTTCTGATGCAATCACACACATATGTACATAATACTGACAGCAATGATACGGGTAAACATCAGAAATGCTTATTATACACCAGCTATTTCCTAAATAATTTATATGAATTATCCCATTTTGTCTTCACTGCAACTTGGTCATGTAGGTTACAAAAACAGCAATGATTACAGCAAACATGCAGATAGTAAATAATAGAAAGTAGAATAGTACAAGCTCTATTCTAAGTGTTTACATATGTGAACTCACTCTATACAAGAATGGCATGTAGTGACTATTATAATCCCCATTTTATAGGTGACGAAGCTGCTTACAGGGGTGAGGAATTCAGTCAAAGCCTCCCCTCACAGTACTAGGTCCCCTTGCTTCTCAGAGCATGGAGAGGGTCCCAGGAACACCAGACAGAACAAATGCAACCCTGGACTTCTGCTCTGAGATGGCATAGCTGTCCCTGATTCAGGAGGAGAGGGGCAGGGGTGTGGGAGAAGACTCTTGGTGTGTGTGTGTATGTGTGTGTGTGTGTGTGTCTGTGTGTGTGTGTGTGTGTGTAGTGAGGCTTGAACTCTGAGCTTGGATGCGTTCCTCAGCTCTTCAGCTCAAGGCTAGCACTCCACCACTTGAGCAACAGAACCACTTCTGGTTTTCTGAGTGGTTTATTGGTGATAAGAGTCTCATGGACTTTCCTGCCCAGGGTTGGCTTTGAACCGTGATCTTTAGATCTCAGCCTCCTGAGTAGGCAGGATTAGAGGCGTGAGTGAGCCACCAGCGCCGGCTAAGACTCTTATATTATGTCTCACACAAACAGAAATCAGCTGAACAGGAAAAAAAAAGCTTCTAACTAAATGTTCAAATACAAAAAGGCAGGGCCACTTGAAAAGAGTTGAGAAAGGCCCACAGGGAGGACAGCTTTACTGATGAACAAGGAAGAAAGTCTCACTGACTCCTCTGGGTGGAAGTACAGAGGAGCAGATTGGCAGAGGAGACAAATGTCACCTGACTGCACACATATGAACTTCCTAGAATAGCTAATTAATATCTATTCCCCAGCGGCTGGCTGGGGAAGAGAAATGGAGAACTGAAACGGTACACTTTCTATTTGGGTATTTCGGGGACAGACAATGGTGATGGTTGTGTAACACTGTGAATGGAATGCCAGTGGCTGTAAACTTAAAAGTAGCCCGGTGGTCAGTTTATATTATATATCTGAGCAATATTTTTAAGTGGCAGAGAAGTCATTGCATCTCCTCTCCCCTCCCCCTTTTCTCTCCCCCTTCCCCCCCCACCCCTACACAGGTCTCAGGGGACCTCCTGTGCATGGGTTGCTGCTGCTGGGTTCCTCTCTCAGGTCTAACAGTCAAAGCCCCTGAACCCTGCCACAGACGGATGACTGAAAAGCCTTGATCTTGGCCACATTCCCAGCACCACCTGCTCATGGGCTCCTCCCCACTCCTCTGCCCTCAGTCTGAACTCTGCAAGCCACTGCGAAGCCAGTTGCCCCTGCAGTGTGCCCAAGGCCATGGTCTCCTGCTGATGTGGGACATCTGCCCTTGTGTGAGGGGGCAGTGCTTCCCCTCTGCCACCTCCCTAGTTCAGGCACACATAGTTCTGCAGTCACTGTGAACCTATTTTCCAGAGCTGGGGACACCAAAGGGAGACTATGGCAGCAGCATGCTGCCTGACCAACATGGAATGCTTTAAGGGAGCCCCAGAACACACAGGGTGGAGGCAGGTTCTCAAATAGCTTTCTGTGCAAAGGCTCCATTTCTTCCCTTTCTTCTCCTTTCCCAAGACACTAAAATAACAGATAAATAAAATAATGAATAACCAAAATACAGCTTCATGTATAAAGCAGACCCTGGTGCAGGTGCAGAGACTCACATCTGGGGTAACAGCTATTTAGACTAGGTCTGCACCCATCACCACCCAGGCTCTGCACCAAAGAGGCATATCTGGTATGTCCTGACACAGGGCCATTCAAGCCCAGTGAGGTCACCTGGGGACTGCACTGTCAGCCTGGAGGCAGTCAGTTCTGCAGGAAGTGAAATCTACTATTTACAATAAAGTTGTGACAAGCCCTTGTCTCTGCATGACTCAGGAAAGACAGAAGCATGTGATGGAGAACTGTATTTGAAATCTTGGTCAGAGCAAAGGTTCTCAAGTTGTTCTCAGCAGTGCAGTTTTAGTAAATACTTAGGATTTGTTTCTTGGTGAACATAAACGGGAAAAGGAAGAAAAAATGATCTTCCTGTATTATTTAAAAAATGAAAACAAATTAACTTAAGCACAAGAACTAGCACAGAAAAAAGAGTAGAAGTTGGGAAATGTGGAAATCCCACTCGTCGCCCTGATTCTGCTGAGACTGTGACTCTGAAAAGAATCTCTCCACCACAGCAGAGCCCCCACATCTGCCCTCTTTCCTCCCTGGCCCCCACCATCTGTGGACCTCTGATGGGCTGGGATGGCTTCTTACTGTTCTCTGATTTATCTTCTGCTTACACACCTGAATGAGAAAAGTTGACCTCTTGGGAATGGAAGTGAATTAACAGTGCCACATTTTTGACTGCCAAGAAAACCAGATGGTGAGATCTGGTCCAGAATGGATAGGGCCTGGCACTGGCCTAAAGACAGGTGTCTTCTGTTTTCCACTCTGCTCCTCCTTGCCTACAGGTGGAATTCCAATCCCTCATGTAAGCACAGGAGACTCTTCTGGATCTGGGCCCTGTGTTGGCCTCATCCTCTTCTCCCTGACCTTCTCTTTTGTGTTCTACCCAGACCAAAATTCCTGGACTACCCTCACCATGCCTCTTGATTGCTGAGCCCCTCTCCCTCCATACTAGAGAACAACTCTTTTTTTTTTAAACATAATGTTTGAATTGTTATTATAAAGGGGTTACAGTTCTATGGACAAGCAAAGAGTACATTTCTTTTTGGACAATGTCACCCCTTCCCTCACTCTCTCCCAGTTTGTCCTTCCATCCCTCCCCACAGGAAGTATAGGTCATTTTCAACATAGTATCTAGTGAGTGTTCATCCTTTGTCTCTCCATTTCTGTGCCCCTCTTCCCTTCCCAAAGGCAGATAAAAGAACAAACAAGACAAAAAGATAAGAAAACAAAAGACAGCAACAAAGAAAAAAACTTCTTGTTTCTTTTTCCTGGAGTTTGTAAAGATTATTTCATATGATCAGATGCACATAGGCATTGAATCTTTGTGTTCCTCTCCTAAGAGTAACCTCCTTTGGTCTCACTCTGTGTGAATGCCTAGAGATCTGTATAATTTATTATGTCCCTGTGTATCTTTAGATCTAGCTTCTGCATATGAGAGAAAATGTATGCCATTTGTCTCTCTGAGCTTGGCCTAAGATGATTTGTTCTAGGTCCACCCATTTCCCTGCAAGTGGTATGATATTATTCTTTCTAATGGCTGGGTAAAATTCCATTGTATATAGGTACCATATTTTTTGGATCATCTATTGCAGGGCATCTGGGCGGTTTCCACAGCTTGGCTATTGTGAATAGTGCAGCAATGAACATAGATTTGCAAGTGTCTTTATGGCATACTGGGTAGATGCCCCGGAGTGGGACGGCTGGGTTGTAGGGAAGATCTACATTTAGTTTTTTGAGACACCTCCAGATTGCTGTCTAGAATGATTTTTACTAGTTTACATTCCCACCAATAGTGCAATAGGGTTCCTTTTCCCCACATCCCTGCCAGCACTTATGTTTGAATTCATGATGTTGCCCAATCTAACTGGGGTGAGACGGAATATCAGAGTTGTTTTGATTTGCATTCCTTTGTGACCAGGGATGATGAGCTTTTCCTAATACATTTCTTTGCCATTCTTACCTCTTCTGAGAAGACTCTCCTTAGCTCCTCTGCCCATTCAGTGATGTTTGTATTAGCTTTGAATGGGGTTGACTTCTTGAGCTCCTTGTATATGTTGGATATTAGGCCTTTATTGCTGGTAAAGATCTACTACTCCCAGTTGGCTGTCTTTCTAGTTCAGTAACTATGTTCTTTGTTGTGTGGAAACTTTTTATTTTGATGTAATCCCATTTGTCAAGTCTCTCTCCTATCTGCTGTGCCCCTGGGACTCTTAAAAGTTTCTGCCTCTGCCTATGAGTTCTGGTGTTTAGAGAAACTACTCTTTACTGAAACCTTGCTCAGAGGCCATACCCTCTGCAGTGTTTACAAGGATCCTCTCTACACCTATCTACTAAACTGTGAGATCTTTGCAGACATATTGCCTTTTTCACCTATGTCTATCACCTAGCTTAGGTCCTAGACCAAAGTAAGCACTCCATCCATATTTATGGAAGTATACTAATCTAGAAAGATAAACTTTTACCACCACACCTCAAGAATCAAACTTGCCATTCCTGAGACAGCCTTCTCTACCTTGCAGACATACAGCAATGGCCTCTGCCTGCCTCTGCTTTTGAAGCAATCCCAGCAGCACTCCAGGCCTGGTGTTATGACCCACCAAGTATCACAGAGCACGCACAGAGGCTATGACTAATGGCTACTATATTCTCCTCCAAGCCTGCCAGGTTTCTTGCCAGTGCTGTACAGGCCTGACATGCATCACCACACTGCAATCATCTACTTCATTCAGTTATATAGCCCAGGTGTAACACTGCGTGCCCACAGCTACATCTCCTAATCTCTTAGACCACACAGAATAAGCACAGAATTTTTCTGGTAGGTTAGTATTTGTATTTCAGAGCATCACCAAAGGTAAAACAAAACTTAACAGAAACATCCTCTGTGGCAATGCATACGAGTACTATCTTCTCTATTTAAATAATTTTAAACGCTGACCAGCCCCATTACCTGTTTCAGAGGATTTGGGTAAAGTATGGTAGTTACAAATGTACCTTTAATTAACACATGTCCTACACAAAAATAAGAACACCTGGCCCTCTATTAAGGTAAATATATGACATTGGGATATATCAGACTGGCTTGGCTGCTAGATTTTTTTTTTCTAACAGGTTAGAATGTATGTTTTCTTATTGGACATGTGAGGGTATATAAAGCAATATTTTGGTATATTTATCACTAGTGAAATGGCTCCTACAGTCAAACAAATTAACACCCATCATCTCATATGCCTATTTTTTTAACACTGGGATTTGAACTCAAAGCCTTGAGTGTTCTTGGCCAGTAGCCACTTGAGTCATGCTTCCAGACTGGCTTTTTGTTGGTTAATTTGGAACTGGAACCTGTGGACTTTTCTGCCAGGGCTGGCTTTGAACTTCAAACTTCCAGATCAACTAAGTACTTAGGATTACAGGCATGAGCTACTGCTACCCAGCTTCACATGCCTATAAATCTACTCTTTTAGAAAAAAATTTTGAATACCACACAGTATTACTAACTATAGTCCTGGGTAAAACATCTAGCCTGGTCCTTCCTACATGCCTGCTACTTGTATCCTTTGACCTACATTCTTCCCATTTTCTATCCTCAACCATCTTTACTGTTTAGCTATCTCTGTGTATTCATTCAACTTTTGGCTTTTGGTTTACGATTAAGTGAGATCAAGCAATTTTGATTTTCACTTAGCATAAAATTCCTTAGGTTCATCCATGTTTTTGCAAATAGTAGGATTTCCTTCTTTGTAAAGGCTGAGGAATACTCCACTATATCTGTCTCCACTTGTCTGTCCCTGATCAAACAAGGTGTTTCCATATTTGGGTACAGTGAATAATACTACTGGAGTACAGGTTTCTTCACAATGTGGCGATTCCATTTCCTTTGGAGTACACCCAAAGGAATTTCTGATAGAGATTATGCTAGTTCCATTTTTAATTTCTTTAGGAACTCCTTACTGTTTTCCATATGACCGCACCAATTTAACCCCTCCCCACAAAAGTGTACAAGGGTTCTCTTTTTTCCACATCCTAGGCCCACACTTGCTATCTGTTGTCTCTTTGATAAGCGCCATCTTAACAGCTGTGAGTTGAGAATGAGTACTTTCTGTGCTAAGCTTTGCGCATCTGATGAACTGAAACGTTCTCACCACAGTCTTAGAAGCCTGTGGGGAGAATGGGACAGTAACACTAGGTAGTGCCAGTGCTGTGGCCGGCGGGAAAAGGGACACTGGGAGTCTTCATGGAAATGAACACTTGTCCAGGAGAAGACATTGTGATTCTAAGCCACAAGACAGGGCCTCACTTTTTCTGGTGGCATTATTATCAAATGAAAGAAAAATACAGAAATGTAACTCTACCCCAGTGACCTGCACTCATTACTCTGGATTTATTAGAGGCTATATGGACACACATCCCAGACAGACTCAGTATCAGTAAAGCTAAAAAGTGGCTATATTTTAAAAATGAAAATGAACTTTGCCTTTTTATGGGTCAGTGACACTATCCTGTGTCTTCACTTAGACTGAGGCAGGTGGCAGGTAGGAGAAATATGGTTTCAGATCTTGGGCAACCAAGGTAAGAAAAACAATGCAATCCAATTAAGTGATCAATCCAAATGTCATCCTTTGGGAAGAAGAGAGGAGCCAGGATCTTGCACCTGATGGCTGGGTAGGCCAGTGCAAACTGACAGTTGCTAATGGCTCTCACCATGAGATCACACACACCCTCTGACCAGGGTTTGATGGTCTACAAGTTCCCTGCTCAAATATGGTTGGAAATTGGAACTTATTTTGCCATGAAATCTAATTCCTACTGGTATTCAGCCTACTTTTTATAAGCACCAATAGATGGACCACAATTTTAGAAGGACATAATAGTGAAAGGAAAATGAGATCTCAGACCATAAAGCTTATCATGCAGCAGAGCATGCTGCATACAGAGAACATGCTGCCATTGTGTGTGTGTGTGTGTGTGCGTGCGTGCGTGTGCGTGCATGCGTGTGTGTGTGTGTGTGTGTGTGTGTGTGTGTGTGTGTGTGTGGTGAGAGGGCAGAGGCCATAACAGAAAGAAAATGGACTCTGGAAACTCTGGAAACAGAGGTAGAAGGCAGGGATTCAATGACAAGAAATACTAAGCAGGGAGATAAGTCCAAGTTCTGATCATAGTCTCAAATCTTCTCATCAGACAAAGTCCTCGCTCTGGAATAATTCATTCACAGGTAGGAACAAGGTAAGCTGTTCCTTTGGCAGCAGAAGATGGTTTGAGACAGCAGTAGAGTCCTTTTGCCTGGCTAGAAAAGGAGGTTTGTGACTTGGCTATTCAGCTTGAAGAGTCTCAGACATGATATATTACAGGAGCAAGGATCAAAACCTCAGGTCCACAGGGGCCCAGATCCTAGATGGGTGAGACTGCAGGACCTCAAAGATCCAGGGAACATGGACCATCTGAAAGTGGCTACCGCTGGCTCAGCTAAGCCCAATGCCTTTGGAGAGAAGGCAGGTCTAGGATTGCCCTGGATTTTAAATTTGTAAGAAAACTAAACAAAATAGATTTTAAATGTTGATTTTTTTAAAGGACACCCTCTTTTGCATAGATCATGGGACACTACTTTGCAGCCCTTTTCCCATCCCTATAATTAGAATACATCGCTTGGTTCTTGGTCCCCAAGTCTATTTACAGATGGATATTCAAAATGCAGGCTTGAAGGTCCTATAGAAACCACTAAAGCAGGGTCCCTGGGAAGCTGTGATGGGGCTGAACTGCACCTGGACTAGTTATACTTTGTATTTCACATGTATAGTCAAACATACATATATTTTGTTTTCATAACTCTAATTAGTAATGATAAACTGATAATACTACAAAAATAAAAAAAAATTGATGCCTACCAAGGGGACCTGGGACAAAGCTGGTGCCAAGGGCATGAAATCATGTCTTTCCTCCAAGTTTATGAAACTTTAAGATTCTAGTCTATTATACATTCACATGTGTGTATGAATGTGTGCATGCACACACGCTGATACTGGTACTTGAACTCAGGGCCTGGGTACTGGCCCTGAGCTTTTTTCTTTCAAGACTAGCATTCTACCACTTGAGCCACAGATCTACTTCCAGCTTCATGGTGGTTCATTGGAGATAAGAACCTCATCTCATGGACTTCCCTACACCTGGCTGCCTTTGAAAGTAGCTAGAATTACAGGGCTAAGCCACTGGTGGCTAGCTCACATTCACATACATTTTAAACACACCCTCTTCCCTACTTAATCTGCACTAAAACTGACACTTGAGAAAAACATGGTACATTTTTTTGCCTACAATTTGCAGTACCCAAGTACTTCCCTACCTGGCGTATTTACCACAGTTGAAGCTCAATAGCAAAGTGCCATGAAGTCCACAAGAGGAAGCTTACTTGTAAAATTAATCAATAGCTTTCTATGGGAATTTATGTTAAAATGTAGCTTAAAATCGCTTCGATGGGGGGAAGTTGATGACATAATAGTCAGATATTCTTTATTCACACACAACGTTAGAAGGTTAGTGACTCAACAGTGGTTGATTTATGTTTTTCATAAAAAGAAGCAGTCTTTTTAATGAAAGAACAGGAAATTAAACTCCTACACTACTCTAAGGCCTGCTGTGTGTGGCAAGGGCCGCTTTGAGAGGGTTTGGCCACTGTGCCAGGCTGTGTGCTGATGCTGCTGAAGGTATGAGAAACCCAGGGCTCCTTTTCTTGGTGATAACTGTCACCAGCATTTAATGGCTTGCTTCCTATTTCCCCGCTTTCCCTTACCCTAAAACTGCTAATTCTTGGTCAGCCAAAGTCTTCTCTTTTTTTCAGAATACTTACATTTCATTAAATGTAAGACTTCTACTCAATTTCAGGCAGCATTTCGCAGTAGTATATGTAGCACTTAACTACTGACTTGAAGGCCCTGAGTATTAATTTTCATGAAGGAATGCTTTAAATTAAACATGAGATCTTTACAGCCAAGTACCCAACTTGCCATTATTAACAAAGTTAGCAAATAATCAATAAAGTTATTTTATATTATCATTTGAAAAAAATAAAGAAAGCCTTTGTAGACACCAAACATAACTTCATTTGTCACTCACTAATGATGCTCTTGCTTTTATTCTACAACTCCCCCTTCTCCTCTTTGTCCTGTGGCATTAGCTATTTCTAGTCTCTGCCCTTAAATGGGTGCTTAATTCTCATTAGGTCGGGCCTTTTCAAGGCCCTAGTGATTATGACTGAGGTGGGGCAATAGATTAGAGAAAGTTCTGGAACCTATGTGAAGACCTGGATTTACCCAGGTGAGATTCTGCTGGCACGGTATGAAACTGTAGTCCTATTACAGAGAAGAGGGTCCTCCACAGGGTTGGGGGGGTAGGAGGACAGAGGGAGGGTCTCAGCAGAGCAGTTCAGAAGATGGCAGCTCAGGAGCGATATCTTCTTTCAATCTTTGTTTTGCTATTACCTCTGTCATGTCCGTGTCGGGACCTCAAGTGGATGGTCTCCATCGTGAGACCCCCAAGGCCTAGGCCAAGGCAGAATCCTCAAGCCATCCCTTAGGTGGGGCGGGGAGAGAAGGAAGGGGAAGGCAAGGAGACACTCAGACAGACATCTGGCCAAGCATGCTACAGACAACAGATAAACTGCTTCCAAGGGTAATAAAATCAGAGGCTCCTTGGAGTCTCTTTTCTGTTAGTAACAGGGTTAGGAAATAAAAATAAATCCACAAACACACAGAGGCACCTGCCCTGACCCTTGTAGAGCAGAGTGCTGTGATTTTGTATTGCTTAGAATGACCTTGTATTAATGGCAGCAAGACAGTTAGTGTTCTGCAAGGTTTGAGGCCAATGAGCAAATTCCACAATGGCAGTCAGTACCTCCACAACAGTCCTCCAGAGCTTCCCTGTTCAGCCAGGGCAGGACACCACGAGGTTTCTTCCATCACAGCTGGTGCTATACCACTTGAGCCATGTCCCTAGTCCCTAACCACATTTCTTTTTTTTTTAAATACAATTTTATTGTTATAAGGTGTTGTACAGAAGGGTTACCATTTCATAAGTCGCATTTCTTTTTTGCTTTCTCTCAGTTTCCCCACTTCCATCCCTGCCTGCAAGTTGCAGTTCATTTTCTACATAATGTCTACTGAATACCATGATTGCATTTGTTCACTCTTCCTCCTTCCCTTCCACATTTCTTAACTGAGGAATTGGAAACCCATGCCATAAGAAATCACCCACCCAGGCTTCCTGTATAAGGCCCTACTTCATTGGGTGCTAGCCAGTGCTAAGGAGGGGCCCTGTATACAACAAACAAAACTCGTTCTACCTGGTTAACCTAGCTTGCCACACACCTCTCACATTGCTGATCACATCAACCCTGAGACATGTTGGACACATCCTTACCCAACTAGGCCAGTTTGAGCAGCCCTCCACTCTCCCTATGGGAGCTGTGCCCCACATTCCAGACCAGGAGCCACGGACCCTGGGGACCCATAAAGGCAGCCCTTGGCTACCCAGCCTGAAAATGCATTGTTATGGGGTTCTTTCCCTTACTAAATATAACCTTGTGTTAAAACCAGTACTGCATAAACAGAAATTAGAAATGCAAAGAACATTTATGAAAACAAATAATCTGAGCAATATGAAAAGGTTTCCTCAAAACTAGGTATAATGAAACCTTTCTCAAGGACATCCAACTGTTACTCAAGCGGCAGAATTTAACTCTCACTCATTTAAGACTTAGTAAAATACATGTTCAAAGTAAAAAATGAAATCTGGAGAACAATAAAACACAAAGAATAAACAATCCTTACATATTACTCCATCTTGATCTCCCTTCTCTTTCTCTGTCTCTGTCTGTCTGTCTGTCTCTCTCTCTCTCTCATACACATACACACACACACACACACACACACACTCACATTTACACCTGGAACTCAGAGTATTTCATCCTAGGAAAGCAAATCCAGGCATTATCATCTACATTATGGTACTGTTGAAGTCACTTACCATGAACTATGAGTTTGTAATAAAGCAGCTATCACGTATCTACTCAGAGCTTGACCTGCGCTCTAAGTCCTCACTAAAACCCCAAAGTACTATTACTATTTCCAAAATACTGATGAGGCAGTGGAATCTCAACTAGAAAGTGGCAACACGAGGGCTTTAAATCACCTCCATTCAGCTACCCTCAAAACTCATGTTCTCCGCATTATACCAGGTTCTATCTGCTTTGCAGACCTCCATCCTTGAACAGCAGCAAGGAGGGCACATGGGTGATGATTCCACAGCTAAGGTCAGCTCCCCAGTACTGCCCTCATAACAAGCGAGGGATTCACCTGAATACCTCGGAGCATGCCATGGGAAAGGGTCATGGTAGACGTGGCTCTCCTGGCTCTCCCAAGCCAGAAGTGAGGGGAAAGCAGTTTTTTTCTAGAACCACTAGAACAAAGTGCTACAAGTTGGATGGTTTAAACAAAAGTAAATAAATAAATAAATAAAAATTATATTATTCCACTGTTCTAGATGCAGCTGAAAGTCTCAAGATCAAGGTGTCCACAGTGTTGGCTCTTTCTGAGGGCTGTGGAAGGGAACCCATTCTAGGCCTCTCCCCTAGTTTTTGGAAATTTGCTGGCAATCAGCCCTTTCTTATTTGGTAGAAATCCCACCCTGATCTCTGCCTTTATTTTCACAGGGCATTCTCCCTGTGAAAACTTCACCTTTTCATACTGAGGTCAGCAGACATACTGGCTACTTCTAATGACCTCACCTGTATCTTCAGCACCCTGTTCCTAAATAAAGTCATATTCGAAGTGAGATCTAAGTAAATTAATTCTTGGGGAATATAATTTAATTCATTAGGAAGGGATGGGAAGAAGAGAGAAAAAAGGAAGCAGGAAACAAAAGACAAGGAAGGGAAGGGAGGAGAGGGAAAGGTAAGGGAGCAGAGGGAAGAAAAGAGAAGGGAACAAAAGGAAGGGAAAAGAAATAAAGACAGTAAGAGGGAAAGGGGAGAGGGACCTGGCTAACTTTTAGGTGAGCTATATAAATACTAACTGGCTAGAATAGTTCATGGGGGCAAGTATGGGACAGTGCCCAGAATTTCTTTATTCATTTTTTCCCTATAGTAATAGATTGTTAATTGACAAAACAAAGATCCAAGCCCACAAACCAGGCAGTGCCCAGTGTAAAGAAGTGTGCTTGTCATCATGAATGTGCATAAACACTAGGTAAAGGAACATGCTAATATGACTGGCCCACACATGGACCACCACTGGTTCTGATCTTGGAAACATATAATTTTCAACAATATGGGCAGGTGCCAATGGTTTATACAATCCTAGCTATTGGGGTATGCTGGTGGGAACTAAGAATAAGAGGTTCAAAGTTTCAAACTAGCCTGGAGAAGAAAAGCCTGCAAGACTCCACCTCAACAGAAAGATGCTGTGGTGGCACTCTGCTGACATCTGGTTATGACAGAAGAGCTAGAGTGGGTACACCAAAGTCCAGGCATGTGCCTAAGCAGGAAGTAAGACCCTCCCTCTAAAATAACCAACACAAAAATGGACTAGAGATGTGGTTGAGCAGTAGAATGCCTGTCTAGCAAACATGAGGTCCTGAATTCAAACCTTAGTACCATCACAGATAAAAGGAAGTTAAAGATTTGAACTGGAGGTAGAATGACCTTACCAAATGCTTCCTTGGGGAGTAATGTGTGAATTAATCAATCATTTGCTTACTTCAATAGTGACTTCTTTGTTCAAATAGAGTGTGCTTGCTCTAATGGGCAGAGTGGGCAGTGGCACTGGCTGGAAATGTCTTAAGAACTCAGTTCTCTCACAATTCACTTCGCATCATTTTCATAGAACAAATGCTATAGAAATGACTTGGGTACTGAAATGAGGAAAGGATAGTTACTATTCTTAAAACTAACAGGCCCATTTTTAACCAAACAGAGGACCAACGCACTACAAAGTAGAAACAAGAAATGTCATAGCTGGACACAGCTATCTTGGCTAAAACCTACTGGAATCCAGGTCAAGTTCTCTGAGCTATTACGGCTAAATACTGGGCAAACATGGGGTTAGCTAGACATGTTGGGCTTTTCAGCTCTGGATAATCACACAAATGTACTCTGCTCACTCCCTGAGGCAACACGAGACAGGGCCACCACGGCTTCCCACTCCCCTGTGGACTTGACCTCCTAGAGCAAGTTAAAATGTTCTGGAGTCTGATCAACTGTAGCCATGACACAGCTGTGGAGTTGTGGACAAGGGGCTACATCTCTGTAAGCTTTGTTTCCTGTAAGAAGAGAACATTAATATGTTCCTAGGATTGCTGAGACATTATACAGCATTTCATATTAGCAGTCCTGCATGGAGCCTGGCCAGAGCTCGTTGTTGGTCAGTGGAATTTTCTGACACTTTGCCCTTCCACAGTAAGATGGAATTCTCCGGGGGAAATACTCACCTGATATAGCCATAAGTGTGGGATTTAAACATCCAGGGGGATCTCTGAGAACCTCCAGCTTCGGGTTGTCTTCTAACAAGTATAATGAAGCATGAGTTTCCTTGGAGAAGTAGTGTGATGGGTTACATTAATATTGGCTACATGGCAGCTACTGTTCTGAGAACATTACATAGTTCGAAATATTTTAATTCTCAGAATAGCCCTGTGTGCAGCATTGTCCTTCCCCTTACTTAACAGAGGAGAGAATATGAGACACCAAGAAGTTAGGTGGTCTACCAAGGACCCACACCTAAAAAGTGGCAGAGCCAGAACTTGAACTTGTACACACAGTACCCACAGTGTTAATCACATAACTATACTGCCTTCACTTATTAAGCTCATTTCTCTCTTTAAATGGGTTGAGAATTCCTTCCCCTCCCTCTCACTTTTGTTGGTGACAGTCTTGGGGTTTGAACTCAGGGCCTGGGAACTCTCCCTGAGCTTTATTGCTCAGAGATATCATTCTATCGCTTGAGCCACAGTTCCATTTCTGGCTTCTTTTGGTGGTTAATGGAAGATAAAAAGTCTCACATAGGGGCTGGGAAGGTGGCTCAGTGGTAGAATGCTTGCCTTGCATGCCTGAGGCCCTGGGTTCAATTCCTCAGCACCACATAAGCAAAAAAGAAAAAAGCCGGAAGTGGCGCTGTGGCTCAAGTGGTAGAGCGCTAGCCTTGAGCTGAAGAGCTTGAGGGACAGCCCCCAGGCCCAGAGTTCAGGACCCATGACCAGAACCCCCCCCCCCCCCCGCAAAAAAAAGTCTCACATAATTTTTTCCACGTCTTCCCATTTCCTAACAAATGGGACAATGTCATTCTTTCTAATGGAGGCACAGAATTCCATTGTACATATATACCACATTATCACTTAATTACTTCACTAGTAAGCCAGACCCAAAGAAACATAGGTCCCATGGTTTCCCTTAGTTGCAATTACTAGTATATGTCTGAGACAAGCAGAAACGGTCAGATAAGTTGATGTTAGGCGAAATTAACCCCAAGATAACGATTCAAATGTTTTTTTCTCTCTTGCGATTATTTCTTTTTTTTAATTTTTATTTATTTTATTTTATTTGTGAACATACTGTACAGAGGGGTTACAATTATTTCTAACATATTTATAAGATGATTTCTTTGTTGCTTTGTATGTCCCTCCCCCATGGTATAGCCCCTGTTTTTACTGTATCTGATGTTGGTATAATTTGTGGAGGGGAAGGTAAAAAACAAATTGTTTAAATAGGGACCCACTGCAACAATGAGATGTACAAGACCTTATGTCAAAAAACGAACTTTACAACTTTGGCTGGGGCGGGGAGGGGAAGGGGAGATGGGAGATGGGAAGGGATGGGAAGGGGAAACAAAGGAGGAGGCAACAATGCCTGATAAGAAATGTACTTATTACCTTGCCCATGTAATTTTAACCCTTCTGTACGGTATTTTCACAATAAAAATAAATAAATAAAATATTCTTACAAAAAAAAGTTTCACAGACTTTCCTGCCTGGGTTGGCTTTGAAATGTGATCCTCAGATCTCAGCCTACTCATAACTAGGATTATAGGTGTGAACACTTACACCCAGTGTTCCTCCTCCTTATGAGCTGTTTGTTTCTTTATTTAGTCATTTATTCCATAAAATCCTCCTGGGAGCTAGACTCTGAACACAGAGTTTGCCAGGGAGGGCAACCTATATGGCATCTCCAGGACTGAATGATGACACAGACAGGAAAAGGTGTGGCCAGGAGGAGGGACCCACAGGTGTCAGGGCCTTCTGATAGGGCAAGAAAAGTCCCAGTAGCCCCTTAATGCCATGAGCTGACTATATGTAATAGAAGGAGTGAATGAGAAGCTCTGAGTCTATGCCAGGCCCCAGAAAGTAAAATGATGAGAACATTCCAAGGCTCTCTCAAGATGAGGAAGATTTGCCATGGTACCATCTCTAGATTCTGCCCTGTAATGGTGGCAATTCATCCTGTAACCACTGCTCAATTCCTACACTCTCCAGGAAAGCCTGCTTCAGAGGACTACCTGGGAACGCTGAATGTAGCTGGCTGGCTTTTCTTCACTACCCCCACCCTGGCAAAAAAAAAAAAAAAGCCACCCTGGAAACTGGGAGAGAGCCAAGGAAGGGGTGACCCTGTCCAAAAAAAATATATACTCTTTACCTGATTGATGTAACTGTAACCTTTCTGTATATCACCTTTATAATAACAATTTTTAAAAAGGAAGGAAAAAAGCCACCTTGGTACCCCCCCCCCACCCTCCCGTCAGCTTTGAGTGCTGGGAGACAGAATCATGAAGCTCCTAACTACCATTGCACTTATGTTCTTTTCATGTCATATCATGCGTATAAATGTAGTCATTTGGGGTACCTGCTCTGTGTAAGGTGCTATGCCAGGATCTGAGGAACAAGGAAGGCTCTAGATGGGAGAACCAGAGAGGTATCACTCAAGGCATGGGGTACCTACCTACTATCCTTTCCTTTCTACAAAACTAACCCACACTCTGGGGCTGCAAAGGGAGAAAGAAGTCATTGTGGCTTAAACCTCACAATTCGAATCATACAATTTCAGGAGAATCTGGAGTGAGCCTGGAGGATTCTACTCCCAGTCCTAGAAATAGCTCTCCTGAGTAAAGACAACTGTATATCTACAATGTTTTGAAATCCCCAAAGAAGTTGAGGAAATGAGCTTTCAAGACTTAATTCCCTGAAGGAGGAATCCTCAGTAGGGCCCTAAGCACACAGTATTCTCTTGAGGATCTGTTGTTAGCTGTGGGATGCTAGGCAAGTTACTTCCCTGCTTTGAGTCTGTTTGTCTTAGATAAAAACAGAGATGATACCTATATAATTAAAGAGGGAAATCACTGAATTAAAGAGGGAAATCACTGAACTACTATGTGAACTACAGATTGCTCTATACGTATTTATCTAGTAATAATTGGGGATAGCATGAAACAATTAGGGTAGGTGATAACATGAGCCCCTTTTCCCAGAAACAGGATGAAAGGGACAGGCTAGAAACTTTGTAAGGATGTAAGGCAATTACAGCATCAATGGGCTCCTTAACCCATCCACAGAATTGGTACCTGGCACTGGGGAGTCAAGGCACTGTGCATTAGAACACAACCAGCTGCTATCACCAAGCAGGCTGAACAAGGCTCAAAGGGCTGTTTCATCTCTGCTGTCCTGGAACAATGCTGAGTCTCCCCAATGCCTCTTTTGTTCCATGCGGCACACACACACACACACACAATCACAATCACAAACATTTTTAAACTACCCTGTGTTTTCCTAGCTGTTTGTTCTTTTCTCAAAGGTCTTAAGATCAGAGAAGGGAATCCAAGAACAATAGCTGGGGAGGCTGCTCTGTGCAGTTGCAACAACAAGGCTAGGGGTTTAGCAGAAGGAGGAGCTATGGAAGGGTCAGGGGCTGGTTGGGGGGCCAGGCTCTGTCCCTCTCTCCCAGCAACCCAGGGTGGGAAGTTCCTGCTGGGCCTGCAGCGTCCCTGCAGGAAGACTGGAGCACTGGCGCAACTTCACCAGGATCAGGTTCCACTCAACCCTCACATGGTCTCTGTCTTTTCTCTGAAAACAAAAATCTTAGATTTCTCCCATCCTTCTATTTAAGGCCAGTATGGAGGCCCCAAGGACAAGATGATCTGCTCACAGGATGAACCTAATGTCCAGTGCAAGTCTCTGTCCCATCCACCCTGGGGGTGGCCTTTCTCCAAACCACCCAGCCCTTCTGCTGCCCCGATGCCCCCACGTGGTCACAGAGAGGAAAGTCTAGTTGGGAGCCT
The DNA here is from genome assembly GCF_000151885.1 of Dipodomys ordii. Classification (NCBI taxonomy): domain Eukaryota; kingdom Metazoa; phylum Chordata; class Mammalia; order Rodentia; family Heteromyidae; genus Dipodomys; species Dipodomys ordii. The sequence goes on from NW_012267261.1 coordinate 6,559,481, forward strand.
GCCTATGCCTGGAGTCCAGGCTCTATCTAATTGGTGGTCTGGATTGGCTTGTGTGTGGTGCTTCCATAAATTCTCTCATCATATAATACTGCCTCTATAGAACGGTCATGAGGATTAACTGATGCTCCATATGAAGTGCTGAGCATAGTGCCCACAACACAGGATGAATCCAGCAACATTACCTAATGTTACTATACCACAGGTACAAACATTAGTCATAACTGTGACTATTTTAGCACTGCCAGCATCTCTCCATTGTTGCCCTGTGGGCTACAGTAGTCCCAGTACCTGGGACCTGTCACATGGTTTCCCACTCCTTTAGATCCCCTTTCTCTGTGCTTAGAAGTACTAGGCTCAGAGTCTTAGAAGGGCAGGATGAGGAAGGCTCTAGACAACAGTGCTGGGAGAACACAGACTCTCACAGAGACAGATCCTGCATGCCAAGCCCAGCATGTCCATTGTGGAGAGGTCCCAGAACTCACTGCCCTGCTTCTTCATCTATGCTCAGGACTCAAGTACAGCTCTCCTGCTATTCCCTGACAGGATTCTGTGAAAATGACTGGCATGGGCTGGGGTCAAGGTTACAGCTATGCAGCCTGTGAACTGTGTGCTTTGCAAGGGTTCCACTTTCTTGACTAACACAACTCCCAAAGTCCCATCTCCTAATATCATTACCTCAGGCATTAGATTTCACCATAGGAATTCATGAAACACTCAGCCTACTAAATCTCTCCATAGTCTAAAAGGGCTGAGGTTAAAATGCAGGCAGGGGAGGTAAGGCTCTGGTCTCTGTCCTCTTCCCACTTCCAGTCTTTAGGTAAATGTGGAGAACCTACTCTATGTCTACCCTAGGCTGGACCCCAAGGATGAGGCAGGCTGGCTTCCAAGGCCTAGCTTAGCTAGTTATACTCTATGACAAAAGGCAGAGGATTTAAAACAGGCAGCCGCCAGCCCCAAGCAGCACATATTAGCAGGGAAGCTGCAATGAGGGAAGAGTTTTTCCTGGCATGTTATTGATAGCCCCTAACAAATCGCCTCACCACCCCATCAACACAGCAGCCAGGATAGATATGCTTCCCCGGGCTTCATGGAGCAGTAAAGAAGAGCAGCTGGCGCCCCACAATCACTGTGCCCAGGGCTGTTTGTAGCCCTCCAAGGATGCTATCTATACTGGAGGGATGGCTGGCTGCAAGGAGCTGGGCACCCACCTGGCTTTGTAAGGACCAATCAGGTGACCTTGAGTCTTTCCTTAGTCTCATTCTACTACATCAAAAAATGAAGGAGCTGAATGAGGTGATTTCTATGCTCCCATTCAGCCATGACATCCTATCTTTCCACTAAATGGGAATGAGAACCAGTTCTAATCAGCCAGAACTAATTCAACCAATATATTTAGGCATTTTCAACATATAAGTCTTGAACTTAAAAAAAAATCTACATTGTTTTTCTGAACAGCTGGGGATTGTATAGGTAGGAAAGGAATAGAGGTCCTGCCGGTCATCTTAGTGGACAAGTCCCTACACCTCTGCACACAGAGGTTGTGTTGATATCCATTCCCCAGAGCCCTACCGGCCAGCTCCCGCAGTCCACTGTCTGACAAAAAACTGATGTAATTTGAATGAGATTAACCTGTATCCATCATCCTTCTGACGAGGCTTTGGGGACGTGGGGAGAGCACAGAGGTACCACTTACTGCGTGATTCATTAGCATCTGTGCTGGGACAGAGAACTCTCCCTGAGATATCTCTGGAGGCAGAAGACAGTAAGTCCTGTGAAGGACTGTGTCTGCAGACGCTCGTCAGCTGAATTATTAATGGGACTCTGAGTACAGCTCAAGTTTCCCATGACAGATGGCTTGGTGAATTGATTGTTGTGAGACCTATTAAGAATGATTGTGGATTCTGAGGCAGTGCCATGACCATGAATGTCTCAAAATGTTTGTAGAACCTACTGCAGCAAATTCACAGCCAACTGCCTCCTGAGACCCCAGCATGGCTATCACCAAGGAGTAAGGCTGCCAGATGGTAGGGTTGGGGGCTTCTGTTGCCCAGCCCAAAGCATCACAAAGCTGTAATTACACACACACACACACACACACACACACACACACACACACACGCACACACACACAGTAGAAAAGCCTTCAGAGGTCTCTGGCCCCTTGTCTCCATGGCATACTGGAGCCTTAAGAATGCAGGTGCCATTTAATAAAAGGTCTAGAAGTTTAAAAGGTAACCTTCAACAAAGCTATGCAGGACTGTGTTCTTCAGGGCTTTGCAGAGGCTTTCATTGTACTTCTTGAATCAAGAAGAGGGAATAATAATATATGTGCATTCTCATGATTCTACATCCATGGGTTCAATCATCTGCAGATTGAAACTCTCCCCCCACCACCTCTTTCTCTCTCCTGCACCTGTACTGAGTAGGCAGACTTTTTTTTTCTTTGTCTTCATTTCCTAAGTAACACAAAACAACTACTTACATAGCATTTCCCTGGTATCAGGTATTATACAAAGTACACAGTGAGTGACTAAGTAGGTTACATGCAAATATGAAACCATTTTGTAGGACGGACTTCTAAGAGTCTGGGTGAAGGTGGGGGAAAAGACTGCATAAACATACAAATTCCTAGGCTTACTTGATCATGAAATCCCTCTCCCAAGGACATATTCTGGGATTTGGTGTTCCATGAAACCTACCTTAAAAGTGTGGCATTGGGCCACACATCCCATTTACAGATAAAGCAGAATCTAAGCCCAAGGATTCTCCTGGAGGGAAAGAGGACTGCAAATATAGCCTGAGAGATCCTTGAGAACTTTGAGCATGGCACAGAACACTTTTTCTCTGAGACAATAATTTCCTTAATATGTCTGTGCCTGCTCTGCTAGACTGTACCATCCACATTCTTTTTGGTCATGAACAGATCCCCATTCTACAGCAGACAGTACTCAGGAAGTATCTGCTAACCAATAGACTCAAGAGTAAACACCTTAATACCTACTTCCAAGAACCCAAGTTGCTTTGAAAATGAGTTATCTGAGACGATACAGCAGTGCACACCAGTAAGCCCCAGCACTCAGGAGTCAGAGGCACTGGGATTACAAGTTTAAGACCAGTCAAATTTAAGACAAGCCTGGCATAAATAGTAAGACCCTGTCTCAAAATATGTATTTTTTAAATAAAAGGGAGGGTGGGGAAGGAAGAGGAAAAGAAGGGAGAGAGAGGATGCCACCTTCGCTCTGCACCATTGGATCACCACTGCTGCTGGGACACAGCCAGCCAAATTCCTAGGGCTGAGGCTCCCACCAGTGCTAACCAGACAGGACAGGAAGAGGCTGACTCCAGAAAGGCCAGAGTCTGTGCCAGCTTTTGAGCCATTTTTCACAGACGCAGGACATACCTTTATCTTCTAACACAGGTGTTGGGGGTGTAGGTGTTATCTGAAGGGCAGAGGGAAGAACAGTGGGAATAAATGGCCTCTCAACTTTATGGAAGCCCCCAGGACTAACTTAGTACGTATTTACTAAGGACTCCTCACCAAGAATTTTAGCACTCAAGAAGCCAATACTTAATGGAAAGAGGTGCATCGAAAAAAGAAAACAACAAGGAAGACATAAACAACAAGGAAGACACAGAGTCAAAAGTCCAGGCTAGGGCTGGGAAGGTGGCTCAGTGGTAGTGTGCTTGCCTTGCATGCAGGAGGCCCTGGGTTCCATTCCTCTGTACCTCATAAACAGAAAAGGCTGAAAGTGGTGCTGTGGCTCAAGTGGTAGAGTGCTCACCTTGAGCTGAAGAGCTGAGGGACAGCGCCCAAGCCCAGAGTTCAAGCCCCATGACTGACAACCCCCAAAAAAAAAAAAAAAAAAAAAGTCCAGGCTAAATAGTCTCTAAGAACAATGCAGGGAGCTGGAAAAGCCTGGAAAAGCACAGCAAAGCCTGGGGAATGGACTGTCCACTGCAGCTGTCACTGGACTTGGGTAGCAGAGGGCATCTGATGGGGCTGTCATGGGCTTCTGCTACAAAGTATATCACATATTTCATTGCATTTTGTTTTGGCCTCCAAAGAAGCAAGTTCTAAAATGAATTCTGATCAAAACAATCATACCATACGCTCTGCCCTCCTCTCTCTACATGCCTTTTGTACTTTTGTTTTCCAAGTTAACATTGCCAACATCTCCATTATTAGATGCCATCTTAAAAATCTTTGCATGTAGATGGGGCCTAAGATAAATAAATCAACAAAAATACTTGAATTTAAAATTCTGATTTAAGCAACTTCCTGGCAAGTTCCTGACATCTCTTGTGATAAATGAAGAAGATATTGTGAGTACCACAAAACTACATCTAGGAATTACTGCTCCACAGTCGGCAAATGAGAAATGTCAATAGTGACAAATGGCTGAATCGTACATACACCAGGTTACTTAAAATTTCTCTTTATCACAGGCTCGCCTTAGGCAACCCAATGTAGGTTGTTTTTTTTTCTTTAATAAATTCTGTTCCTAACAGAACAAGAAGGTCAAGGAGCCCACTCAACCTTATAGACCGAGGCAGGGTAGGCCCTGAATGCCAGACCAGGCATTCGGCTATCCTCCTAGCCCTGTGCACTGGGTTGGCCTTTGCATATAGACAGCTAAGACCTAGCCTGAGCCTTGAGGATTCATGGTCCTGTGAGTAAATGCAGGTGAGAAGTAGCTCCTGGCAACTGAGGATCTTCCAGTGGCTCATTCATTTGTCCACTCAGTGACCATGAAGACACTGTGTCAAGCTTGGCACCAAGTGCTGGAGATAGGAAAGTGATGGAGACTCAAATTTTTGTTCTCTGGGAAGGAACACCCCCCCTCCCCCCAGCCCAAATCTGGACTGTACCTTCCAACAATGACATTCCACAGTTCTGTGATAGAAAAGTACCTTAAAAATCATCTCTGGGAAAGAAACAGGCAGGGATAGAATATCCATTCTTCAGAAAGGAGAGATACAGAAAAACAGACCTTGAAGGTTTCTCTTCTTTCCTTTGGTCTGATCCCAACACCCCCTCTCCCTGGAGAGAACAGACTGTCCAACCACCACGCCCATCACTCCCCAGCTGGCCGCAGGGAAGTTTAGTCTCTCAGAAGCCTCCATCCTGTTTAGCTGCCTCTTGGAAAACACTGCAAACCAGGTGAGAGGTGACTGGACTATCTGGCCTGCTGTGATGCAATTTACAAAGCAGAGGGACCCAAATAGACTCTCTCAGGGAAGCAGAAAGAAATAGCCTTCTCATCTCCATGTTCTCCATTCTGCAACCTGATCACAGCTACCAACATCTGAGGGCCGTTTTGTAAAAATATTCTCCTTATGGGTTTTCAGAAGCTGAGTAGGTAATTAAAGAAGTCCTGAGAGGTAAAGGTGGGAGCCACTTGAAGGGCCTGGGAGGGGCATCCACATTCTAGAAGGCTTTGCTTTGGGAAAAGCCTCCCGGTATCCCATAAATCAGAATGTTCAGAGATTATAGCTTGAAAGGGAGGCCTTCGGGAGGGAGGGGACAATGAAGTTGAAATGTAAGCTTATGAAGTTAGATCTAACAGTGGACAGCTCTCAGAAGTGAATCCTGACAAGGTAACTTAATTCTGTAACATTTCTTAAGATGATTGTATCTGAGGTTAATAGGTAGTCTTTTTAAATCGGAAGAGCGTTAATAAGGTATTTCTACCTTCATTTATAACTGTTGTATTGATGGAATGAATTAAATACAGCTGTAATTTCCAAACTGGTTTAACTTTGATGTAGTCTTTGAATAATTGTAGCTAATGTATGTAACTTTGAAAACATGTTTGTTAATTGTTCATATTTTTCTACTGGGCTCATGTTGCAGGTTCTTTATATTTATGCATATTGTGACTTCTTTTTTTTCCTGGAACAAGTGATATTTATTACATGGCTATTGTATGTGTGTGTATATACATATATATGTATACATATATATGTATATCATGTATATGTATGTCCTTCACAGACCCAACTGTTTTCAAGCAATATGTATTATAAACATGTCAACTTTTCATTTACTGAGAAATCATGAATCACTGTAATCAATCATAGATGAGCTCTGATTTATGTTTGTTAAGTTTTTCCTTCTAAAAGTCATTATTATGTTTTTTTGACACTGCAACAAAACAAAACAGAGAAGTGAATCCTGAAATGTCTCTCAAATGGTTGGGTAAGTTACAAAAGAGGTAACTGTGCAAACATGTAACCTGGAAGGGAACTTCCACACCAGTTAGTCCTTCTCCTCAGCTAGTTAGCTACGGAACATGCTGTGGTACTGGAGAGCCTGTAACCAACAGCAGGGCTGGAGGGCAGATAGCACATGGGCCACTGGAGAACACTTGTGTCACTTTCTAGCTTGTGGTCCAAGTTTGCTTATATAGACATTTGATAGCTCAATTCCAATGTTGCCAAATTATTAACCAAATGAGTGACACATTTGCCTCTCCTCCAGGGCCTCTAAGCCTCACAAAAGGTACCTTAATCCACCGGGAAGTCCAAGCTAGAAGCCAGCACACATATCCTCCTACCTAATTCTACTCCTTAAATTTCGCCTGGGCCTCATGTATTCATTCACAGTTTCATCTCCTTCCAATCAAATATCCCTTATACTGCCAACTTGATCTTCCTAACTTGAAGATGAAAACAGATCTCTCCATGCATTAAAGGATAAAGTCCCACTGCCTCTGTCTAGTTGGAGAGGCCTTTCATATCTGACTCCTCCAACCAGGCCTCTGACCTGCACACCTGACACCTGGACAGAACTCTTGGTCCCTTGAAACCTAGGAAGGACCTTTTCACCTAAAATGGCCTTTTTTTTTTGTTTTGTTTTTCTGGCCAATTTCTGTCTATTGCAACACATCGCTTTCTGGTGCTGTCTGATTGCCTCTCCTTTCTGTTTAGAGCACTCCTTATAATAATACTGATTTGTTACTTCTAATCTAAATGTCTCTTCCACTGAACTCTAAGCTCCTTGATGGTGGAAACTTTTATTCTGTCTATTCAGAGCTTACCTCTGGCATGCAGTAAATACTGGCTGTGAACAAATGACTAGCTATGAATGAATGCATGCATCGACACTGAATGGTTAGTGCAACTGCCTTACCTCAGAGGCCCATCAGGTCATCTAAATGCCAGCAGCAGCATTTCAATTCTCTCAGGAATTAAAATGGAAGCTGAGTCAGAAATATGAAAAATATATCTTTAAAAAGTGACTCTAGAAAGCTCATCTGACCCTGGAAAAAATACTGTGTAAAGGAAAAGTGGGCTCAAGTAGAAAGGGGTAGCATTGAAAGATATCTCCGTCTATGAAAAGAAGAGCTAAGATGTACACTGGAATCTACATTTATAGTAGAGCAATATACATTCTTATGCCTTTAATATTGCTACTTTTATAACACCTTTATTGATATGTAATGCAATCATTTAAAATATACAATTCAATCGACTTTATTATATTCACAGAATTGTACAGTTACCATACAGGTAATCTGGGGCATTTTCATCATCTCCAAAGGAAAGATCATACCCTTTAGCTATCCCCTTCCTCCTAGCCACCTGCTCCTGCCTTTAGTTGCAACTTTGGCCTATTCCCATCATTTCATATAAAGACTAGTGACTGGCTTCTTTAATGCTTCATCATGCTTCTGAGGTCCAATCATGTTTTAACATGTACCAATTCTTTGTTTTGATGGCCAAATAATCTTCCATTATATGGATCTACCACATTTTATTTTGGCTCATCTGTTTTCCAGTTGATGGACATTGGCTATTACAAATACTGCTGATGTGAACTTTCACGTATAGGTTTTTGTGGGGACATGTGTCCCCTCAGAATATATGTAACAGTGAGATGGACTGGTCATGTAGTTTAATTTCAGGAACTTCCACAGTGACTGTATCACCTTATATTCCCACCAACAGTAAGTGAGCTCCAGCTCCCGCACAGCCTTGCAACACTTGCTATTGTCCTGTCTTTTTGTTATAGCCATCCTAGCAGGTGTGAATTGGTATCTTATTGTGGTTTCGATTCACATTTCCTCAAAAACTAATGGCTTTTTCCCCCATCTCAGTAAATATTCCATGTAATGCACTCAATCAGGGCCATCTCTGAGGACTGCCTGATACAACATCAGTATCCTCACTAGTCACCCACTAGCACCTAAAGACAACTTTTTTTTTCTTTTTTGATCAGTTCTAGGGTTTGAACTCAGGGCTTTGTGCTTGCTTACTTTGATTGCCCATGGTTGGTACTCTACCACAAGATCCATACTTCTTGACCTGCTTTTTGCTGGTTAATTGGAGATGGAATTGAATGGATTTTTCTGCCTGGACTGTCTTCGAACCATGATCCTCCAGATCTCAACCTCCTGAGTAGCTAGGATTATAGGTGTAAGCTATTGGAATCCAGCTAGAGAGTCTTGAGCTGGCTTTGAAGTCACCACTGATTCCACTCTCTGCTGTCTTCTAGAAACTGTGCTGAGTTAGACACAAAAGACACAGGGATGAGCATGAGTAGAACTTGCTGGCCAAGCTATGGAGCCACCAGGTAGGATTAAATAAATACTTTAGCAGCACCTCAACAAAGCACTTCAGGAGCAGAACACAGAGTGTAGGTCAAGGCAAGGATTCTTGGAAGCCGCTGTATGAGAGCTTAGCTCACAGAACAAGTAGGATGCCCACAGCTGGAGCTGGTGAAGGACATGCCCTGCTAAGAAATCAGCACAAGTGTAGCCTTGGAGGCAGGAAGAGGAGGGGTGTACCAGGCCATCTGTCAGCATCACTGAGAATACAAGCACAAACCCACAGCATACTGTGCACACAATTTCATGTGTAGAGAGGAAGAGGAGTGGAGGCAGAATGATCAGGCTGAAGCCAGAGCAAAAGGGACCTCAGGCTGTGCCAGGTGTGTCTTTGTCCTGCTGGTTAGAAGGGAGCAGGCAGAAAGGGACTCAACAGCAACAGGATTACACAGGCATTCTAACTACAAAGATGCAACTACCATATTGCCCAATGCAAAAAGCTGAACAGGCTGGAGAAGATCTCCTCCCCTCCTTCCTCATCCCTATTCATTTCCAAACACAATCTTCTTTGTCCATGAAAGAGAGGTACGCTCTGATTCACTTGTCCGCATCAGTCAGGCAACATTTCAGTCCTCATTTCACATTCACATCCGCACCTTCCAAGCAAGGGCAGGCCTTGGCTTTGCAGCCAGCTGTCCCAAATAGAGAAGTCATACATACAGCATTTAGCTATTGATAGCATGGCTATTTCTGCAACTGCAGCAAACTGCACAAATCAGCATTCATAGAAAATGGTTTGAAATTCACTATAGCAGGAAAATGCGTCTCCCAAAAAGCTTCCCTCCACTTGTAAGAAGCTTTTCCCAGAAAGCCCTGCCCCAGCTGTCAGATAATCTTTCTACTCCCTGTCCTCCACTGTGGCTCCATGTCAGTGATGCAAGTGACAGTTCAAACTGAGAACTTGGGTCTCCTTTGGAGAAGACTGTTCTCAGCATGAGTTGGGGCAGGGAAGGTAGGGCAAGAGGTAACAAATCTCCACAGTGACTATTACCAGCTACCCCAACATACCCATACCTTTGTACCACAAACGATGTAACACTACACTATAGTAGAAAGGACAAGATTATATTTGAGGCTTGGACCCACCATTTCCTAGATGTGGCCTTGGGCAAATTCTGTAAAATGGGAACAAATGTTTCTGCTGCCCATCCCAGAGCTTCAGTGAAGAGATACAATAATGAAGAAAGAAGTCTAGGCAGATGATCAGTATCATGCAGGGACAAGATGCTTGAAGTTATCCAGCAAGATCTAGGGAGGCCAGACAGGCTGGCCTCCTTCATCAGCCCAGGGGGCAAATGATCAGGACTGCTGAGTAGTCAGACCTCTGAGGTTTGGACTCAGGCTCCACATTTGCCAGCTGTAACACATGGGGCATGTGTTATCATTTTTCTGAGACTCTGCTTCCTCAAATGTAAAATGGGTGTAACAATGAGATGTACAATATACTACGTTGAAAACGAACTTTACAACTTGGTGGGGGGAGGAGTTGGGAAGGTGGGGAGGGAAGGAATGGTGGGGGAAAAATGAAGGAGGGGGTAACAGTGCTCAATAGTAAATGTACTCATTACCTTACTCATGTAAGTGTAACCCCTCTGTACAGTATCTTTACAATAAAAATATATATTTTAAAAATGTAAAATGGGGATAGAAACAATACTGACCACAGAGAGTTGTGGTGACTAAGGAAACTATCAGGAATCACTTTGCACATAACATACACTTTTTTTGTGCCAATCCTGGAGCTTCAATTCAGGATCTGGGGGCCATCCCTGAGATTTTTCACTCAAGCCTAGTGTTCTACCTCTTGAGCCACAGCTCCCCTTATGGCTCTTTTTTGACTTTTGGTAGAGGTTAATAAGACATGAGAGTCTCACGAAGTTTCCTGCCAGGCTGGCTTTGAACCACAACCTTCAGATCTCAACCTCTTGAGTAGCTAGGATTACAGTCATGAGGCCCTGGCACCCTGCTAATAACACACATTTTTAACTGTGAATTATTCACCATTAATTTGGAGTCATTAATGACATCAGACCTCACCTTGGAGGTGACGGGTGACCTGTCTCAACACACCACGTCATACTGGAAAAGCCAAGGAGCAATGCCACAGCTCCTTCTCTTCTAAATTACCTAAAGTCCTGGAGCAACAAGGATCTTTCACAGATGTACACAGCATTTGAAGGAGTATGCAGATCTCCATACAATTCTAAGACATACAGTAGACTTCCCATTTCACTAATGACAAAAGGGAAGCAAGTCTTCAGTTGTTTGGCTTGCTTGATAGCATGCACAATTCTCAGGATTTCCTGATTAACAAGAGCAAAGGCAACTGCATTCTATAAAGCAAATCTCCTAATTAACAACGTTGCAGTGAAACAAAAATTTATAACACCTTATTCTAGAAATCCTACCTGGGTGGAGATGGTAAGCAAATGGTGACACAGTCAGGTCCCCACAGCCTGGCAAGAAGAAGATGGGACAGACAGGCTTGGGCAGGCCACAGGCAGGCATGTGAAGAAGGTACCTGGGGCTCGGGGATTTCTCTTGCTGAGAAGGCAGAGGCTGCTGGGCTCTGGAGCCTCAACAAAGAGAGGAAAATTAATTTTTCCTAAATGGCACCAGCATCCCAGCAGGGAGAAGGCTTTGCCAGCCCTGCGGTGGGAAGGGAAGATAAGCTTTCCATCACAAAAAGGAGAACGAGGAGGAGGAGAAGGAGGAAGAGGAGGAGGAGGAGGAAGAGGAGAAAGTAGAGAAAGAGGAGGAGGAGGAAGAGGAGGAGGAGGAGGAGGAGCAGGAAGTGGAGGAGGAGGAGGAGGAAGAGGAGGAAGAGGAGGAGGAAGAGGAGGAAGAGGAGGAGGAGGAGGAGGAAAGGAAGGAAGGAAGGAAGGAAGGAAGGAAGGAAGGAAGGAAGGGAGAAGATGGAGAAGGAGAAAGAGAAGAAGGAAAAAGAAAAGAAGGAGGAGAAGGAGAAAGAGAAGGAGAAGGAGGAGAAGGAGAAGAAGGAGGAGAAGGAGAAGGAGAAGAAAAAAAAGTGGCAAATTCAAAAGGTACCCAGGAGTTGTGGGAGTATTTCAGGAAAACATGGCCAAAGACCTCAGGAGACACTGCTCTATAACTGACAGCATCGATTAGACTCTAAAACCAGATTTTGAGCCTCTAACATGACAAGCATTTCATATCTTAAGCTGCTAGAAATAACTACAGGCAGATGCTCTGGTGCCCTCAAGTGAATGCTGCAGCAACTAGTTGCCATGCTGTACCAGGTGTATGTGCCCAGAGCCTTTACTTCCCTTACTCATATCTAATTGATGCCTGGAGTTGTTTTCAGCACTTGTTAGGTATTAACTCATTGAATCCTCACAACCCACTGCCCTCATTAAGAAAGCACTGATTTACAGACAATGACCCAAACAAGGTCCAATGAGTTAAATGGTCAAGACAAAGCTATGTAAGTAGGTGAATGGCAACACCAGAATCCAAATCCAAGCAGTGTGACTTTTGACCTCTCTACTAGGTTCAGAGCGCTATACCTCCCTTCCCCCACTGGTCCTTCTCTGATCCAAAAGAAAGGAAGTGACCCAGTCACTCAACTTGACAGCTTGACCCTCCCCTTTGGAAAATGATGAGGTCCTCCACTCTCTAGAACCTACCAGCAGACCAGACACTCCAAGGACTCTGGAAAAATACCAGAGAACACCACCACCACTACACCAGAATCCACTCAGGTAAACGATGCTCTGTGCATTTTGCCCAAAGTTTGCAAAAATCCCTGGCAATTCATTTACAAACACACCAAATACACCTAAGCTTCTAGTTCGTTATTTTTCAATGACAACAGAGTCAGTGAGGCCTTGCAACAGTCTTAGAGAAATCCTCTAAGAAATCCTATGGCAAATGCCCCAGAACCATACATTCTATCTGCTAGGAAGGTCTGAGGTACAGAAGCCGTTGGATTTAACAGCTATTATAATGTACAGGCAGGTTCAGTCTCTACTCAAACAGAAAGAAGAGAAAGCAGCTCTTCAGGGCACAATGGCTTTAAGAAAGTGGACAGACCTTGCTACATCCCGGAATGCAGCTGTTGACATCCATTTGACCATGGCTCTGAGGCCTGAGATGGCCAAGTCAGCAGCCCACAGCCAGAGAAATGACAGAACTGCAGAGAAGCTGGGCTTTTTTTTTTTTTCAAGTGAGGAGGGAAAGCAAGTGAATGTGGGCTGGATAGCCACATGTTCATGGATCCCTACAAATCCAAAAACTCTTTCCAGATACTCCCTGACCCTTACTGACCCTAACGACCATGAACAATGCCTCTTCTCTGCCCAGGGCAGGGTACAGACAAGGTTTGAGAAGACAGGAGCTGGTTGTGAATGTGCAAATATACCTGTGTTCTGGAAGCTGACAAGGTCGGTCCTCAGGAAGTCAGAGTGGAACTCTAGGAAGCTATAAACTTTGATCTAGCTCCCCAGGTAAGAAATACACATTTAAAAGCCTTATTCTAGAGAGGCTACCTTCCTGCCTCTGGGAAACTCTACCAAGATAGAAAGTTTTCCATTCATAGTTCCAAATGGCTGGCACTCAGAACACATGGCACACAAAGGGTGGGTGTGGGAAGGCGATCAGGTCCAGCAATAGACAACATAAAGAAAACAAGAGCATCTAATTTCTTAGACATCATCTGAAAGACTGAGGGGGAGGGGAAGGCACAGATAAGGTCTAGATAGTCTCAAAGTTGAGACAATGGGTAGAAACCACAGTGAACAGATTTAAAGTTCATACACAGAAATACACTCCATGGGGGCTGGGAAGGTGGCTCAGTGGTAGAGCGCTTGCCTTGCAAGCATGAGGCCCTAGGTTCGATTCCTCAGCACCACATAAACAGAAAAAGCCGGAAGTGTCGCTGTGGCTCCAGTGGTAGAGCACTAGCCTTGAGCTGAAGAGCTGAGGGACAGTGCCCAGACCCAGAGTTCAGGCCCCATGACCGGCAAAAAAAAGAAAGAAAGAAATACACTCCATGAACTTGTCCAATGGCAAAACAATGGGCTACCTTGGAAACAACCCCATGGCAAGAGGCGATCAAGTTGAGAGGATGCTGTAGGGGAAACTCCAATGTAAGAAAAGATGCTTCCAATGTGTCTCCCATTTCTTGAGATTCTATAGTTCTTAGAGTAAAAAAGGCACTTCAACTCACCCCTCTCATTTTATAGGGGAAAGCAAGGCAGATAGGAAAGAAATGACTTGACTCAAGCCACTCATGTCTACCTTTCCACCTCCCTCACCAGTCAGTCATTCACAGAAATGGTTGCAAGCACTTCAATGAAAGAGGCAGCAGAGAGACAAAGGAGAGAGGAAGGCAAAGTGCTAATGGTTTCCACCTCCCAGAACTGATGCCCCAGTGAGCACCAAGACACCATGCTAGAGAACCTGGGTTGGCTCTGAGCACAGCCCCACACCGAGCACAGAAGATTTAGACCCACAGGAAAGATGCTACAATAGAAATAAGCTGCATTTGCAACAAACAGCAGAATGGGACATTCAGTTAAACGGCAGATTCCAAAACTCAGACGAAAAGAGGCTTCAACCTACAGCAAACCCTTTTTATTACTTTGGATAGATGGACGGGGGCAGTGGATGGATGGTTGGATGGATGGATAGGCAAGAATTATTTAGTGTCTCCATAATGGTAAGAGACGTTTAAATCCAAGCTAGCTTGTAAACATATTAAAAAAAACCCTGAAGTCTATGTCCTTTAATAAGTAATTTTATCCTTGATGCAGAACACATTCATGATCTGACAGGACACAGTTCACACTAAAACTCATACCAATGATATTCCCCAAGGATCACAAACCACAAGGAAGTCTGGGATCAGTCAGACTCTCTAACAACACCAATCACAGCATGCCTGGGGACATGAACAGCCTGTGAGGAAAAGTGACAAAAGTTGTTTTTCTGGAGAGACCGAAAAGGTTAAGGCAGAAATCCAGCCTTTGCCAAATACTCTGTGGACAAGGTGGGGCCTTACATGTATGGAGCTCAAACAGGAGGACCAGGAGTGTGCTTAAATGTCCTAACGGGAAGACTGTGATTATCTTTAACAGGAGGGGATTTAGATGCACAGAGAAAGAGCACTGAAGCCAACAATCTGGGTTCTAGTCCTGACCAAGTGACGGACTAAATAAAAGTCCCAGTCTTAGTCTCATCTACAAAATGGGAACCAAACTACCCGTCCTCTTACTTCACTGAGTTCACATAGTACATTTAAAAGATGAACCAAAAACCAACTTGTGAGTAGCACCATCCTGCTCATACCTCAGGGACTGCAGCTCTGCATTTCCCATCGGCACCTCACAGCTAACAGTGCGCCATGAAGTGCTGCTAAGGCAACAGTGTCTTTCAAGGGCATGGACACGTCAGGCTTGGACAAGAAAGAACCAAGCAGAAACCCAAGGAAGTATTTTAGTCTTTGCTTCTGGCTCTTCTTTGAAATGGCATTGGATGGCAAGGATCTCAATCATAAAAGTCTTCCCAAAGGCAGAGAAAAGACCCTAAGGAATGAGTAAGAAAGGGGATGGTTAGACCCCAACCTAGTCAAGACACAGGAGGCTCTCTCTAACTTTACCTGGGCAGCCCTGGGATCACAGTGTCCTCATCAGCTGGCTGTGAGAGACAGAAGGGGAGGGGCACTGAAGGTGAATCAAATTGGAGGAAGAGCCGAAGGGGAGAGGGAAGCCTTCCTCTGGAAATAGGAGTGACATTCAGATGCCTGAAGCACTTTAGTACTTGTGCTTCAAAAACCCCAGACACCATATCAGTGCAAGCTATTTTCACTTCTTAACTTGCAATACTAGTTATGGTCAGTGTCAATCTGGACAGTTTCTGAATCTTCACCACTTAGCTTTCCACATTGGCCTCTGGCACCATGGAAGAGGAAAGCAAGGCTAGATTTTTCATCAAGAATAAGGACATACAACTGGCCTGTAACCTCAAGGTTATGAATGAAGGACCAAGGGTGGCTTTATCCAAAACAAACTGTGATCACTGCCTGCTCACTACCCCTGGACACATGCCTCTGAGTTCAAGAGTAGCCCTACCTCATGCTTTAGCAGGGGTGGGGAACCTTTTATTGGCCAAGGGTCATTTGGCCAAGGGTCATTCTCAGGCCATACTAAACTATTGGTATGGCAAATGACCGGGAAGAAGCATATATGTCTGTTCTGTCATGAACCAAATGATTTCTCAGGCCTTATATGGCCAGTGTACTTTCTCTGCAGGAACCCCTGTGCTCTGTAACTACTGCTGATCGGTGACTACCCAGAAGAAGTTATGGATTGTGTAGGGCACCGAGGAGCTTGGTGTTATATAATAATAGGTATGGTACCATTTTGTTCTCAGCCATTTATTGAACACCCATACTGATCAAGGGCAATGATTCGCAAACAGGGAAAAAAGAGGACACACACTCCAGCACATCAGAATTGGCAGGCAGACTTTTCAAACACATCATTTTTGCTTGTCTTGCAATATGGAAATCACATGACTCAAATGTGCCATACCACGAAAAGGACATGCATATCACTTTATAACCAATATGCTAGTTTATTCCCATTTTACAGATGAGGAAACTGAGGCCTTAAAGGGATTAAGCACGGAGTACAAAGTCATTTGACCAGTACATGGTAGACCAGTAGTTAACCCAGCTCTTGTCAGACACAGGTCAGAAACTTCTCTAACATTCTAGTCTATTCCCCAACAGCAATGAGAGCATGTACCTTCCCAGGAAACTGAAGTGACCTGCTTATATCCCTATGCTATCTTTTGTGCCATTATTTGGGGGAAAAAATAGGAAAGCTTTACATCTCCAAAGTGTCCTTAGAGGTAGATGATGGCTAGAAGAATGGCTTCAGCCATCCTAGACTGAGAGGTAATAGGCAGTGTCTTATTAGACCTCAAGGAGTTCACAGCCTTGTAGGGGGAGATTCATGTATTGGAACCATTTGTTTTCTGAACTATGTATTATGTGCTGAGGAGTATAGGCATGGCTGGATGTGGTGGCCCACAAAAAGGCTTTCTGGAATTGGTGACATTTCACTTGGGCCTCAAAGAGTGAGTAGGGAAAATGGGAGAGGAGGATGGGGTAGAGGGAAGAACACACCCACAAATCACAAACATAGCTGAGCCCTTGTTTGAAGAACAACTATTATTCCAGTGCAACTGAAACAAAAGGTACAAGAAGAGCAGGTGTGCAGAGGTGGGGACAGAGGCAGGTGAGAATGTGGCGAGTTTTTAGAACTAGCCCAATGCACAGAATAGTGCTGCATCTGCACAACAAAGCTGGAGAGGACATTATCAATTAGCTGGGGGACACAGAAGGCACAGGGTGTCCCTTGGCTGAAGAACATGGAGCTGTTAGTGATCCTAGAGATTATGTCCAGCATGAAATGAAACTGAAAGTCAAGCAACAGTCTAGGGAGCTTCCATGAGGCAGAAATGGAAGGCAAAATAGAGCCTCAGAGTCACAATAAGCAGTGCAAAGGAGTCTCGAAGTACCTCTAAGTCACAGGAGTGGGACCACAAGCAATTTTAGAGTGTCCCTAGACCCTCAACTGCATCTGTTGGGGAAACCCTCTAGACTATGTATAGACAGTCCCCAGTTGACCTTACAATGAAGGCAATACACTTTCAGTGGAAACTGAACTCTGAATTTGAATATTTTTCTTCCTTGTTATGATATGCAGTTTAATATTATTTGATTATGCTGGGCAGAAGCAGCAAGCTGAGCTCCAGTCAGCCATGAAAGCATGATGTGTGTAGCCACTGTACAGCTACACAAAATGTCTGGTAAGTTAGGAGCACTACATGCATTTTCAACTTAAGACATCCTCAGTGTACAAAGGGCCAAAAACCATCTGTACCTTATGAGAATGGTGCCTGTGGCCCCGGACAAATATGTGTAGAATTCACCACAGCTAAGCTATTAAAGCCACTTAGCTGGCTTGAATAAGCTCAGTTGTGCTGAGATGAGAGAAAAATGGATCTCTTCCCAGAAATGTCCCTGAGATTCAAGACCTGGGTAATGCCAGTGGCAGGCCATGTCGGTATTCCATTCTATTCCCTTCCCAGAACTGGGCTGGAAGGATTTGACTCTTCTCTCCCAGACCTGATGACTTCTCCCAGACAAAGACCTCTAGTTTCTAGAATCCTCTTCTGGACATGACAGAAGTCCATCCAGTAGTCTGGAGGTGACGTTTTCTGAACCCCACAGTCTAGTGTGAGATCAACACTCTCTCTGTGAGGGCTGCTTCAGGCTCCTTGGAGTATATAGAAGCAGGCAAGTCAGCCTTTCACAATCACAGTCGCAGGCTGAGAAGCGCAGCCCTCGCGGGAGTCTGACACTGCAGCTAATGCACACTAAAAGTGTTTCTTGGGAATTTTGAGGCCAGCCAAAAAAATCAATGGTGACAATGACTATATCTTTAAGAGTCAGTTGTCTCCCTCCTTCACCTTGTCCCCTAGATTCCTTCTCCCTGGTATGATGGCCAAATTCCAGTGGTAAGGTCTCAAAAGTAGCACCTGGATCTACAAGCAGTGTTAGCATTATCCCATAGAAAAAGCTTAATGTTCCTTTACAACTCCAGGCCAAATTGCTGCTCATGAGTAGCTGACATGGACCATCAGTAGATAAGGGGGCAGCTTTGGTGTTACAGACGACATGTGTGCCTCTCCATATGGTGACATACTCAGACACTAATTTGGGAGCAAAGGTGAAGGTCCTGTGATGAGATTAGTGCCTTTAGGAGAAGAGATACAAGAGCACTTGCTCTTACTGGACTCTACAATACCAGGAAGTGTGACAAGATGGTTGTCTACAAACCTGATCTACCAGCACCTGACTTCCCAGCCTCCAGAGTTGTGTGCAACCAATTCCTGTCATTTATTAGTTACTCAGGACGACATCATCTGTTACAGCAGCCTGAATTAAGGCACCTAGTAACATTCATTTATGGGATAGGCTAACTTCACACTTCACATGGAAATTCCAGTTAAAAGACCGTGGACTAGTTCAATACTTCCTTTCTGGCCCCAACATATGATAGGAACTGATGCACTGTGTATGGAGCTGGGAAGTGATTCCAAATACTCACATGGTTTACTTTGTGATGGGAGCTACTAACTTATTAGCTCTAACTATTAGACTTCAAAATACAAACAGTCCTGATTTATAATGTAAGGTATTTATGTACATATGTATGTATGTATGTATGTATATGTACACATGTATGTATGTGTATATTTACTAATTGGGCTATAACTCAGGGTCTTGGACATGCTAGGTGAACATTCAGTTACTAAGTTATGTCCCTAACCCTTAGGTTTTTAAGACAGGTTCTCATTATGTAGCCCAGGCTGATCACAAATCTTCCACTTACCCTGCCTCTGCTGCCCCAATGCTGCGATAACCCTCATATCCAGTGTCCTTAAGATTTAAAACTTTTATAATGGTGTTAAAGTAATATGTATCCCATAGAAACTGTGACTCAGAATTTGAAGTTTGCTTTTTCCTGGGCTTGAGATTATGGTATTGTGATACTAGCGGGGCAGCAGCAAAGCATGGTTCCCAGTCAGCCTCAGTCTGAGGGGAAACAACCAACACTCAATGGTGTTCTATGTGGTTAAGCTAATATGTGTAGGTTAGGCAAGTAAGGTACAGTAAATGAATTTTCCAATGAATGATACTTACCATTTACAATGTTTATCAAGATATAACTGCATCCAAAATTGAAGGGCACCTGTACCTTTTACCCAAGCGTTTGACAGACACCTTGAGGATTCAGGCTATGCAGGGTTACGGTGGGTCAGCAGCTTCCCCAGAACTTAGCTGTTATAGGCTGTACCAAATTCTATTTCTCTGAAGACAAAGAATTTAGGCAGAAACAGGGCCACACCTGCTATTCTTGGAGCTAATCTCAGAAGCCTCCCTGACCACCGTCAATACTGCTTTCCAGTATCCAGAGGCCTTTCCTGTGGTCAAAGGTCTTCACTGTGGTGAACAGGCCATCCCTCCTGAGAGCACTGTGCACAGGTATACCACACACTTATTAGTTTTTACTTCCTACACAGGCCTGCTTCCATTTCCAATGAGCTACTAGACTTCGAGTAATTTTGGAATTCACTATGTGGTTAATGGATTCCTTGGGAAATTTGTTTTCATTATTTTCCTCCTCTCAAAGCATTGTGAACTAAAAGAAAAGGAAAATATATGCGGTACAGCAATGTGTTTAGTAAAATCTTACTTTGATCATTTCCTTATTGTATCCATGTAACTCCCAACTCAGAAGCATTTCTGAGCCGTAGGCCTTCCATAGCTTCTCTCCCTTATAGCATCCTCCCCCCGTCCATCTCTCTATACACCCCTGCTCCTACTTGGGCCTCATCAAGCATAAACACTGCCACCAATAGTATGCTGTAAGTACCATAACTTCCTATAGGGATACAAGTTTGTTGTGAGTTTTTTAGTAGTCAACAACAACAAATAAAAGCCATGTCACTGGTTATACAGAAGGAAAAGAATTATCCAGGAGAAATGCAACTCTGCCTGTCTCTAAGATCAGGGAGAAAAGCCTCCAGAAGGCCCATCAAAGATGACAGTCTGTGAAGGCATGAAGGGGATCTGTGACACTACTGCTGAGCAGGCAGTAGGATTTGGGGCCCATGGCCACATAAATGTTGTCCCCACCCCGATGTGTCCAGAGCTTCACTGGTCTCTCCACAACAGCACAGATGGGGCAGAATGCCAGCAGGAGAAGCAGTGAACACGTAACAACCGCATCCTTCCAGACTCTCCTACCCTTCCCTTTGGGTTTCCCCGTCCCCCATCCAGGCCTCCAGGCCTAAAGCATCTTCAGACACTGAGAACAATCCGAAGATACTCTTATACACATTAAAACAAACAAATGCCAACTTCAATAAATGAAGACTCAAGGAAGCCTTCAGTTTTCTTCCTAAGGTACATTTCTGGAAAAGAATTGCTTAGCCTTAATGCACTGTTATTAGGTTGGTTAGAAAAGCATTTGAAAGCCAGGTGCCGATGGCTATACCTGAATCCTAGCTACTCAGGAGGCTGAGATCTAAGAACGGATGATCAAAGCCAGCCCAGGCAGGAAAGTCCCTGAGACTCTTTATATCCATTAAATCCCCCCAACACACACTCCCCCTCAAAAAAGCCAGAAGTAGCCAGGCACTGTTGGCTCATGCCTGTAATCCTAGCTACTCAGGAGACTAAGATCTGAGGATCACACCGGTCAAAGCCAGGAAAGTCCATGAGACTCTTAGCTCTAACAAACTACACAGAAAATGCTAGAAGTAGCACTGTGGCTCAAAGAGGGGCTCAGGGACAGTGCCCAGGCAGAGTTCAAACCCCAGGACTGGAGGGGGTAGGGATCAGGGAAGAAGAGAAACATTTGATAGACCAAAATCACCCTTTTCAAGAGAAAACACTTAATAGGAAAAAAAATACTTAAGAAAAGGTAAGTTTGTGGGGAGCTGAACACTGCATCTAAGGAGCAGCCAACTAACACCTCGTAAGGGCCCAGGCCAGTGGCAGGAACAGCTGGCCAGCTTTTTGCCCCAATGAACCTTTAAGCCAGTTCAGCCAGGCAGCTGCTGAGCTGAATCTGGTACAGATGTGTTCTCTTTGGCTAACAGAAGGTATATAGTCAGAAACATTTTATTATTTTATTAATTTTATTCTTGTTAGTGAAAGTGTTGGGAAAGTTTATTAGGAAATGAATACACTTTTGTTAGACTGAAAGTGGGTCATCTCTAGGATAAAAATACCAATGGTTTTCATCCTGGCACAAGCCTTTATCCCAATGTAAGGGGCTGGGAACTTTTTAAGCCCCTCCCATGGACCAACTCACAGGCAGTATCAATGTGGCAGGTAGAAGAGGAGATTTGATTATTACATTAGATCTCTAGGACAGGATTTTCTGGTCTGAGTTAAATAAAAATGTATTGTTTTAGAAACTACATGTTGGTTCACTTAAGCTGGAATGAAGCCTATCATTAATCCTATGTGTGTGTGGAGAGGGGATACTCAAAATTCCCATCTTGAGGTATTCCATGAGTTGTCAATATTTATTTAAAAGTCAGAAGCTTTTACACTAACATGACAGATTTCTAAAACAAAAGATAACAATGCAGATGTGGCAACATGGAGCCCATATTCATGTCAGAAACAAACATATGAACCAACCTCAGAAATGTTTATCAAGAGCCAGAGCACAGCTATATTTTCTCTCAACTGCTTCCTTTCTCTCTTTCACAAGCCATTTAAAGATCTTCAAAAACTTGTATTCCTTCCTGGATATGGTTACCTAAAATTATACAGTTACAGGATGCACCCTGAGTTCTGAATCAAAAGTAGCTTCTCCATCTACCTGTTACACTGCGATGTGACATGCACTGTGTAATCAACTTTTCTTTTGAGAGCTTATCAGATGTTCACTCATTTAAAAAAAAACACTTGTTCCATCTAATCTTTAATGTGAAAAATATACATGGACTGGGGACAAATGGGCTCTGGCCTGGTATGTGCAGGTGTCTGGCAGGCACTGTACTGATATCTGGTCTCTGCTGTCTCTGGGTCTCCCCCAGGTTCTGTCTGGCAAAGGTAGATCCGTCTTTCCTCCTGCCTATTTCAGTCTCCTCTGGGCCAAAGGAACTAGAGCTACCAGGTACATACAACTGTGCCCACCTATGGGTTAAGAAGAGGCTTCAAGAACTTTTGTTCCTGGATTGATCTCAAACTACAGACTTCCATGAAAATTAGAGGCATAAGGCCACAAGAGCCAGGTTCTCTCTTTCTTTTTTTGCAAATATTTATTGAGTAATCATTGTATGATGCTGCTAACTTTTAAAAAACAAAAGAATGTGAAGCATGAGTGTAGAGAGATGGTGCTCAGGACAAGATCACATCGCTGGCAAACCCTGTGACACTGATAGGAGGGAAAAGGCAGAAGAAAATTCTCTCCTCTGCTTTGGTTATTCCTTCTAAATAACATGATTCATCTTTATGTCTTTATCTTGTTTAGACACTGTCTTCCAGGCTCTCTGAAAGGTGAATACCAATGAGTTGCAAAGACATAGTTATCAACATGAAGGTCCTGTTCACTGGCAGCCCAAGTAGAATGCTGGGATTAGATAGTCCTCTTTATGGTTCCAAGTTCATGATCCTTGGACCAGCTGGGACGGGATGGTCCTGGCAGTAAGGGAAAGAGTTTCTCTGCAGATACTGAGCTTCATTTTATTAAGGGAGGCTGTAATTATAAACATAATTTATAGGGCCAAGGAGAATCAAGTGGAGGCAGAGCAAATACACTGGCACTCACTCCACTGTAGCTGTCATTAATGAGGCCCCATGAGTATCACCGAGAATTCATATTTCTGAAAGTCCACAGGGATGGGCCAGCATCGTGAGTGCCTATCTGCAGAGGCCAGGACATAGGAAACATCCAGGTAAACCATTCTGTATGAAGCAATTCCACTTCTGAAGTAAGCTTCTTCTTTTATAAAAGAGCAATATAAAAGTTCTGAGGACATGCACAGCTGGGAAGGCTGAGGTCCTAGGTTAGAACATTTTGATGGGCAGCTCCTGGATGCTGGGGGTCATTGGTGCCTTCTCCCAGGCAGTCAATGGCTTATTAAAAGACCATAGGTAAGAGCTGGAGACAAGGAGTAGGAGACAATTCCAGGCCAAGCTCAGCTTAAAAGCTTGACCAATTCTGTTGCTAACTTGGAGGCAGAGGGACTGTGTGGACTAAATATCCATTTCACTTAGTTCCCTGCAGAAATGCAGTTATGCAACTGAAATGTGTACCTGAGATGGCCTCAGAGGAGTCAGATTGCAATTCCTTTCACGTGCAGCTGGTCACAATTAACTCAGTCCTTGCCACAGGCTGTTTATCACAGAAGGCCCCTCTTCTACAAATGTCACTGTGATTCAACACTGCTGTTTTGCTTTTTCTCCAGAAAGATGCTTTTGGATAAGTACTTTGTTTTGCTTCCTAGATTGCAAACAAAGTCCTTCCAATGAGATATTTATTTGGGGAAAAGAAACAGGTTGCAGTAATGCAAAGAAGAGAATCCTTGTAGATGCTTCATCCTCTGCAATGTCTTGGTGGACACACCTGCTAATGCCCCCATCCCCGCAGGCCAAACTGGGATGGGTTACACCACTTAGACCTTTGGAACAAAAGGGTCCAGCTTATCTCTGCTGTAAAGGTAGGCCCTCATCAAATACCCACTAAGTTTTCTATTTGGGCACAGAGCTTGGTCCACTCCAAGCATACTTCTTAAAGGCTGTGTGCAAAAAGTAAATCCAACTACCCGTCCAAGACACTTTTCAGAGGAAACAAAGGTCACCCACTCTTTAGCAATGTGAAGGCACAATACAAAACTGAGGCTGTGGCGGGCCATTCAGCACAGCTTACAGTTCCTATTGCAGAATGTCTTTGTGACTGATCCCCTCAGCATTTCCAAACAACCCTAGTGTCGACACCTGCATTAGTTCATCTTTATTGCCATAGCAAAATACCCAAGGCCGGGTGATATGAAGAACATAAGTTTATTTAGCACACAGTCCTGGAGCCTTAAGAGCACGATGCCAGTAGTGGAGAGGATCTGGTGGGGGCCTCACAGTAGATGGCTTTACACCAGCACTTACTTCACACACACTTTCATTTCCTATTTTTTGGTGGTCAATTCGGAGATTAAAAGTCTCATGGACTTTTCTGCCTGGGCGGGCTTTGAACCGCAATCCTGAGATTTCATACTTCTGAGTAGCTAGGATTACAGGTATGAACCACTGGTTGTCTGGCAGTCTGCTCCCTTTGAAACAGCCCTCACATATGAACCAGCCATCTTAATTCCTTCTGAGGGAAGCACCCTCCTTCCAAGTAGGCCCTTTCTCTCAGAGCTGCCAACCCTTCTCACATCCCCTCCAAGAGACCAGGCCTCCAACTGTGAAGCCTCAGGGAACAAAGTACATCCAGATGACAGGAACATCTTTGGTATTTGTGTCTTTGTTATGTGTCATCTGCCCAACCTCCCCCACAATATAACCTTGAAAGCAGGAACAGGTTTTCGACTTTGAAATTCTTCAAAGCACCTAATTCTCTGGTACGCATACACAATGAGCCAAATAAAAACTGAGAATAGCAATGTTTCTTTAAAGAGAGAAACACAGTGTGAAAACAATTTCTCTTAAGTAGATCAGTGACAGAGTCATCAAGTCCCTTAGTAGCTGGCCAGTGGGCTGCAGAGAAAGCTTTCCTGAGGGATCATCTCTTCCCTCATTTGCCTAACAAACCCCCGGTGCTAGCACTAATCAGCAGGGACAGCACCAGTCTGTCTATTCCCTCACCTGGGGTTGGTCCTTAGGAGCCCAAATATCTGTGTATAATGTGGGGGTCTCCTGTCACTGGATCAGTATTATCACAGCATTCGTAACAAGCAGCTCAGACAAAAGACCCAAAAGGAATTGTATGTTCAACAGTGGCCCCTCAAATCCACCCCAATCCTGAGTTCTCAGCTGGCACACATGGACCCTTGTGGCAACCTCTCCTCATTCTCCCTGTCATTGGAGGGTATCAAAGTGCTCCCAGCTTATCCAGAGGGACACAGTCCTAGGTACCCAGGACAGTAAACAGTCAGATCCCAACAATACCACTCGTTCTTCTATATTTAGCTGGTTCCTTTTAAAATCCATTTTTCATGTTGGTATTAAAAAGTAAAACTTCATAGTGATTTTTAATCTATTGCAAGGCAGGTGTACGCCTCATCCTCCCAAGTGATTCTTAAGAGATCACACAAGCTATATAAAACCAGCCCAGCTTTCTAAAGAAATCTCTACTGAAAAGATGGCAAACTTTACACTTTTTCACTCAGATTTAACTCTAATAGAAACTGACAGGCTCAATCTTGGTTGACCTACACACACACACATGTATGCACACACACACACACACACACATACATACATACACACTCACTCACATACTGAAGGGCTAAGCAATTCATTGTCAGGTATCAGCAGACAGAGAAGAGTCAAGTGAGTGTGTATTCTAGTCCTAGTTCATACACTTAAGGGCCGTTGGTAGGTTATTTTAGGATACAGGGCCTTCTGCCTAGTGAACAATGAATTTATATCAGCCACCATACCCCTTAGAAGTGGTGGTTACATGTCCATGCTGACAAGAGACAGCCTGGAGATGGAGATGGAGAGCACTGGCTAGCAAAGTGTTAGAGCCATCTCTCTCTGTTTTCCTCTCTCTTACCAACGGAGATCAAAAGAAATCTGTAGACAAACTGACACTATGAGCTTATGTAACTCCTCCACTGTAAGCCCAGTAATGGCAGGGAGATTTAAAAAGAAACAAGATTTAAAATTACAGATATAGATAGATAAGATATAATAGTATGATGTTTAGGGTTTGTTTCAAAATAGTCAGGAGAAGTGGAAAAGTGGATAGGAAAGAGATGAAGCAAGATTGGTGATAGGCTAGTCATTAGTGATGTGCCATGGATATCATACTACTGAAACACCCAAGGCAGGTATGGTGGTATACACCTTTAATCCCAGTATTCACAAGGCTGAAGCAGGAGGATTGTGAGTCAAGGCCAGCCTGGACCACACAGTGAGACCGTGTCTCAAATAACAACAACAAACTTCCCCTTTCAAAAAAGCACCCAGAATATTATGATTCTGTCTACTTTTGTATACATGTTGTTGTTGTTTTGTGTTTGTTTTTGTTTGTCAGTCATGGGGCTTGAACTCTGGGCCAGCTCAAGGTGAGCGCTCTAAGACTTGAAACACAGCGCCACTTCCAGTGTCTTAGTGGTTAATTGGAGATAAGAGTCTCACAGACTTTCCTGCCTGGGATGGCTTTGAACTGCCATCCTCAGATGTCAGCCTCCTGAGTAGCTAGGATTACAGGCTTTAGCCACCAGTGCCCAGCTTTTTGTATGTTTTCTATAATTAAAAGTGGGAAAAAATAGCTCAGGAAACTAGTAGTTTCTCTTTGTAATACTGTCAGTTTCTGTTCTGTACATTTCTCAAATTGTGTAAGGTATATATAGTAAAAGTATACAAACTGATGTGGGGAGGGAGGGCGTACCCACATCCTCACTGGCTGTAAGAAATTGAGCAAACACTACATCCAACCCTTCAGTCTGGGCAGCAGGATTTTAAGACAGGGACACATTCGAGCAAGAAGAGAAACCCAGGCCGGGCACTGGTGGCTCACGCCTGTAATCCTAGCTACTCAGGAGGCTGAGATCTGAGGATCGAGGTTCAAAGCCAGCCCGGGCAGGAGAGACCGTGAGACTCCTATCTCCAATAAACCACCAGAGAAGTGGCGCTTTAGCTCAAGTGGTACAACGCTCGCCTTGAGCTGAAGAGCTGAGGGACAGCGCCCAAGCCCAGAGTTCAAGCCCCACAACAGACAAAAAAAAAAAAAAAAAGAGAAACCCAAAAGCTGAACAGTAATTAGGTTTCCAGTAGCCAAGACTTTGCATAGAAGAAATGGAGGGTCTGGGATTAAATGAATTCCTAGAGTCACGGAACTAATCATGGATGAGCTAGGACTCTGGTTTTGTTTTGTTTTGTTTTGCTTGTTGGTTGTGAGGCTTGAACTCAGGGCCTAGGCACTGTCTCTGAGCTCTTGTTTTTGTTTTGTTTTGTCGGTCATGGGGCTTGAACCTGGGCTTGGGCACTGTCCTTGTGCTCTTCAGCTCAAGGCAATTGCGCTACCGCTTGAGCCACAGCGCCACTTCCAGTTTTCTAGTGCTTTATTGGAGATAAGAGTCTCACGGACTTTCCTGCCCAGGCTGGCTTTGAACCACGATCGATCCTCAGATCTCAGCCTCTTGAGTAGCTAGGATTACAGGCGTGAGCCACCAGCGCCTGGCTTTCTCTGAGCTCTTTTACTTAAGGCTAGTACTCTACCATTTTGAGCCACAGTGCCACTTCCGTTTTTCTGGTGGTGAATTGGAGGTAAGAGTTTCACCGACTTTCCTGACTGGACTAGCTTAGATCTTAGCCTTCTCACTAGTGAGGATTACAAGCAGAAGTCACTGGCACCCAGCTAAGCTGGGACTGTGGCCACCAATGCTGCCATACTATTAAGTGCTTCTCTGTGCCAAGGACTGCCATCAACTCCACATTTCTCAGCTAAAGAAACTAATGCTCAGAGTGGTTGACAAACTTGCTCAAGATCACACAGGAACAGAACAGATCACACAAGTAGTGGTGGGTATCGATCCATCTCTCTTCCTCCCCAACACTCCCAAGAGTCTTGGGAATGGAATAAGACAGCTGCAAAGAAACTGCACAGACATTTCATTTCAAGGATCTGGAAGGAGGTTAGGCTGGCACAATGCGATGAATTAAAAAAAAAAAGTCATGTGATCCTGAGAAGGTGAAAGTGTGTACACTATTAAAATACTGATCACAAAAGCAGATTCCTGCCTGGTGTGCATGAATGGCAGCTAACAGGATCTGCCCTGCTCTGGCTCCCGGGGGGTCTAAGCTCACTCCAGGACTCAGCCAGAGCAGGAAGAGGGTAACAGTAACCTTAACCCAAAGCTGTGACCCCGACGCGCCCCCCCCATTCATAGGCTTCTCATGAGGTTCCAGGGCACAGTGACCACAACCTACAGCTGCAACCTGGATCTTTCTCTCTGTCTCTCTGTCTCTCTCTCTCTGTCTCTTTGTCTCTCTCTCTCTCTCTCTTTCTCTCTCCAGGGGCAGCAGGAGCCTGTGATCCACAGCTGCTGCCAGCTCTCCTGGTCTCACAGACTCTCCAGTTGACTTGGGCTAGCTTGGCTCCTGGCTCCTCCAGAGCTCCAGAGTGGCACACGTGAGCCAGTGCCGCAGGATGCTTTGATTGATGGTGGCTTCCCAATCCTTACCCCTGGCCAGTCCATTTGTGCACCCTTGTATGCACACCCCTTGCTTCTGTCCTTCAAGGCTTCAGCAGGAAAGCCAGATATCAGACTCTTGCTGAAAAGGGAGGTTTTGAAACTTGCATAGAGGTAGTGCTGCCAGATTTTGAAAAACAAATAACCAAAGAAAACAGAACAACCTGTTAAACTACTGATATAGCACAAATAATTGATTATAAGTATGTCCAGCGTCGTTAATGCAACATAGTTAATATGTGTTTTTCATCTAAAGTTACATGTCACAGGTGTCCTAGAGCTTAAATGGTCCTGTGTGGTTGGGCTGGGATAGACTAGGAGGCTAGGAATAAAGCGAGAAAGGAGGGAGCATTCTTCCCTGTGGTCCTCATACCAGCACTTCTGAGTAGTCCAGGTGCATTGCTTCATCTGAGTTTGCCAACAATTATGTGATTATTTATGCATCCTTGCTTACAGAGGGAAAATCAGGTCAGAAAAGCAAGTGGCTTGCAGAATGTCTCACAACAAATTTGCTAATATCATTTCTTCCACATCAATCTGCCTAACCTCATGCACAGCTGGTGCTCTGCCACTTGAGCTATATCTCCAGTTGAGCTTGTTGACTGCTCAATTGGAGATAGAGTCATGGGAACTTTTCTGTCTGGGATGGCTTCAAACCATGATTTTCAGTGCTCAGCCTCCTGAGTAGCTAGGACTATAGGTGTGAGTCACTGGTGCCTAGCTGCTAGTACACCTTTATAATATCTATAAACAACATGTAAAGAGGATCCATAGTTTCCTCAACTTTTCTACTCACAAGGAAGCAAGTTCACATGGCATATATTTGTGAAGTACAATTACCTATACAGAGAAAGCACTAGAATATTCTCTCCTTATGTCCACTTACCCAATCAGACACATCACCATGCAGAACCTGATGTGGGGTCTAGATAATGAAGAAACAGAGAAGGGGTAAAAGGAAGGACAGACAGCTTTCTACCCAAGATGACTAGGTACTCTGCTTTCTAAATGAAGAAGATCATAGGAGATGTGGTCTCACAGACACTCAGACAAAAATCATCTGTCACAGTTCTAACATCCCATGATCTCTACACCACCGTCTAGAAAACAGTTTGATGTATGTTAGAGAAAAAGATTGTTTTAAAAAAAAAAGTCATTTGTCAAATGGACAGTAGGAAACACTTCTCCCCTCCTCTCCTCCGAGCTTAGAGGAACATTCACGGCATACAATAAAGGGGAAACCACCATAAAAATGACTCGATGTGTCCTTTTGAAAAACAGTTGCTGTGAGCCAAATGACAATAAAAATGATGCAATCACAGGGCACAAGTGTCTCACTCCTATAATCTTAACTACTTAGGAGGCTGAGATCTGAAGATCACGGTTCAAAGTCAGTCCAGGCAGGAAAGTCTGTGAGATTCTTATGCCCGCTAAACTACCAAAAATGCTGCAAGTAGCACTGTGGCTAAAGTAAGTGGTAAAGCACTAGTCTTGAGCAAAAGAAGCTCAGGGATAGAGCCCAGGCCCTGAGTTCAAGCCTCAGAACAGACAGACAGATAGGCAGACAGGCAGACAGACAGACAGACAGACACACACACACATACACACACACACACACAATACAGTTGAGAAGATCCAAACCTATTGCCAGACCCAGACATACTTGCTGAACCAGTCATGTTATACTTGTGTTACTTAGCTTTGTGCTTAATTTACCTTTCCTCTCACAGATGATAGCAGAATCCACTTATAATACTAAGTAACTGGTCCACATTTCGCCAGGCCACTGAGGCGGGGATGGTGAGCGGCAGCCTCTGCAGGCAGAGGTCAGGACAGATGGCCAGTTCAGCCACGTGCAAGGAAGAAAGGGCCAGGACTTCGGCTCAGGACAAAGGCCCAGCTCTGCCTGTCCTACTGTAAACATAGCGTTCCTTCTCCCTTCCCTTTCTAGTTCTTTCTTCCCTCCCCAACCCTCTGTCCTCATACCCCAGCTAGGCTGAGACACTGAAGCAGCAAGCAACTGTCACTGATGTTCTAGGTCCCTGAAGTTTCCAGTTCTCTTGTAGAAGAGGCAAAAAGCACGTGGTTTCTTGTGTGCTGCCAGGCAGTACCAAACCATTCTTAGCCCCAGTAGATACCAAAATGCATATTTGAAAAAGTGACTCCGTACAGCCAGCAGCAGGCAGCAGCCCAGGCCTCATGTGCAGCCTTCATTATTAGAAGTCCTTAGCAATGTGTGCAAGGGAGAGGGCACAAAAGGATCTATTGATTCTGATGCTCAAGCCCTGTAAATGGCACTCTTGGTCTCAGCCCACAGTGAGATCTCATGGATCTCCAAGTACATCATAGTAACTAAAGAGTCACAGGGCAAGAAAAACTCAATTACATTTTCAATCTATAATCTTTCAGATGTTTCTTTTGGGAAAGCCAATCAGGTTAATGTAAGTTGCACTATTATAAAAGCCTAGATTGAGCCGGGCGCTGGTGGCTCACACCTGTAATCCTAGCTACTCAGGAGGCTGAGATCTGAGGATCTCGGTTCAAAGCCAGCCCAGGCAGGAGAGACCGTGAGCCTCCTATCTCAAATAAACCACCAGAAAACCGGAAGTGGCGCTGTAGCTCAAGTGGTAGAGCGCTCGCCTTGAGCTGAAGAGCTGAGGGACAGTGCCCAGGCCCAGAGTTCAAGCCCCACGACCGACCAAAAAAAAAAAAAAAAGCCTAGATTGACCATAAATATAAATTCTGGCCCGAATTATCTAAATTAAGTATAATAAGGTTTCCAGGTTCCCATGTGTATAGCTCAAGAAGAATTTAAGCCAGGGCTGGCAGCCATTGCTGCTCTCAGTGCATTTGATCTTCAGCCCCATCAAGTGTCCCCAGGGCCCAGCCTTCCAGTACATGAGAGAGCTCCATGTGGACAAGCAGCTTTGGTGGGGTTGTACCAGCCAAATTCAGAGTTAGAAGAGAGAGAGAGGTCTTGGAGCTCATCTGTACCCCTTCTCAGAGGGCCACCAAGGTCCCAGGTATGGTAGAAGAGCTGGCACTAGCATCTAAGTCTTGGTTTAATGTTTCTCTGTCACCTCCTAGGTGACGGAGAAGATACACCCTGTAGGAAAGTAAAGGAATGAAGGAGGAGTCTGCTCAACTCAAGACTCGCCCAGTGGCTCTGGAGTGAGGATTATGGGGGGACAGCCCACAAGGCCCCAGGAGTTATCAACTCATTTGAGTCCTTGCAGGAATTTTCTGTTATGTGATCTAGGCCAAAGAATCATGGCTAAACCAGTGACTGGGCCTTGTTCCAGGATTTTCACAAGGAGCCGCCAGCCTTTGGGGTCACAGAGCCCATACACCCTAGGGACTGGGGACAACAGAATCTCAGCTCTTCCTGAACCAACATGGTCAGTGCTGGTGTTGGTGCAAGCTATCAGCTTGCCTGCTAGCCATGAGCCTAGTTTTTAATAAAAACCTGCTTCTGCTATTCTTCTCTCATGTTTTTGTTGTTGTTGAACTGTAAGACATACATTACACACAGAAGAATGCATGCACAGCTCATAACTATCCAGGTGAAGAAATAAAGCACAATCTTTCTCATGTGCTCCTGCCCCACAAAGTGGCTTTGAGAAGCACTTCCTTGGTAGTTGTGTATGCCACCCTAAAGAGTACCATTTAATTCTGCCCACCATTGCATGCAGCTACTATGTAGTCTACTTTCACTGCTATAAACTACTCAGTTGAGTAAATACATTTTATTAATCCATTCTTCTGTCTAGAACATGTAAGGTATTTTTCAGTTTGGGGGTATTACAAATAATGCTTTAGAGAATATTCTTAAATACATGTCCATACATTTCCTGGCTCCCAGGTTTCTCTGCGATACACACTTGACAGTATCAGGGTGACTCAAGGGCAAGAAAGCCCAGCTGTCATGAGAATGGAGGGGAAATAAAAAGGGACAGGGGTCAGGTTGGTGCCAGGTAATAGAAAACAGGACAGGGTGAAGACGGATCCCTGACGGTCACTGCCTACCTGTACACTGGCTGCATCTCTCTGGCTATGCCAATGACAGCATTCGGCAGAAAATTGTCAAATTCCTCAAACAACTCCCGGATGTTGGTCTTATACTTTAGGTCAAGGTCCAGCTGAATGATCCTCAGGATCTCTGGAGGGGAAAAAAAAAAAAAGACAATAAGGCCAGGTGTTGTAGCACATTCCTGGAATCCCAGTTATTCAGGAGATGGAACAGTAGGATCTCAAGGTCCAGATCACAGTTGGGGCTACATAGTGAGTTCTCACTCTAAACAGAGATGACCCTGTTCAAAAAACAAAAAGACAATAAAACAGACCCACATCCGGGCACACCCTGAGAGTATCAGCCATTGACAGAAATACAAGCGGCACAGAGAAAGGCACCAGCTTGTTGCAGTGATTGCTGTATGATGCCAAGTTCCACTGGAAACAAAAGCCTTTCAGTGACCAGCAGTCCCCTCTTTGCACTAGAAATCTTCACAAACAATAGCCCACATCTTTCCTTCCAACTGCAGGCATTCATTCCATTTAAACCAGGTGACCATATGCTCCCATTTAGGCCTGTGGTCCAGCTGTATTAACTATATACCATTTTACTACTCAAGGTATCTGACTTGGAAGACATGCTCTGCAGATGCTCTACATAAAACTGAAAGGATCCAGATTTTTTTTTTCTCTTTGGAGGAGAGAGAAATAAAAGGCATTACATCTTAGGCCCTTAAGTTGACACATGGGCTTGCACCCTAGGTTTGCAGGGTGTATAGTTCTGTAAACACGGGTATGTGTCAAGTTAAGATGCTGTCCCAGAGACAAGCAAAGAGATTTCACATGCAACTGTGTTTAACGTACTATCTACTGCTATGTCGAAAAATGAACTTTACAATGTAGGAGTGGGGGGGGGCGGGATTGGTTGAGGAGGTGGGAGGGACGGGATGGTAGGGGAAATTTTTTTTAAAAAGAACAAGTAAAATAACTATCTGGTTAAAAAACAAAAAAAAAAGTTACTAGTGCTTCTTTTTCACAATTTAACAATCATCTGATGATTATTCATATTATATCACCACTGTTAAATAAATATATAGATTTTCAAACAAAAAATTGGGAACTTACAAAGTTTTGTATTTTTTTTTAGTTTTTTTTTGGGGGGTCCAGTCGTGGGGCCTGAACTCTGGGCCTGGGCGCTGTCCCTCAGCTCTTCAGCTCAAGGCTAGCGCTCTACCACTTGAGCCACAGCGCCACTTCCGGCTTTTTTCTTTTTGCTTATGTGGTGCTGAGGAATGGAACCCAGGGCCTCATGCATGCAAGGCAAGCGCTCTGCCACTGAGCCACCTTCCCAGCCCCCAAAGTTTTGTATTTTATATAATAATATATAACAAGGAGCAAACTTCAAAGATGAGTGATGATCACCATAATAAATACTTTTCATCGAGCCAAAAAATATATAAAAAATAACATATTGTCTTCAAGACAAAAGGAGTTCTAGTTATTCAGAGAAGAGCTCTGGATGATTTGAGGTGGGCTGAAGAGGAGGATGGTAGTTTACTGGGCACAAGAGGAAAGCCCAGCTAAGTTTACTTTGTGTCCTAAGCCCAGCTAAGCCTGACCAATTCCTGCAGTCCCAGATACCAGGCAGGGTGTGAATGATACACAGTTCCACTGTAGGGACAGAAGGAGAGCCAGTGCTAACGCATAAAGGTTCCTGGGAGGGAGCATGTAGGGATAAATGATAAAAGAGGGAGAGCAAGTACTTAAACATTTTTATTATCTTTAAGTAGTTGTACAAAGGGATTCCAATTCAATATATCAATTTATGAGTACAATGCATCTTGGTTAATGTCTTCCCTTCCATAGCTTTCCCTCATCTCTTCCAATTCCATCCACCCCCTCAAAGCAAGAACTTACGCAAAGGATGAGGCCTGGCCTGGGAATCAGAGTACATGGCTCAAGTTCTAGTTTTCCTGTAGATTAATTTTATGGTCCTGAGAAAGACAGGAAGGATTCAGCTTCTCTAGACCTCAATTGCTTCATAATGTAAGGCAGAGAGGGTGAGATTATGTGTAGAAATGTCTTGCAGCTCTAGGAATCCAATCTGGAGACAAGGAAGTGGCTAAGGCATGAAGCAGTCAAGGAAAACTTCCTGAAAGAGAAGATGGACTAAGCTGTCTTTTCTTGCCTGCCCTGCCGCAGAGCCCTGTAGCTGTCTGAGGACAGGCTGTCACAAAAGCCCTCTGAGGACAGGGCTCCATCTTTGGCCTCTATTCATCATTGTTCAGGGTTTGGTATTCAGCAACCACTCAGGAATGTTGTACTATTCAACAGCCATTTTCTAAATTAGTGTACGAAGAAATCTCAGCTTTACGATTCAAGAAAAACTGATTCATTTGTTTCTTGTTCTACTTCCCTTTGTGACGCAGAAACAAAACCTTAGTTGACACTGTACATAATTTTCTAGAAAAGAAAATCAGATGAGAATCCAGCAGCAGCTCTGACTAAAGAAAAGCACAGGGGATGACGCCAGGCTGTTTTGGCTATCAGAGAATACAGGAAGATGAGTCTGCCCAGACTTCTGAGGACCCCATTGCCTGCCCATGTTACATTTCACACAGGAGGACCAAAACGACTGCTTTCCGTCCTGCACCTAAAAACAAGAACAAAAGCAATCGCCCAGAAGTCAGGACAGGCAGCTGATAATCTGGGAGACTGGATGTCTAGAGTCATGTGTTGGGACTTTGCTAAGTTCCTAGAAATCTGCCCTAGGCCAAGGGGTGGAGAGCAGACACAGGCCTCAGGATAGAGCAACAGGTAGCTACTGCTACCAAAGCTCTTTAACAGAGGAAGAATCTGGATGGTGACCCGAGAGAAGGACACTGTATCCCAGGAAAGAATGTCCAGGAATGAAAACTGCAGCCACCAAGAAGTCATAATGAGCCACCAAGGGTTGGCCATCTGTGGCTGAGAAGCTGAACCTTTCCTTTCTTTCTCAGGACCATAGCATACACTTGTTGGTCCCTTTCCTGTGGGTCTCAGGCAGCTCTTATGTACAGTAAGGTAGAAGCCCAATGAAATAGGGACTGGATGGCCCACCATCCCCAGCAAAGGTCCAGGTTCTATGGATAAGGAAGGTGAGGGACAGGAGCATTTGTCTAGCAGATGGGCAACGTCCAGGATTCATGCTAGCAATTTTGTGGTGTCGACAGGGCAACGAAAGCAGTGAGACTAGCTGGGCGCCGGTGGCTCACGCCTGTAATCCTAGCTACTCAGGAGGCTGAGATCTGAGGATCCCGGTTCAAAGCCAGCCCAGGCAGGAAACTCCATGAGACTCTTATCTCCAATAAACTACTAGAAAATCAGAAGTGGTACTTTGGCTCAAGTGGTAGAGCACTTGCCTTGAGCTGAAGAGCACAGGGACAGAGCCCAGGCCCAGAGTTCAAGCCACATGACCAAAAAAAAAAAAAAAGAAAGCAGTGAGACTTCATCCTCATGGCCTAAGGACTACTTTTTTTTTTAATTGTTATTGTAAAGATTATATACAGAGGGGTTACATTTATATAAGTCAGGTAATGAGTGCATTTCTTTTTGAACAGTTTCACCTCTTCTCCCATTTATCTCCCCAGTTTTCACTACTAGTCCCCCTCCCCCAGAAGATGTATAGTTCATTTTCAACATAGTGTCTAGTGAGTATCACTGATGCATTTGTTCACCCTTTGCTACCCACTTTCTGTGCTCCCCCTTAACTCTCCCCAAGTCAGATAAACTTGCACACAGGACAAAAGCTACAGAAATGAAAAAAAAAACAGCAACAAAGAAAAAAACAAAAACAAAAAACAAAATAAAATAACCCTCTAATTTTCATTTCTTGGAGTTCATTTCAATAAAGATCATTTTATATGATTATATGCACATGGCTATTGTACCTTTATGATCCTCTCCTAAGAATAACCTCCTTCAGCCTCACTGTGTAAATGTCTAGAGTCCTGTATAATTTATCATGTCCAAGTGTATTTTGTCTTTTGCCATCCAGTATGTTTACTTGTAGATTTATAGGCATATTCTAGTTACAACAAATGAGGGAAAATAGGCAATCTATGTTTCTTGGGGTCTGCTTACTTCACTTAATATAATTTTTTCCAAGTCTCTCCATTTCCTAACAAATGGGGCAATGTCATTCTTTCTGATGGAGGCATAGAATCCCACTGTGTATATATATCATATTTTCTTGATCCAGTCCTCTGAGGGGCATGTGGATTGACTCCATAGCTTGGCTATGGTAAACAATGCTGCAAAGAACATGGCTGTGCTGGTAGCGTTAGTGTGACCTCGTTTGTGGTCTATTGGATAAATGTCCAGGAGTGAAACTGCTGGGTCATAGGGAAGCTCTATGTTTAGCCTTTTGGGAAACTTCCATGCTACGCTCCAGAGTGGTTGAACAAGTTTCTATTCCCACCAACAGTGTAGTAGAGTTCCCATTTGCCCACATTCCTAACATCTGTTACTGTTGGTTTTCTTGATAATAGCTATTCTAACTGGGGTGAGGTGGAATCTTAATGTTGTTTTGATTTGCTTTCTTTTATGGCTAGAGTTATCAAACATTTATTCCTGTATCTATTGGCCTTTCTTCTTCATCTGAGAAGTCTTTAGCCCATTTATTAACTGAGTTGTTGTTCCTTTGAGGGTTTATTGGGGAGGTCAATTTTTTGAGCTCTACATATATTTTAGGTATGAGGTAGGGACTACTTCTAACAGTATCAATGATGGCCACATAGAAGCACATACATCCCTTTTTTTAGTTTTAGGTGCTTTTTTGCTTGTTTGTTTTTCTTTTGCTCGTGCCTATGTTTGAATTAAGGACTTCAACCTTCCTCAGCTGGTGGACTATCACTTGAGTCATGTCTTCAGTCTCCTATTTTTGCTAGTTATTTTGGAGATGGAGTCCCTTGGACTTTTAGACCTGGAATGGCTTTGAACCATGATCCAACCTCTTTAGTAGCTACAATTACAAGTATGAGCCACCAGCACCTGGCTTTAAGTAGATATAGTTTATTTCTCATATATTCCCAATATTAAATGGAATTATTCCCAATGTTAGATGAAGAAAGAGAAGTATGAAGAAGTTAAGGGCATTTGTCTAAAATCATAGAAGTCCAGGAGGGAACAGGGCTCTCAAGTCCACTTGATTTGAAAACCCAGCATGCTATACTCCTTCTAGCAAGCCAGTTTCCCTTCTGATGAGACACTCACTCAGGAAAGTGTATTACTGATTCCACTGTCACCACCTAAGAGCCAAGGGCACACAGAAGAGCTAGAGACCTTAAGAGATTAAAAAAATTCTATAACAACCTGACCATGTTTGTGATTTTAGAGGAAGAAAACAAAGGGGATAATTTCACTGCAACTGAAGGAACTTCTGATGGCAGGAGAAGCCATTCACCCGTATTAGTCCACTGGTTCATGGAAGCTCTTCCTACTGTATGCCATGCATACCCTCAGGGCTGTATAGATCATTTCCATCCTATTTACTTAGCGGGAGTGACATGAGTGCCTCCTGCCCTGGCCTATCTGGACACTCGTGGGCTGGAGCTGTGGCCTCTTCAGTCTTGCATGGCTATTGCCTCCCACTGTTCCACACCTGTCATCACTCTTGCAGAGAATGCTCCTTGAGGATGGGAACTGGCTGGGAGGGCAGAGCTAGGACATCCATGTTTCCTCTGCTCCCTTACTGGCCTCTACACCAACCCAAGCAGCTGTCTTGACCTTAGGGACTGGCTGGAATGAACCCTGACAGTTTCTATGCAACCTAGAGCTCAGTTATCGGGGATATTTGAACAGAGTTACAACTACTCTCTCCTGAAGCACTGTTCAGAGTGGCTTTCCTCAATCCCCTCCCCTACCTCAAGGGGCTCCACCATGTGAGCCATGCCATCTAGAGCAGGAAAAGACACTAAGATCCACTTGAGCCTAAGCCTAGGGCTATAAGGGTTCCTGTCTGTCTGCCCTCATTTTCTTTTGCTCCCTTTTCAGACTAAAGGAATGGCTCTATTAACAAACTGGAAAATGATGGGCAAGATGGAAAGAGCTAGTTAAAGACACGGCTTTTAAGACCTCTGAGACCCCATGACCAGCATCACTGCTGACTGGGGACAGTACTCCTTGGGAGTTCCTAGACTCTCAGGCCTAAAGGGGCTGACAACTGCTTCCACGGCCTGATCCCTGAGTTTGCTGAGGCCAGGCTGGGTAGGACAGTGCTGCAGAAGGCTACAGTCTCAGTGTTTGTAGTGCATGGAGAGTTTCAACCTAATATCCCCTGCAGAAACAGGCTTGGACAACTCATCATCAGCTTCTAATTAAACAGCCATAAGGCCTGTCATCTGACTGTGGATGGAATTACAACCCAGTGTGAGTAGCTGATGATACCCGGAAAAAAAATAGCCAAAGAAAAATGTTAAAGAAGAAGAGGAGGAGGAAGAGAAGGAGAAGGAGGAGGAGGAGGAGGAGGATGAGAAGGAGGAGGAGGAGGGGGAGGAGGAGGAAGAAAGAAGACCTTGATTCTTCTCCCATCCCTTCTCCCATCTCCAGAAACAATCCCTGGCTGATACATCTTAACATACACAATATTCAGAAAAGGATGAGAAGACCAGCTGGGTTTAGGGAAGGAAGGGTGTACCGCCTGCAAGCAGCCTTCAGGGAGGGGCAGGTTAACTGTGCACGTGCCTTCTCTTTAGGTGGGAAATAACTTCAGGCCCCCCTTTAGATAACTTTACAACACATCAGAGTCCTCACCCAGATATCAGCCTGGCTTCCCACTAGCTCCTAGCTGAGAGAGGGTCTGCGGAGAAGGGAAATGATGACAACCCCAAAGTACGTGACTCTGGCATCCTGACAGAGGACCAGGAAGCAGCTGCCTGACTTGGGAATTTGTTTTCCTGCTGTCCATGTTGAAATATTGCTGCAACTAACCACCTGTCTTATCATATTTGGGGGCTTTTTAATTGGTCTTTGGCAGCACCTTAGACCTTCAGGAGTCAAAGGACAACTGAATGGGGTGGAGACTTCCTCCATGGATGAGAGAGGTCATGACCCCAGTGGGGCTATTTTGGGACCTGCAGGACAGGCACAATCTGTGCCCCACCAGCCCCACGAGCCTCACCAGCCCAATTTCTCCCACTAGAGGGTCCAAGCATGTGATGGACCATATCCAGTGTAACGCACAGGCCCGTGTCGTTTGTCTCTGAGGGCATCGATGGCTGGAGCTGACTGTGGCTGCTGTCACATCCAACAGGAAACTTGGTCAATTCCCAGCTGGCCCTGAAAGTCCCCTCCACTATTCCCTTTGCAATGGAAAGCCCAGCTGCCAGGCAGCTGGCTAACTACGGGAATAGCTGCTATGGAGGAACAGAGTGGAACATGCCAAAAATCTAGGCCTTGGGCACAGATTCCTGGCACTCCTCCAGCCTGGTCGGAAAAACACTTCCTCTCTAGGAGCAGGAATAGGGGTTTGTGTGCCAGGCCCATGTTGAGGCCCCCACAATAACTGACTCAGCTAAGGAGTCACCCCTGCACTTCTTTGAGGTGTTACTACCTCCCACTTCCAAATAAGGCACCTGAGGTTAGAGAATTCAGGCCACTTTTACAAGACAGCCCAACAAGAAAGCAATTGCACATGGACTGTACTTGGTCACATGACTCTGTCACATACATGTTTCTGAGAAAAGCCTTCAGCCATCTCTGAAGCCTCTATTTAAAACCCATTATGGTTTCCTTGTCTGTTTGGTTTTTGGGTTTGTGTGTGTGTGTATATGTGCCAGTCCTAAGGCTTGAACTCAGGGCCTGTGTAGTGCTCTACCACTTGAGCCAGAGAGCCATTTCTGGCTTTTTTCTTTTTTTGGTATTTCATTGGAGATAAAAGTCTCACAAACTTTCTTGTCCAGGCTGCCTTTGAGCCTTGATCCTCAGATCTCAGCCTCCTGCGTAATTAGGATTACAGGTGTGAGCCACCAGCTCAACATTCAATTATATTTTAAAATGAGAAAAACTTGCACATCCAGGGTAAAAACAGCAGTTATTCCCTGTTAGCTCTATGAAGTGACTGAGAGACCTCTATGAACCAAGAAAAGTCACTGCTTCTACAGCCATCCCTCAAGTCCCTCATCCCTATGGAACCTGAAGCCTCCTCGATTCCCTTTCCCTTAGCATAGATCAGTGAAGAAACTCAGAAAAAAAAAGAAAAAGATTTAATGCCAGCAAAGTTAGAAGTCTTTAATGGCAATAGCCAAAATATATCATGCTCAGAGCATCATTCAAATGCAGTGTGAGATTAATATAATTATTTCCACTTGACAAATGAGGAAACCAAAAAGGTTCAACCAGTTATCACTGTCACACAGATGGCAAGTGGAATTCACATTCCAAAGTCCCAGGCTTGCTCTTCACCCTCACTTTCCGGGTCCCTGGATGTCAGGACAGCACTCAGGTCTGCAGGCTCTGCTTGGCCGGCCTGAAGGCCTTGCCTCCTGCCTGCTAATCTACGTTTTCCACATTAGCAGCCGCCTGCACCGCTGAGGGAGGGTGAGTGAGAGGAAGCAGGCCTCCTAACTGTGATTTATGCAGCCTGTGAGAGACTCTAGTGAAAGCTTTGGGGGCCAGGAAGTTGAAATTCATGACCATAGTCAGCTTTGTATTTAACTATAACAAATTCTTCTGGCCTTACTGCCCATCTCAGAATAAACAAAGCACAGAAACTAAGGGCTAGCTATAGCTATCATGTCTCAGCTTCTTCACGGACAAATGACTACGAATTGATGTGAGTTTTCCTTCCCTGATAGGGTCACACCAGCCTCTTTTCTCACCCTGTGCACCTTCTGAGACAGGGTATAAATCATTATCTGCTTTGGGGTTGAATAGGATTTATTTAGACCTTGGCTGAACAACTCTAGGGGACATACGTATGACACATACCTCTTTCATATTTCTACCATTTCTATCTGTTGGCATCAGCTCTCTGCTGGGTGCACAGTCATCTGCTGCTCTGTCTCCAGGGCAGAACGCTCTGTATTCCATCCACTCAGCAGGCTTCTCAAGTGGGTTCTTGCAGCTAACCACCACCCTCTCCCTCAAGGCCAGGTCTCCTCAGCCTCCTCCAGCTGAGAACAACTGGAAGATCTATAGCCAGAAGTGTGGTGTACCTCTGAGATTTGCCCGCCGAGTGAACAGAGCTGAGGCTAAGAACACAGCTTTCCCTCTGATAGGAAAGCCCTCACTATTGTAGAGGATCACGAAGCAGCTGAAGAAACAGGACTTTTATCACTTAAGGTTCCAGAAGCCATGTCATGACAACTTTGGAGGAGATAACCCCATCTCCTTGTTTTATGAACTCAGACATGTCTCTCTGTGAGGCACAGGGAAACAACAACCCATTCTCTGCAGCAGAAGAGGGGAAAAAACAATAACATATGACTTTCTTTTTTTTCCATAGCAACACCTTTGGCCCAGTTTGCAAACGGAGTAGCCATTAGGCAAGTGGCTCTTCAGGTTTCCTGTCTTATTAAAAGACCACGATACTAATTTTTATACTACATTTTAAAAGATGAAGATGAACTATCTATTATCATCTGAAAATGAGATAAAGTGCCTATATGCCAGGCACAGGGTTGGATCCCTCATGTTCGCTGCCTCCTGTAATCCTCATAAGTGGGGTTTATTGTCCCTATTTTGTAGTTCTTCCTCCTCAAGATGACTGAAGTCACAAGTGGTCCCTTCCGTTAGGAGTTTGATATATGGCACAGATGGCAGAGAAGTCAAGGATCTAGACACGTGCTAAGAGTCACACTCTAATTTTGTCAGAACACAAACTGCTTTCCACCAAGAAATCCATCTTTTCCCCTAACAGAGGCCATAATTTAGGATTCTGTCAGCTAGATTGTATGTAAGCACTGCTTGATTCATTTCCTTATTTTAAGTGAATTCTGGTTATTTAATTAACTCAGTCTTTTAATTAACTAAAATTGAGGTTGTTAATTGAAATTATTTGGTAATTTCACTTGAAGATGTAAAAGGTAGTACAATGCCAAAATGAGATAACTGCAGCTGAAAACAAAAGAATAAAAAAGAAAAAGAAAGGTTTTAACTACTAAATATTTGGCCATACAAGAAACAAGACAATTACGTTCACAACAATAGACTCACATTAGAACCAGGAAATTAATATCAGTAACTAAACATTAGGAATTGACATCAATATCTCAATACTATGTATTCCACAGTTCCATTCAATGTCTGTCAGTTGGACAAAGATAGAAAACACAATTTCTAGTCCAGGATTGCAAAATAGTTGTCACTTCTTGATAATTCCTTGGTCTTTCCTTGTCTTCCATGACCTGGGAACAGTATAAGGAATACAGGCTGGTTATCTAGTAAAAGCTCCCTCAATTTGGAGTCACCTAATGTTTGCTTCTGAGTAGATCCAGATTACACATCTTTTGTCAGGAACATCACAGAAGCCATGCTCAGCTCTTGTCACTGCCTCTGATCAGGAAGCACATCTTGTCAGTTTGCCTCATTACTTAGTGACGCAGACTTTGACCTCTGTAAAGTCACTACTTTTGCCTTTGAACAGCATTGGGGGAATTTCTTTGATATAATGACAATATCCTATTCCTCAACACATTTTTACCTGCTAGGTTTTAACATCCACTGATGACTTGTCTAAATAAATTATTTCTATGTTGGTTGCCAATTGGTGATTTTCTAATGCTTTCATTCTGATGGCAGGTTGTAGAAAGCAAAAGCTTCCCCCACAGGAGGTACTGGTGCTTGTCTCTGTAGGGGAACTGGACAGGGAGAAGCATCAGAGTGGCGGATGCTGAATATTTTGCCCATCATCCAAGCACTCACAGTGCTAAGGATTCTCTTGGAAATCTCCAGAAACACTAGCCAATGTCCATTTAATGTCAGTCAGTAAATAAATGAGTGATAAATGCACCAGACCACCCTTTATTTCCCAAACTTGTTTTTGAAACAAGCTGTTTAATAGGCTCTATCTTATGTAATG
Organism: Dipodomys ordii; assembly: GCF_000151885.1. Classification (NCBI taxonomy): domain Eukaryota; kingdom Metazoa; phylum Chordata; class Mammalia; order Rodentia; family Heteromyidae; genus Dipodomys; species Dipodomys ordii. Next base: position 6,603,137 of record NW_012267261.1, read on the forward strand.
GAATGTGAACTTAGGGATATAGGGCAAGAACGAGCAGGGTGAAAACCCTGGCTTCATGTCCACCCTGTGGGTAAGCCATTTCCCTTCTGAGCACCAACTGTCTCTTACTGTAAGGATAAAATAGATGTTCTTATACCCCGATCCTCACCCCACCCTACAGCCCAGCCATCTTGTAATTCTGAACAAAGGTTTTCTTTCCCCCAACTCACACCCTTCTTGCTTGCTCACAGAACAGCACAGATAAGCATCAGGCATGGCAGATATAGGCACTGTATTGACCTCACCCATGCCAAGAGTAGCCAGTCATCTACAGATAGTCACACAGCTAGTGAGTAACATAGCAGGAAGACAAGTAGGCCTAACTGGCTCAAGAGTAGGAACTCTCTGGCTTCAACATAACTCCCCTTATACAGGGCTTCAAAATTTGCCCATACCTTTGTCAGGTATCTGTTGATGTATAACAAATCACAAACTTAAAACAGCAATGGCTCAAAACAGCGCTGTATTATTGTCCCTGGTAGTTCTACAGATTAGTTAAGCTTAGCTAGGTTCTCCTATGGAGGCTCATGTAGATGCAGTAAAATGACAGCCAGGGTTGATGCTACCAAAGGCTCAGCCACAGCTGGCATCTGAGAAAGCTCTACACATTGCCAGCTGTTAGTGGAGGCCATCAGCAAGGTGAAAGTGCCAAGCTGGGCTGTCAGCCCAGGTGTTTTTGTGTGGGCTCTTCCTGGGGTTTGGTAGCTGGGTTCCAAGAGGGAATTTGCCAAAAACAAGTGTTCCAAAAGACTCAGGCTGAAACCACAAGGTTTCTTGTGACTGAGCTTCAGGGATCATGAAGTATCTCTTCTACTCTATCTTATTTGTCAAAAGCAAGTGAGAGATCCAGCACAGATTCTGGAAGAGAGAACCATACAATGGTGTGGATACTGGGAGGTGTTGTCAATTAGGAAGTCACTTTTGCCCCATAATGGAATTACAGCTTATTTTAAATTTCTTCTATATACTTTAGCAAGTTTTCTACCCCACACACACACAGACACACATACAGACACAGACACACACACACACATATATGTTGGTACTCACAGAAACAAATTAATACTGGAAACTATACAAGATTGCTATATAATATATGATTATTGGCATGCCAGATATACATGTGGGTGTATATTTATACACAGTTATACATGTGTAGTGTATGTGTAGGTGTATATTTATACACAGCTATATCACTATGGTAAGTATACAATTACTAGTTTGTAAATACTTTTCATCTTTACAAAGTAGCTATCTATTACTCTCAAACTAAAAATGCTTGTGTATGTGAGTGTGTGTGTGTGTGTGTGTGTGTATGTGTGAGAGAGAGAGAGAGAGAATGAGAGTGTCCTGGGTTTGAATTTAAGGTATGGGCACTATTTTTGAGCTATCCTTTAGCTTTTTGTTTTTTTTTTTTTATCAAAGCTAGCACTCTACCACTAACTCCACTTCTGGCTTTGGGTTTGTGTGTATGTGTGCTTAATTGAAGATGAGAGTCTTGGGGACTTTCCTGCCCTGGATGGCTTCAAACTGAGGTCCTCAGATCTCAGCCTCCTGAGTAACTAAAATTATAGGTGTGAGCCACCAGTGCTCAGCTACAAATGCTTTTAAAGAAATTAATTGGGCTGGGCAGTGGTAGCTCATACCTGTAATCCTAGCTATTCAGGAGGCTGAGATCTGAGGATCGAGGTTCAAAGCCAGCCCAAGCAGGAACATCCACAAAGACTCTTATCTCCAATTAACCACCAGAAAACTGGAAGTGGTGCTGTGGCACAAGTGGTAGAGTGCTAGCCTTGTGCTGAAGAGCTCAAGGACAGCACCCAGAGTTCAAGCCCCACAATCAACAGAAAGCAAGCAAGCAAGCAAGCAAGCAAACAAGCAAACAAGAAAGAAAGAAGGATGGGGGGGGGGGAAGGAAGGAAGGAAGGAAGGAAGGAAGGAAGGAAGGAAGGAAGGAAGGAAGGAAAAAGAATCTAATTGGCTACTTCATAGAAAATACCTAGGTTTAGGCCTAGTTTTAGATTTAATACACGTTGCTATAACTCAACTTTCTTTAGGACTCCTATTCCATTTTTACAATTCAAGTCTATCTACAAACTTGTGCCTCCTTCCTGCTTCATCAGAAGATAGTTACAAAGCATTTTTCAAATAAAATGCAAACAAGTGGTAGTCCCTCTCACCTGGCTTCTTTTTCCTGTCATTGGTATAATTGGATCATGCTCCATTTACTCTTCTTCTTTTGCCAAGTACATCCTGAAGTCTGAGGCAATGACATGTGTTGTTTCTCTGAACCTCTGAGCAAAACTCTCAAGTCTGAGGGGATGAATGTTTCTCTCTCATGCCAGCTTCTGTCTGCAAAGCCCAGGCCTAAAAGAGCCTGACACAGAGAAAGGTCAACATCTTTTAAGAAAATGTGAGAAAAAAAAAAAAAAGAAAATGTGAAATCAGGACTGGAAGAGTCAGCACTTGGTGTCCAGAAAGGTGTTTCAAACACAAAGTCTCCTTCAGATGTCAACAGTTGTCAACCTTACCATGGATAAGAGTGGTTGAAGAGATACCACTGCCTAAAAACAGGAAGCATCTAAACCCAATACCCAAAGTAGCCACCCCAAAATACAAGTGAGCTTCCTGGAACTGAGCCTGGAAAGAGCAGGTATAATACCTGGGTAGGAGATGCCAAAGTGAGTTTGTGTTCCGCGGCAAGTACCAGCTTTCCCCAAGGCAGGCAGGTCTGACAGCCAAAGTGCCCAGCTCTCTTCCCAGAGTTCACATGCATCCACACTGGGAGCCAGAGGAGGCAGACTCATGGAGTCAGTCTGTGCTATTTTTACTCAGTCACTTTCCAGCCATAAACCCACACTTGAAAACTTCATTGTTTTGGACAGATTAAGAAATCTAACTTGGCCTTTCTTGTGGTTTAATTTCCTGCATGCCTATGTAAAGGAAAAACTTCAGTGTTCCTACTGAAACAAGTAACATTTTAACCTATTAGTGACAGGCTTGTGTTGAGATAGTTGGTTTCTTGACTGTCTCTAAACCCACCTTGCCCTGATTAGGCAGGGAAGCCAAGACCTGGTCCTTTTCCCTTCCACCAGAGCAGGCAGATTTCCACAGGTCTAAGCTTAGGGTCTGGTTGCTGAATGCCAGAGCAGGTTAGTTTGCTTTAAGAATCTTCCAGACCAGTATCAAGAGCTGAACAGCCACTCAGTGACCCATACAACAGTTACTTGCAACTCGAAGTCATTGTGCCAACCATCCAGGTGCAGAGCTAAAGAAGTTTCCAGAGAGAGAATAGAGGAACAATCTTAAAGGGATACTCTAATGAGTTCAATGACAGAGCCAGGCAGGTACAATCTGGTGTGCTCAGAAACACTGGACACATATCAAAATAAGGGATGCTTTTTTCTGTGGAAGCCAGTTTGAGTTTTGTGGGGGTATTTTGTGTTTGGTGTGGGGGTTGCCTTAAAACTCTTACCTCCATTCATATCCTACGTCAGTCATGACAGCTGGTAACTTTCATTTCTGCACTGTCAACATGGCCTGTCAAAAGCACTCCTAACTCATGCTGAGCTGTTAATTTTTTTCTACTCCAGGATGAAGTCCTTCTCTCTTCCAAAAGAAAGGCCTAGAACTGCACCATGGCTTCCTGCTGAATCTCATGGGTGACTCATGAACTTGTAATAAAAATTGAAAGGAGAAGATGCTAAAAGTATTCTTCTCTGCAGAAAAAAAAACCACACTCCACCAGGAAGCTGACAGCTGGCATGGTAGAACAGGACAGCACCCAAAATGTCTGCAGGTCCAGGGCAGTTTCCTAGCTAGACCCTGTGAAAGAACATTCTGACAGACACAGCCTGTTTTTACTGTTCATGACAACTCTGAGTTCTTTTGAGCATCCAGGAAGTATTTAAGACTCCTGTCCTGGGTTCGTGGCCCAGATGCTGTTTGGCTCACTGCAGATACAGCAGGCAAAAGACAGATGAGGCCTGGCTTTCCTGTAGCTTACAGACTAGACAAGGTGATCTGGGACAGCATTAGGAGCAGTAGAGATCTTAAGGAGGACAATGGGATGCAGCAGGATACTACAAGGAGGGGCTGCTGGAGGGCAATGATCAAGGAAAGGCTTTTCTGAAAGTGGCACCTGAATGATGGGGATACAGAAATGCAAATGTCTGAGGGAAGAGAGAACTAAAGGAGTCACTAGAAAAAAAAAAAGTCAGCAAATGCTGGCTGCATATTGGAGTAAAAGAAATGGCACCGATGGGGCAGGAGCAGAGTGAATGAAGGAGAACAGGCAAACTTGTGGCCAGAAAGCTAGCAGGTGCCTGAAACAGAAAGGAGCTCAAGAAGCAGCGAGGAGTAATGTGGCAACTTTCTGGGCTGATGAACATCCTTGCTTTAAAGACCTGCCATCTACCTGACTATAACCCTCTGTATATTACCTTTATAATAATAATTTTTAAAAAGCTGGGGGAAAAAAGACCTGCCATCTCTTCAAGGCTCTCTTTTATTCAGACATTTTGGTGCTAAATTTTAGGAGTGCCTCAGGCACACTGGCTTTCCACACCACGCTCCTAAAGGAGAGGATGCCCAACATAAGCAATGGAATAGAGCTCTTCCATCTGTATCTCCCTGCATTATGGGGCCATGACCCAACTCTGTGAGGCGGGCTCATGGATAGAGGCTATGGCTGAAACTACCAGGAAGACTAGGAGAAAGAGCATTCTCTCCTTCCCAATACCAGAGGCTGGTTCTGAACTGGCCTCAGCTCTTTGAATTGTGAAAACAATTCATCTACTCTCACCAACTGCGATGGGAATAGATAGACATTCAGGCAAATCAGGGTATAATGTAGGTGAACAAACAACACCATGTGACCCCTTCTTTCACCCCATCACATGTACATACATATACCAGGTGATTATAACCAGCTATAACCAGATTATAACCAGTATTAAATGCTCATTCAGAGCCTTGATCAAAGTGACCATAAGAGAACTATATTAAAGCCTTGAAGCCACCTGTAAAGGTGTGTTTTATGCCTGGAGGTGAGGGAAAGGTAAGATATTTCTTTATGGTTCACCTTTCCCATGAAACTATAAACTCCATGAAGGTTTAAAATATTAGTCCAGTCAAGGGTCACATAACAATGTTTCAATCAACAATGGACCATATTTACTGATGGTTCCATATGATTACAATGAAGCTAAAACATTCTGAAGTCTTAGGGTTTTGTTACATGTTCAGATATACACACTCGCCTTCAGTATTAGTACAGGTACTAATGCTGTACTATGAGGTACACACAAGTTTGTACCTTAGAGTAACTGGCCCACATCATGTGGTCATGTGTGTGTGGTAGGCTACAATCAGTGAAGTCTGTGTTGGTACACTTGATGGGTGTAGCTTTTGTACTGCAGCAGGCAATTCTGACACCTGTGTACCCACTCCCCACCCCTGACGCTTGAGAATCAGTGGCAGAACATCAGATGAGAAGTAGATCCTGACCATACATCTCAGATCTATTATTCAGTGTCAAACATAACCATCCAACTTGTGATCTATTGGTACCCATCACCTCTCTGACACACTGCTATTATTCTATTCATTCATCCAGTTTATTATGCTTTTTGAGTTCCTCATGGTCAAGAGCTGATGAGACTGAAGAGCTGGCTAGAATTGATAAGACTGTATAGCTAAGCTGAACATGGCATTACTTTGTACCACACCCCAAAGCCAGCACTCCCTATGCTGACCTGAGAAGTGTGGGGTTGGAATCGACCAGATAAATGGTACAGTAAGAGGATGCAAACTACTATTCCCAAGGCAACACTCCTCACTCACAGAGCACATGCTTTTAGAGGCTGCTGGAAACAGGATTTGAGAGGAGGACACAACAGTTACTCAGAACCAGTGGGAAGGGACTTTTAAGCCCTTACCTGAGGACCAGTTTTCCAGGTCTGCTGACACAGCTCTTGCCCTATTGCCAGCATGTCAGGGCCCACTACCTTCTGGGTCTTCACACCAGCTAGATCAGCCAGGTGTCTCCAGGCCGACCGATAGCAAGCACTGCTGTTAGCTTTGCGCCTTCCTCCGGTTTTAGCATGTACTCTCTGGCCAAATGCCTTCACATCCTCTTACAGGTTGCCTGCTGACCCCGCAGGGTGACTTGGACCCTCACAGTCCGTTCATGAGGCAAGAAAACCCACCAAACAGTCCTGGACTGTTCTTAGGTTCCTTTCACATGAGGCTCTGGATGGGGTTTGAAGAAAAGCTTCAATTTCAATATGACCTCAAATAAATTCAGGACTCTCTTCAGCCTTGTATATTAACTATTTTCATCAAGGATTTGTTGGAAGAGAGAAAGGTAACTCTGGGCTTAACACAGTTATGAAGCACACACACACACAGAATGGTGGGACCAGCCAAGGAATCTATCTCAGGCAGAACCTGGAAAGACAGGACCCAGTACCAAACTGAGAAACACTTAGTAGGGGAGGAGTGTTAAGCCCTGAAGTGGTACCATACTAACCAATCACACAAATTCATAACCAGGAGACTCAGGTTAGCAGCAGCCTCAAAAGTGAGGAGATAGAAATAGTATAAGCCTTAACTCATGAAACCACTATGGAAATCAATAGGGAGGCTCCTCAAAATACTAAAAATAGACTTACTTTATGACCCCACCATATCTATATTGTGCATATATCTGAAGGAATGTAAATCAATACAAGCACTGCTCAAATAGGCTCATTGTGGAATCAGCCATCCAACATGGAATATTACACAGACAAAAAGAAAAATGGAATCCTGTCATTTGCATGAAAATCGACAGAATTTAAGGATATCAGTTTGCTCGAGATAAGCCAAGATAAAAAAAGTCAAATACGTTTCCACTGACATGTAGAAGCTAGACCTAAAAGACATACATATCTATAGACATACACATACATTTATACACATACAGACCCCTTTAGGACATGATTCTAAGTATAGGACTATTTAGGAGGACGAAAGGAGAGAGGAATAACAAAGATGAAGAATGAAAACACTTAATATATTGCAATTATGTATGAGGATAAGGAGTTTCAATGAAAGCTGTCCATAAATAGGGAGTTGGGAAAGAAGGAAGCAATAGAGAGATTATTCTGAGCAAGATGTAGTGCCTGTACATCTGAAACACCATGATGAAGCCTTTTGGTACAATTAATACATAGTATAAAAAATTAAAACATGAATGACAGAAAAGTGGGCAGGGTTTGTTGAGGAAGGTGGGTACCAGCAGAAAGGGGGCAATGCTAACAAGGCAGACATATGAGACTGAATATAGTCAAAGTAGTACATACAAAATGAGAACAGTGAAACATGTTGAAATGATATGGGGAAGGGGGAACTGGAGCAGGGAAGAGTTACTGGAGGGGTGTGGGTGACTGGGTACTTTGTATGCATGTGTGGAAATGCTGTAATGGAATAGTCCCCTTCTCATACAAACAATGTATGCTAGTAAATAAATGTTTAAAAATGGTATGTCTAGATTAGGAAACTGCTTAGAGAGGTGTATACATTTGTCAAAAACAAATGGACTGGGCTGGGAAGGTAGCTCAGTGGTAGAGCGCTTGCCTTGCATGCTCAAAGCCCTGGGTTCGATTCCTCAGCACCACATAAGCAAAAAGAAAAAAGCCGGAAGTGGCGCTGTGGCTCAAGTGGTAGAACTCTAGCCTTGAGCTGAAGAGCTGAGGGACAGTGCCCAGGCCCAGAGTTCAGGCCCCATGACCAGACCCAAAAAAAAAAAAAAAATGGACTGTCAGGCACTGGTGGCTCACACCTGTAATCTTAGCTACTCAGGAGGCTGAGGATCCTGGTTCAAAGCCAGACCAGGCAGGAAAGTCCCTAAGACTCTTATCTCTAAGCACAGAAAAAGCTGGAAGTAGCACTATGGCTCCAAGTGGTAGAGTGCTAGCCTTGAGTGAAAAAACTCATGGAGAGCACTCAGGCACTGAGTTCAAGTCCCACAACCAGCAATAAAATGAAATAAAATAAAATAATTGAACTGAACACTTAATAGTTGAAGATTTCACTGCATAAAAAAATTTTTTTACCTCATCTAGGCACTGGTGGTTCACACCTGTAATCCAGATACTCAGGAGGCTGAGCTCTGAGGATCATGGTTCAAAACTAGCCTGGACAGGAAAATTACTGAGACTCTTATCTCCAATAAACTACTCAGAAGAAGCTGAAAGTGGTGTTGTGGCCCAAGTAGTAGAGTGATAGCCTGAAGCACAAAAGGGCTCAGGGACGTGCCCAGGCCTTGAATTCAAGCCCCAGGACCAGAAAAAAAATGTCAATAGAAAATAAATGAAAGGGGGTGGGAAGGTGGCTCAGTGGTAGAGTGCTTGCCTCACATGCATAAAGCCCTGGGTTCTACTCCTCAGCACCACATAAGCAGAAAAAGCAGGAAGTGGTGCTGTGGCTCAAGTGGTAGAGGGCTAGCCTTGAGCTGAAGAGCTGAGGGACAGCGCCCAGGCCCAGAGTTCAGGCCCCACAACTGACAAAAAGTAAAAGAAAGAAAGAGAGAGAGAGCGACAGAGAGATAGAGAGAGACAGAGACAGAGACAGAGAGACAGAGAGAGAGAAAGAAAAGAAAAAAGAAAAGGATATAACCATCTGACTACTTTTAGACAAGTGACTCCTGTCAGCTTTTAAACCCTCCTACCTCTTTACATCTGCCACTGAGAAGAAAACCTAGATCCTCTTTCCTTTGTGGCAATAGAACATTCCAGAACCCGTAACTCAACCTCAACTCCTAAACACCAGAAAAGACCCATGCCTGTCTCCTTCTTCTTCCCTTTCTCTCTTTCATTTTTAAATGAATTTGGGAAGCCTGCTCTCCCCAACCCCCTGCTCCAGGAAGCCCCACTCTCTGATCTCCACATGCAAATCAAAGTTTGGGTGAGGTCCACCCTGGCATGTAGAGTGGCCACAGCAAAAGGGACTTCACAGTGTCGTGGGCAAGCACTGTTATCTCCAGCAGGATGCCGTCAACCTGTGAGGCCCTGCACGCAGCTACAATAGAGGTAGTGTCCTTAACTCAGAGGAAGGATGCCTTGTCATCTGTACTCCCATTTGCATCTGTCGCTTTCACACTCCACCTCTGACCAACTGTGCTCAAATCTGTGCTTTGTATCTTAGGGAAAGGAAAGACCCATGACAGCAGATCCAAGTGCACACTTCCGGCTAGTGAGCTGTCTAGAAATATTTCCGGTGGGGAACACATGCAGAACTGGGGCTGTTTCCCCTGACTGACAGCTGATTTTGAATTTCAGAAACAAAGGAAGTAGGTTTGTTGGCTGAGGTCAAGACTTGAGAAAAGATCAACAGACAAGCAGGTCTGGGACAATGTAGGAAAGAATTTTCTAGAGTCTAAACATCTGAAGATGAAAGAGGCTATCTGTGGCAATGGCACTAGCACAGTGGACAGCAGCTCTCCAGGATTCTATGGAGGAGAGTCAGGAACTGATGATGAGATTATGTCTAGTGATTTTCCAACACTGAAATTCTCCGACTCAGTCCAACAGTTCACTTATCTCTGCTAAAAACTGCAGTGTTCAACAGCTGACCAGAAGAGCACATGGATGCGTAAAAACTGGTTTGCAGTTGTATCTGATTTAAATCTAAGCTCAATCTTGGCAGAAGTTAGCTCTGTGTATATGTATATCTGGTATCCCTCTGTGTGTGTGTGTGTGTGTGTGTGTGTGTGTGTGTGTGTGTGTGTGTGTGTGTCAGAGAGAAAGAGAGAGAGAAGCTGGGGGGCGGAGCCATGGTGATGAGACACAAGCCCCAGAATGAATGCTGCTGATTTGTAAATTCATCATCAAGCCCAACAGGAAAATCCCTAGAAATAGAAGCAAACCAGTCTATATCCAGCAAGCAGTTTCCTACTAAGAACTCAATTTCATCCTTCCTGGGAGCAGAGCAAATAATGGTGAATTTTCATATTTCACACAGAGGAATAAAGACATGCCAGGAACTTAAAAGCATGCCACAATTACCAAGTGATTTCCAAGGGGTGGCTTTTGTGTCGGAACCCTGAGTCTGTACCACCAGGCTGTATAACATGGGGAGTCCCTGAGGATGCCCCCTGCCTGCTCCCATGCACCACTGCTTTCAGGCCTCCTCTCAGTTCTTCCTTTTCTTGGGGTTTTGTCCAAGCTCTAGGCGGCTTGGGTGAGGGCGGGTGCATCTCTGAGCAGCTCCAGGCAGTGGAGACCCTGGAAGTAAGTAGCCTGAGCTCCCTTTATGGAAGAAGGGGAGCAGAAAGAGGAGCAGAGGAGAAAGCCACACAGCACCCCTGGATTCCATGGCCTCCCCACAGCTTCCTATCTAACTTCTGTTCCCTAACTTCTGTCAGTCTTCACTAAAGCCAGAGCAAGAGGAGCACAGACAGAGCCTTATGTAAGAGGACAGGCCACAGTTACCCTACCTTCGGAGGCCTTGGAGGGGGCCATTGGCACAGACTGATTCTGTTTTGTCCCTCTCTTTCTCTATTATTGACCTTTAACTATTACGAGTCTCTCCTGCAGTCACTTTGGATTCCAGAATGATGGAACTGATCAATAAACAACTTCACGATAAGAGACCAAAACTACTACCAAGCAACAGCTATAAGAAGTTCTCCAGAACTCTGCAGAAGCAGAACTGAAGCAATGAGAGATCAGAACACTGGCCTAACCAAGACCACCTGCCCAGCCAACTGTGCACACCTAACCCCCTCCTTGGTCCTCATTCCTATAAAATCTCAAAGTTCCTGTCTTCCCCTGGAAGATAGATTTGGGGGTCACTGAATTCCCTTATCCATTCTTCCTGATGCAGCCACATTAAATGGACATTCTCTGCCTTCACTACTCAGCTTTTTCACTTGTGTTTTGGGACAAGTGACTGAGCCTAACAGTCCAGGTTTTTGCCCTAATCTCAGCAACAGCCTAGCTTGTAGGAGGACCTGGAAAGATAAGACACAGATTGTAGGATGTGCTACCCCCTGGCCTGCCTGTTCCTCAGACATTGCCATGGCAACAACTCCCCCATTCTAGAGCTGTTTCCTGTGGCTTTTCCTGTTTCATCAATCCCATTTGAACAATTTCCTGTTCCTTTTCTTTCTATGGAGGCTGCAGTCCTCTTCCTGGCTCTGCAGTCCCTGGAGATAAGAAAACAAACAGATAAGGTTCAACCTCTGAGGTCAGCCAGGGCCTTCCAGCCCTCACAGAGTAAGATGTGGCCCCATCTGGCCAAAAGCACCAGCCACCATTGGTGCTAGCCAGGGCAGCCAGTGCCTCTGCAAACGTGACCAGGCTCACAGGCCCAACTTTATATATTCTAGTAGCAGCCTGGCCAGGCAGCTGCTGTTCCCCCAGCCTACACGTATGCTGGCCATGAGTGACAGCCACATAGCTATTTGGCTAAAGAGGATGGACCACAAACCAAAACATAAACTTTCCACTTGATCTCAATGAAGCCAGTATAGATGAAAGACTTAAGAATGGAATAGAGTATGACAGAGATAGATAAGGGCAGAGGCATTTAAAACTAAAAAAAGATGCTCTTTTAGAAATAAAGGCAATGCCAGGCGCTGGTGGCTCACGCCTATAATCCTAACTACTCAGGAGGCTGAGATCTGAGGATAGCGGTTCAAAGCCAGCCCGGGCAGGAGAGACCGTGAGACTCCTATCTCCAATAAACCACCAGAAAACCAGAAGTGGCGCTGTAGCTCAAGTGGTAGAGCGCTCGCCTTGAGCTGAAGAGCTGAGGGACAGCGCCCAGGCCCAGAGTTCAAGCTCCACGACCGACAAAAAAAAAAAGAATAGAAATAAAGGTGTTAGTTAGAAATAAGGGCGCTAATTTATTCTACAAATAGAGGCTCAGGGAAGCTTTGCTTGCCCCCATGGATTTCCATCTTCCTTTCTCTGGTAACAAAGGCTACCTCCATGATGACCATGGTGCCAGCAGAGGAGGGTCATCTGAGTATCTTTAATTAAGTCTTTTTCCAGAGGCCTACACTTGCCCCTTCTATCTATTCACACTGGGGCCACAGGCTGTTAATCTATCCAACTTGTGTTATTTTAGCAAGCATCTCAGAAGAATGCAGGGTAAAGGAAGGGGAAGATAATAAGTGACAACAGAACAGCAACTAACACTGTGTGATGGTTTATCATGGACCAGGGTCTCTCTTTGTCTTACACCTTCTCCACATACAAGTTCATTTGGTCACCAGCACAATCTTGAGATGGTGTGCTATTACTGTAATCACTTTGTAGGGAAGAAGGCAGGGCCCAATGAGCAGGTGCTACATATGGTAAGTTGGTACAACAGGGTCTCAAACTAGTGCCAGTCTCCCCACAGTTAATCCTCAAAACCATCATACCATACAGGGACACAAGAAGGGTCCACACATCTAATTAACTCACAGATGCTGTTAGCTCCCAGGCTAAAGTCTGAGATTAAATTCCTAAGCAGCTTTAATATTCCTGTTGAAAGCTAGTCTCCCTACATCTCCAATAAAACACACTACTACATAGTTTCTCTCTCAAAAAATAGCCTGTCAAACACAAGTGAGCATATTAATTAATAATTCATATCCCTGATTCCTAGTCATCATCTTTCCAAATATTGTGCCAGCCATTTAACTGATATGTGGTTGTGGGCAAGCACCTAAAGCCAGAACAGAAGAGGTAAGCCAGCACCTAACCTGTTGTGTGCTGGCTTTTCTCAAACTACAGGATCTACCTTCCAAGCTTCTATGGAGATTCAGAATTAGCACATGCAACTTAGAGCAATGGCTAACAATTAACAATTGCTCAACTAATATCAACTCAGAAACGCTATTCACTGATATCAGTAACTCCATAAGGCAACCTGTTGCTGTATACACAAGGTGACGGACACCGCCTTTCCATTCTAAAATCCAGGTTATAACCTGTACTTAACTGGACAAATATTATGGCCACAAACATGGACTCCAGGTGAGCCAAGAATGGTACTGCCACAGCCTGCAGCTTACACCAGTCTGCAGAGGAAGAGGCCTCTGTGTTTTCTCCCTCCTTCTACCTCTAGGAGCCAAGATCTGCTTTCCCTACCAACAGAGTGAAAAATTGAATCCAAAAAGTCACTGGTGAGAGGAAGGAAATGCAAACAGAAGAATAAAGACCTTACATTATTCATTCCTTTATATGAAATCCATCCAATTAGACAACTTTTTTTGACAACAACTACTACTTCTCCACAAAAGGTCAGAATTCAAAACCTTTAGGGCACAGCTACCACGATGCTCCCTGGGCCTAATAATATGTATCTGTGGGAAACCTTCTGATGTATTAAAGGGTGGACCAAGGATAGAATTCCAAAATCTATAAAGAACATTGAAAAAAAATTAACTAGATCATGTTTTCATCGACCTTGTCTCCTTCATTTTCTATAAAACTCTTCATTTTGCAAATCAAGAAATTGAAACTCACACAGGACCACTAAATGATGGAGTTCACACAACCAGTTAGTGTTAAAGACAGGTGCAAGTTTGGGAACTCTAAATCCATCACCCTATTCCCCTCACCCAGAATCTCCCACAGGACTCATGGAATCACATAGAGAAGCCTTGCACCAAGATCCCCTGTGCAACCCTGGTCTTGGTTCGTTTGTTAAGAGTGAGTCAATCTACTGAAAAAGAGCAGTAGACAGGCACGTCTGCTGTTTCTTGCCTACAATTACAGACTACACAATTCTTCAGATTACACCTTCCAAAATGTTAACTGGGGACGGAAGAATGGTCTGCAGCACAATGCAGGAAGCCCTCCATACATTGCTTCACTTCCTTTTTGGAATTCAAGCTGTCAAACACCATTATGTATCAACAAAAGGCTAAGCAAAAGCCATCAGACTTGGCTGCCACCACCTTTATCTGAAAACATGATTCAAATCCAACTCCTTTTGAGAGCTGGCTGTCACTACACCTGAGACCACATTTATAAATGGCTTTCTAATTCTGGAAGTTTAGGAAACTCCTCAAAGTGGTTCCGAAGCACCTCCCAAAAAAACCTGTAAGTCTCTCTAATTAAGGTCTTCTTTCCCAGAAACAAGCTAACTCCTCCCTTCAGGGCTCACTTGTCAGTCAAGAGAATTCCCTCCTCCTTCCACATAACCTACAAATCTCTGAGAACTTTAATCTATAATAGGTACTGGGCTAGGGGAAAGAAAAACTGAAAGAAGGACTTACTTCAGTTCAGAAAAAAATCCAGAGCTCCCTTTCAGGTCAAAGCATTCTCACTTTTTATCAATAAAATGTTCTATATTAAAAAAAGGAAAGCTCCATGGTTTATCTCTGGGTCTTAAATAATCCTTCTGCTTTCATTTTTCTAAATAGTAGGTATTTTTTACAGACCTTTTTATGGTATTTTTTTACTGTACAAATTGGAGGTTGTAAAAGGAGAGCCAGGTATCTCTCATGTCTACCCTTTTGCAGAGCAGAGAGCATCACAAATGACCTTACTTCCATTTTTTAAAAAAGATAAAAGAAAAAGAGGTAGGACAGGATTAAGAAAAAGGGGAAGGGGAAGGAAGGAAAAGAAAGGGTGTTCTGGAGAAAGGTCTGTTCTGGGAAACAGCAGAACAATTAGAGTTTTGGAATGTTCTCTGTCTTTGAACTTAGAAGAATAAAGAATGGAAAAAGCAGCTCGGTTGGAATGTTCCATCACAATAATCTGATTAGTGGAACATGAAGCTGTGTGCATCTGCAGTGCTATGGGGAGGAAGAAAGATTCTAAAACAAATTCCCCAGCACCACCGAGACAGAGAGGCTAGAGCACAATACAAGCCACCAGTATTTCTGGGTTCTACTTCAGGGACAAAAGTGGCTGGAAGAGGTTGGGATTCATTTGCTTATATTTTTCCCTTTGATACCTGAGGTCACTGAATGACCATGGTAAGTGTAAGGTATATTAGGGGTCGGTTTCATTAGGTAGAAGAGAACACCATGCACTATTCAGGCAGGAAAAGAAGTTTATTTACCAAACTGCTGCCCCGGCCGTGCATGGTGAAGAAGCATGGCTGAAAAGGAAAGGGGGGGGAGAACCTACCTCTGGGCCAGGACTTATGTAGGCCAGGGACAGGAAGAGGTGTGGCCAGGTGAGGGAAAGGTATAGCCACACTGGATCTGGATGTGACCTCAGGGTCTGGGACCCTCCTAAGGTCAGATGCAGAGGTGACCCAGGATGTGACCAGAGGTGGCCCAGGATGTGAGGGGAAGGTGACTACTTCCAGGTCTGCCAGTTACCTAGGTAACAGATACTGGGCAGAAACTTAGCCAAAAGAGAGGAGATGTCCCTGTTCAGACCGTTTATTCTGCTTTATAAAAATCAGCTTCTGACCTTAGGGCTACGGAACAAAGCGCATGGGTCCTCCACTCTGAGGCTGTGAGTACCAGCACTGGGTTGACCAGCCTGAGCAGCAGGCTGGCCCAAGTTCTGGTTGCTGCAGGACACAACAGGATAGTATCTTCCATTTCTTTTCCCAGTCTTTCCTGGCACTTGCAAGAGAAGCCTGACTTTTGCTTCTTCTCTAAGAGAGATCACCTTCCCATACCCCCTCTTTTCAAACCAAACCTGGAAGCCCCTCCAATTCCTCTTCCCACCTCTCTCCAAAGACTTTTTTTTTAAAAAATCAGATCCACAATCTCGATTCTTCCAAGAGCACCTACTGCTCCTCCAGTCAGCATTCAGTCTGTTTTCCTGCCCCACCCCTCTGACACCTTTCAGCATGGGCTCAGTCTCCATTCCCACTGCAGAAGTTCAAGGCTCTTCACTTCCCAATGTCTGCTTCTTCAGCTGCCTTCTGCTGCACCCAAGTTTCTCAGAACTTGAAAGCCATCACAGAGCTGCTCTTAGACTATGCCATTCCTTTTTTCCAAGCATTCCAGCACTGAGTCTCTGACCACACCATTCCATACACAGAACCCTTCACTGGAATTCAGTGTATCCTAAGGGGCTTCTCAAGGCCAGGTCATTCTTTCAGGTCCATCTCATAGAACATCTGAAAAGTATCCAATCACCAAATGGAAATGCAAACTGCTTTGCTCCATTGGCTCTAACTCCATCAATGGTTCAAATTGTATTGTCCCCAGGATAAAGTCCCTAGTCTTTGGTATGGTCTCCAAGCCCTGCAAGGCCACATTTCCAGCCCTTGTCTGCAGCAATCTATGCTCCAGCGACTCTGCTCAGACTTCATTCAGTATCTAGGGTGCTGCAAGCTCCTTCCAATCCTGAAGGGTTTTCAGTCTCTTAGTTCCCAATCTGGATCATCCTTCCACTCCCTCCCAGCGCAGACAAATTCCATCCATCAATCAGCATCTGTCTCAGTAATCAACATAACACTCTGCCCCTTCCCATACTCCAAATCCCCACTCCTGCTGTCCCTCTATCTCTTCACACCTCTGATCACAGCTGTAACTCATCAACCAGTTGTACCTGGGCAGTATCTATCACCTCTGCCTATTCTGTAAAGACAGAGACCCCATCTGTCTTTCTAACCCCTGTGTCTCTAGACAGGATTTGGTTCATTGTGGAAGTAAATCAATCTTTGCTGATTGAGTGACAGCTTCTACATCCACCTGATTCCTCTTACTGGCAACAGAAGCTTTGCTTCTGACTCCTCCACTACCTTGCTCTTTATATCTGGTGCCACCACCACAAACCCCATTCAATATTCTCAGGAAGCTTCAATTTATCTGTGTAGTGCTATGAAGAGCCTTAAGAATACAGTCAATCAATCAGAGAGGCAATCTCCTGATCTCCCATCCTAAGTTTTATTATTGTGACATAACTCAAGACCTGAAATATATAGGAGAAAGGAATGGGATTCTACCACTGAAAATGCAGCATCTCTGATTTTAATTCCTTTGTCTGCACACTGTTGACTGAAACTTTTTTCATGTTCAGCCAGAAGTGAATGTTGCAGGCTGCATTCCAGTGAATACGGATATGGCACTATTAAGGAAAGATATGGCCTGAGGACATGCCCAGACATGACTAACAAAATGGTGCACTTAGAAGAAAATGATGCCAGGAAATATTTAAATGTCCCTTTCTTACTAGATACCTCAAGAGATGTCCTTGTTTGTTTCATCCTTTTATTTTTAACCTAAGAAATCTTCCTCACTGACAAAGACCCCAGTAAAGAAAGTCACTTTGGCTTGGTCATCCTAGGAACACGAAGTCACTTACTGCCTCAATGAAATCTCTTAACTTTGTATTTAGATAATGGAGTAAACACATGACTCTAGAAAAGGCCAACTACTCCCAGAGATGTAACTTCTAGACAGGGAGAAAAGTACAGGGGATGGAATGAAAGTAGTTTATCTTCTAAAGGTATTTCATCAGAATCTAGCCAGCTAATCACACATGGAGGGTTTGTTGTTTGCTCCTTATGGAAGGAAATCCAGGAAACAAGGCTAACACAATCGTCTGTGCTGGCCAGACAATTAGTGAGGTGCAAAGGACATGCATTCCAGTAGCAGCTATTTCCGATCTGCAAATTTTTCCTCCTTTCTTGAGCTGGACAAGTGGTGACATAAGGTACTCTGGTCTCTAGGAATTCCTCCAGAAATCCAGATTCCTGCTGATATTTTCTCAACCAAGAGCCAAAGCTACCTCCCAAGTGCACATGGTCTTCCTGCTTCCATCCTCAGGAACCAAAGGCCCAGGTCACCAGTCCTGGGTGATCAAAGGGGCCCCTCCAGCTCAGAATTCAATGGCTCAAACTGTTCTGTCCATTGTGCAGCATGTCTGAGTCACAGAATCTTGAGGTTGAAAGGACAAAATTTCTTCTAATTCCCAATGCAATGCTAAATATCCTGAAATATATCTGGAAGTATGATTTGCCTCCACAGCCAAACTTGTGTAAAGATCAAGATTTTACACAACAATTGTGTCATTTAACTTGAAAGAGACATGTCAGAACTCTGAGGTAAAACGTGGGTTCAAATCAAGGCAATTGATATTGAGTCACAGAATCCTTCCAAATAAAATGATAACAATAAATAACTCCATCCACTAAGCAGTTACTATGTACATTCACTATACTGAATGATTCCCTCTAGTTAGCTTATTTAAACTTCTCAAAAACTTTATGAGCAGCTCCCCAAATTTTCATACCACTCAGGAAGCCATTAAGTCCTGAACAACAATGCCGTCCGGTAGGACTTCGTGTTTTGGTGGAAGTGTTCTATATCTATACT
>NW_012267261.1:6624154-6645805 GCF_000151885.1 Dipodomys ordii
ATGTAAACTTCACCTGAGCCTGGCCTTCCTTCCCTGGAAAACTGCTGCTCCCCTCTCCTGGTTAGCTTATCTACTATGAAATTGGAACTGGTATGGCACAAAGGCATTGGTAACCGTGCTACTAATCAGTAGCAAGAACAGTTTGAGGAAGTACTTATTGTTGGCAAAAATAATTGTTTTTTTTATGAATTTTCAATGCTGAAATAAAAATCTTATAACTAAGCAATGAAGATCAGATGTTTGTTATCCGGCCACTAACTCCTGCCTGTGAGAAGACAACACCACGCTAGGATATAACCCATCCCCATCTCCTCCAGACACTGACCTAAACAAATTCCTGGGAAAATGCTCCTTTAGGGTCAAGGTCTGAGATCTACTGGATCAGCTGGCTCATCACTCTGTAAAAGTCTTCATAAAAGTCCTCTATCAACACCCTGTCTCTCAACTGCCAGGGCTCCATTGTGCCAAAGCAGTCTGAGCTTTTGCATAGACACAGTATATTCATGGGAATGGAATTAGATCTTTTGACTTTGGGTAGTGTGAACATTTTGACAATAGTAATTCTTCCAATCCATGAACAAGAGAGGTTTTCACTGTAAAGATCTTCTACCTCCTGCATTAGTCAGCTTTTCACCACCATAACAAAATACCCAAGGCTTCCTTTAGAAGAAAAAAAATTTCTTTTTCAATCACAGTTTTGGAGAGTGAAGGTCCAAAACCATGGTGCAAGATCCTGTGATGGTCCCCCTTTGACTGCATCATACCATGGCAGGTGCACATGTGTATCGTAACCCACTTGGCCTCTCCCTCTCTCCATAATAAGCCACTGGTATGGTGATCCTAATGCCCTAAGTAATCATTTCCCAAAGACCCCATCTATAAGCACCATAATTAGATTAAGTTTCTACTCTATTAATATCATTAACATAAGACTTTGGGAATTAAATTTCTGCATGGGTTTAGCCATAGTAACATCTTTATTTTCCAATAAAGCTAGAAAAAGGTTTGGGGGTCTTTTGTTTTGGGGGTTTTGCCATCCTGCAACTTGAAGTCCGGGCCTGAGCACTACCCCTGAGCTTTTGTGCTCAATGCTAGTGTTCTGTCACTTGAGCTACAGCTCCACTTCCGGCTTTTTGGTGGTTAATTGGAAATACGAGTCTTATAGACGTTTCTGTTTGGGCTGGCTTTGAACCTTGATCTCCAGATCTCAGTCTCCTGAGTAGGTAGGGCTACAAGCATGAGCCACTGGTGGCCTAGCACAAAGAAGTTTTTGAATGTTCTTACCATAAAGGAATGGAAATGACTCAAAATGATAGATATGCTAATTACTTTTATTTGATCATTACATAATATATATAAGTACTGAATCATCACATATGTTATATAAATATATACATTTATTATACATTAATGGTAACATTAACAATAAGAGCAAAATCCAGAGGCTTCTCCCCAAAGGCCATGCAGGCACAAGGCTAAGGTGTACCACATTCTGGCCATACCTCACGGTCTCCATGGTTACCACCTACCCAAATTGGAAAAAGAAGGCTTGCTAATCACAGGCTTCACCCTCAACTTTCCCTTATTTATAAAATACAAATTTATAAAATCAGACTAACAGAAGTGTGACTAATTCATATCCATACCAACTGAGGTTTGAGGATATAGTATATATCAGACTTACTCAATTCTGTCTAGCCTGGCTTCTAAACTAAGACTGTGTTTCCTGACTAGGGAGAAACTGTTAACAGAAACATCCAAGAAGTATGCTTGGGAAGGGAAGGATGCAAACTCAGGAGACAATAACTGGCACAGGTGAGTCACAAAAAGTATCAGTAACTAGAAATATGAGGCAGACTTAAAGAAGGACCATGTAACACGGTTTTCCCCTTCCACTCTCCTTGAGATTCAAAGCAGAGTTGATCAGAAACAACTGCCCCAGCATCTCAAACCAGGAAGACCAAGGGCCCAAAGAAGGATTTCTGGGCTATACTACATCCATGGTAAGAAGAGGTTCCTGAATATGTAGAGTTAAAGACCTTGGAATCCGACAGGCAGGATGTAGGAATATCCCAACCCTAGTCACACTAACTAAAGCAATAACAACAAATGCTTTACTTGTACATGGCACTTACTATGTTATATGCCTGGTCTCATTAAAACCCTACAAATGGTATAAATGACTGCACACACTCCCAATGACTCCTGGTGGGCCTTACCATACCCCTGCCCTTTCTAGCGTTGCAGGCTCTTATTGGAGATGAGAACATTAGAAATATAGGTGTGGCTCAATTGGCAAAGCTCCTTGGGTTCAAAACCCAGCATGGAAAAAAAAAAAGGACATTAAGACTTATAAACCTAGAAATGAACCTACATTCCTATAGCCATCTAATCTTCGATAAGGGGGAGATAAAAAAAATGGAATGGAAGAAAGACAGCCTCTTCAGTAAATGGTGCTGGCATAATTGGTTAACTACTTGTAGAAAACTAAAGCTAGATCCTTATATATCACCCTGCACCAGAATCAACTCCAAATGGTTCAAAGACCTTGGAGTCAAAGCAGACACTCTGAAAACATTACAGGATGGAATAGGAGAAACCCTAGGTCTCCTTGGCACAGGCCAAAATTTTCTTAATAGAGACCCAGAAACACAACAAATCAAAGAAAGGTTGGACAAATGGGATTGCATGAAATTGCAGAGCTTCTGCATGGCAAAGGACATAGCTAGCAAGATGAATAGAAAGCCCACAGATTAGGAGAAGATCTTCACTAGCCATACAACAGACAAGGGTCTCATATCTAAAATATATCTGGAACTCAAAAAATTAAATCCCCCAACAACAAATCCTCAAAGAAACAACTGCCCAATAAATAATGGGCTAAAGACTTAAAGAGAAACTTCTCTGAAGAGGAAAGAAGGATGACCAATAGACACATGAAGAAATGTTCAACCTCTCTAGACATAAAAGAAATGTAAATCAAAACAACATGGAGATACCACCTCACCCCAGTTAGAATGGCAAAAATCAAGAACTCTAATAACAACAGATGCTGGAGGGGATGTGGACAGAAGGGAACCTTACTGCATTGTTGGTGGGAGTATAAACTTCTTCAACCACTTTAGAAAGTAGTATGGAGGTTCCTCAAAAGACTCCACATAGAGCTCCCCTATGACCCAGCAATCCCACTTTTGGGCATTTGCCCAAATGATCACAAACAAAGACTACACTAAAGCTACCCACACGACTATGTTTATTGCATTATTATTTACCATAGCTAAGATATGCAACCAACCCAGATGCCCCTCAGTAGATGAATGGATCAAGAAAATGTGGTATATATACACAATGGAATTCTATGCCTCCATCAGAAAGGATGACATTGCCCCATTTGTTAGGAAATGGAAAGACTTGGAAAAAATTATATTAAGTGAAGTAAGCCAGGCCCAAAGAAATATAGGTCCCATGGTTTCCCTTATTTGCAATAACTCGTATATGTCTGAGTCAAGCAGAAAAGGTCAGATAAGTTGATGTTAGGGAAATGAACCCTAAGATATGTATTTAAATGTTTTTTCCTTTCATGCTATTGTTTCTAACACATTTATAAGATTATTTCTTTGTTGCTTTGTATGTCCCTCCCCTACAGTATAACCCCTGCTTTCACTGTATTTGATGTTATAATTTGTGGAGGGGAAGGGAAAAACAAATCGTTTAAATAGGGATACAGGTGGACCCATTGCAACAATGAGACGTACAAGTTGTTATGTCAAAAACAAACTTTACAATTTTGGTTGGGGCGGGGGGGAGGATGGGATGGGAAGGGGAAACAAAGGAGGAGGCTACAATGCTTGATAAGAAATGTACTCATTATCTTGCCCATGTAATTGTAACCCCTCTGTACAGTATTTTCACAATAATAATAAAAAAGATACAAACAAACAAAAAAAAAGACTATAAACCATGATACCGTGATGGCATTTCCTAAACTGGTGTTTAAGGTCTGTATGCCATTCAGAATAATGTAGAAAGAAGTGCTCTATGGCCAAGTTCATTGGGAAAATGCTGCATAATGAAAGCTAAATATATTTCCTAGCTGCAGTTCTTCTCCAATGTGTTATCTGTTATGACTCTCCAATAAGGTGGTCAACCATGTTCCCATATAATATTCCCACTTACTTTTCACAATTCAAATGCAAATTAAACTTAAATGCACCCACTCCCAAGGTGTCTTACATGAGCTAAGTCTTCACAGTGCATGGCACATTCACTAGTGAAACCACAAGCTGTGAAAACAGTAATAGAGAAAGCCCATTCCCCTTATGCAATCAAGCTTTGAAAATGCTTTTGCCAGTGCTCACCAGGAAACCTGCTACAAGATATAGAAACTGTCTTTCATCATCACCACCTTCACCACTCCCAGGCAGAAGCTTCAGTGAGCAGCATTCACTGACCTACTATCCGCTGCCTCATGCAGAAACTCTTATAGACACTGTGGGCAGGAATCTGGGTTACACAGAGAGGTGCAGCCATCCTGGAAACCCCAGTCTAAACTGGGCTGAGAAAAGGGTATCAGATGGCTTCCTTCACTGTGGCTCCATCAGCCCCTCATCAGTTTAAGCATGTCACAGAAAAGGACTGTGAACCATAAGGACCCTGAGCCCCAGGGTCCCCTATAACAGAAGCTGCTTTTGCTGAGAAACACTGACTTCTTACTTGGACAGGGCAGGATAAAAGCTCAGCAATTCAGCCTCATGCAAAAAGAAAATATACTCAATGCATACCAAGGACCCCTCCTTTAAAAAAATCTTGTTTCCCTCCTGTCTTCTCCATCATATGCAGATACCACCATATTCTCTTTCTCTGCCATTATTATTATTATTATTTTGTTGGTCGTGGGGCTTGAACTCTGGGCCTGGACACCACTGACCCTAAACTCTTCAGCTCAAGGCGAGTGCTCTACCACTTGAGTCACAGTGCCACTTCCAGTGTTCTGGTGGTTAACTGGAGATAAGAGTCTCACGGACTATCCTGCCTGGGCTGGCTATGAACCATGATCCTCAGATCTCAGCCTCCTGAGTAGCTAGGATTACAGGCATGAGCCACTGGCACCCAGCTATTCTATAATCTTTTATAAAAATAAAAATAAATTGAAAAATAATTAAAACTAAAATAAATATTATTTTACTAAAAGAAAAACTTATTTCCTTGATAAATACACAGCTCCTTGATATCAGTAAGAAAAAGTCCATATTCCAATAGAAAAAAAAAAGGGATGAAGACATAA
Source organism: Dipodomys ordii (assembly GCF_000151885.1). NCBI lineage: Eukaryota > Metazoa > Chordata > Mammalia > Rodentia > Heteromyidae > Dipodomys > Dipodomys ordii. The sequence goes on from NW_012267261.1 coordinate 6,629,439, forward strand.
AATAGTTTAGACAAAGGCATTCAACCATTTTCCAACCATATCGAAGGAGATTCAATTTTCCTCATAAGAGAAAGAAAATTTAATATTTCATTGTGATATGATTTGTCTCCAACCGAATTGACAAAAAATGAAAAGTTTGTTTATATCCTAGATGTCTGGAGCATAGGAGACAGACAAACTCACTCATGAAGAACTAGTCAACAATATCCAACAAGATTAAATATGCACACACCTTTGTCAGCAATGTCAGCTAGGAATTTAACAAATGTAATGTGCTACATGTATATATGGCACCCATGTCAACAATTTTCAGCCAATTTTGAGCAACAACAAAAAAGCCAAAAATAAATAAATGCCCTTTATCTGTATGATAAAGCTACAATTTGCATGGATAGCAAAAATGTCTAGCATGTTAATAAGTAAAACAAAAGCAAATTGCAGGGAAATCTGAAGAGTTTAATCTCAATTATACTAAAAAAAAACTCTGTTGTATGTTGATAAATATCTGTTTAAAAATACATAGTAAAAGGTCTAAAAAGAAACACAAAAATCCCTTTTATAGTACTCACCTTGGAAGAAGAATAGACGGGATAAAATATATTTAAAATTCTATAAATTATTTTTTAGAATAGTCATTTTAAGGTATTTTAAGGGAAATCATTTTTTTAAGTTGATGAAAAACAATAAGCCTTTCATCTACATGGTTTTGTACACAACAAGAAATTTTGTCCATAACTTTTTATTTCAGTTACTGGACTCTTTATTTCTAAAAAATTTCCATTTGGTTCTTTTTTAAATATACTTGTCACTTTTTAGTTTCACACACACACAATATTTTTTTTTTCCTGGTCTAGGGCTTGAAATTGGGCCCTGGGTACTGTCCCTGAGCCTCTCTGTGCTCAAGGCTAGCACTCTACCACTTGAACCACAGCACCACTTCCAGCTTTTTCTGAGTAGGATATTGACTATCCTGCTTAGGCTGGCTTCGAACTGCAATCCTAAAATCTCAGCCTCCTGAGTAGCTGGCATGAGCCACCAGCACTCTGCTCCTATAGATATTTTCAAGTTTTTTTTAAAGACATGATCAGCATACTTTAAAAAAAATCTACATCTCACCATTGCAAACACCTGAAGTGTTTGAGGGGCTGTTTCTGTGTGTCTTAATTTTAGTCAGGTAACTTTTAACTAAATTCCTCGGAGGTTTACGGAGCCTCTGAATTCCTTGGGTTTGTGGTATGGCTCAAGTGGTTAAGAACACTTGCTTAGGAAGGACAAGGGCCTGAGTTCAAACCCTAGCACTGCTTAAAAAAAAAAAAACTGTTCAAATTCCCTTTCCTGACAAGGGTGCCAGCCCTGGAATTAGGCAGCCCAGGCACCAGTCCTGTTCTTCTCCCTATCATTCTGTATTTTGGAGTGGTCCGCTTCAAAACCCAATTACCTCCCTTCACCCTTACTGGGAATAAAGCCAAACATGTAGTGAGGCACAAAGTGAGCATTCTCTAAATTGTCATGTTCTTTTTTACTGTAGTATTTTGCAACAAGGACCTGACCCAAGGAGATGGTAGCAAGAATAATGGGGATGGAGTAATTAGAATGAGACTGGTGTTTCTTCCTGAGTAGGTTGAGCCAGAAAGATGCATCCTGGCATTCTCACAGAATGCCCTACTCTGCGGGTGTTAATAAGTGTCACAAAAGCTATAATATGAATAAGTGGGATTGTGTGATATGTACCCGCAGAGCCTATGCGCTTGGCACACTGAGGATGAAAGTCCACAGAAAAGTTACTGTGGAAACACAAAGAAAGAGACAGAGAAAGTGCACCTACAGTGTCTGGATAACACACAACTCCCTGGGATCCCTAGGAGCCCCATCTCCAGAAAAGGAAAGACAATAGGAACAAAGAAATAGAAACATCTGGAAGGTTCCATGTAGAGTAACCCCAAGGCCACCCCTGTCTATCTTCTGGCTGTGATTCATGCTCATTCTTCTGTCCTGCATTAGATTATTACACAAGTGCTAGGAACTCAACATTCCTGGGCCTCTAACAGTCCTTTGCCGGTTTAAGTAGCTGAACCCCCAGTCCACTCTCCCCCCACACACCTCCCTGAAAACTTGTATTGAGTCCACATATCCTTCCAGAGAGCAGAGACACAATCCCACCCCAGGCCTGGAATCCACAGTAACGCAAAAAGGAGCTGGCATTGGAGAAAACGCACAAAGAAGTGAATTTAACTAAATGAAAACCTTATTTCCTAAAACACAAAAAACAGCAACCTGGCACTCACTTGGGCCTATAACATGAGATGCAAGGGCCTAAAAGACCATTCCCTCCACTGTGCCTCCAGCAGGATTCTCCTTCTAAGTGTTTCCACCAGCCCCTGTCCATGACAAGCTGGAACTGTCATCCTTCATGCTGAAGAGAACATGGCCAGGGAGCTATTATCCCTCTTATCTGAGGTCAGCAAGCAAAGTAGGGACAACAAGCCCTGGAACAAATCTGACCCTAATTTGCAATGTATCAGTCAACGGTTCAGCAAAGGAGAAGGAAGGATGATGACCAACTGTGGAAATTACAGTCAGGTAACACACAGCACAGAGGAGGAGGTGCGGACAAAGGAGGAGGCAGGGAAAGTGCTTTGAAAAAGCTTCTTTATTTTTAATAGAGTCTGGAATATGCTGCGCAAGGTGTTATAAGAGACCATTACCATCTTAAGCAAATCTGGTTTGCATTTGCGCCTACAAGTGCTCACTCTGTCTCTCTCTCTCTCTCTTTCCCCCTCACTCCTTCCTACCCTCCTTTCCCTTCTCTCTCTTTCCCTTTCTCCCTCTTCCCCCCCCTCTCATCCACACACAACTACTAGCAGCAGCAACAGCAAGAATATCTTAACCAGAATTGCTGAGACTAGGTCAGGAGTACATGATAAGATGATGTAGAGAACCATTCCCAGCATCTAGCATGACCATGCCTGATCTGTGGGCAAGGACAATAGGCTTTGTGGGATGCTCAGACAATGTGTCTCGCTCCCCACCATCCTCACACCCCTCAGAAGCTAAGCTGAATGTCAACATGCCTGACCTGTAACAACCTTCCTGATCCAGCTGCCCTGCAGCATCTAGCCAGGCCGTGGACAACAGGACACACAGTTCATACTGAAGATGCTATCTCAGATACAAAAGGAAAGTGCTGATAGTCCCAGTTAGGGACATTTTATTAAACAGTTTCACACATATCATCATAGCCATGAGAGATCATCAGAATGCACACTTTTATCCCCAACTGGTAGATCAGAAAATAAGATTAATAATCTAGATATAATAATCTACAGATTAAAAGAAGCATTAGAGGCCAGGCATGGCTCAGACCTATATAATCCAAGCTACTTAGGAGGTGGAGATCATAAGGATCCTTATTTGAGGCCAGCCTGAGCAAAAAGTTAGCAAGAATTCAGCATAAAAATAGGGTGTGCTGGCACCCACCTGTTAGCCCTGCTATACAGGAAATTTAAATAGGAGAATCATCATTCAGGCCAGCAAAGGCATGAATGCAAGACCCTATTCAAAAAACCACCAAAATGTAAAAGGGGTTGGGGAAATGACTCGGGTGACAGAATGTCTGCCTAGCAAGCACAAAGCCCTGAGTTCAAACCTGAATACTTCCCAAAAAAGAGACATGCAAGAAACACTAGCACATTGCTGAGGGGGTGGGGAAGGAAGGCAGTATAAAATGATGTAACCACTCTAGAGAAGTTTGACAATTTCTTATACAATATAGCATGTAACTACCATAAGACCCTGATACTGTAGTTTTAGACATTTATTCCAGAGAAACAGAACTTCATGTTCACACAAAAACCTGTACACAAATGTTATACCAGCTTTATCCATAATCACCAAAAACTGGGGACAATCCAGACATCTTTCAATGGATAACAAACTTTACTACATCCATACTATGAACTACTACTCAGCACTAAAAGGAAATGAATTATGCTGTAACTTGAATGAATCCCTTCAGAATTGTATTGACTGACAGTAATAATCCCATGTAACTGCTTAGAAATGAGAAAACCCATCAGTGGTCACTGAGTGTTGTGGGAGAAGGTATGGTTCAGGAGGAGAGCCCAAAGGATCCTCACAGTATGCCCAGTACTTGACTAACAATGTCCACATCCTGGTTATGTTTATTATAGCTTTGCAAGATATTACCATTGCAACAAAGTAGTCAAAAGATCTTTGTATTCCTTCTTTACAATACATGTCAATTTACAACTACTCTAAAATTACAATTTTAACTTCAAAAAAAAAAAAGAGCCAGCCACATGAAATATATAACCCTTGTCTGAATTGTGATTTCAACTATAAAGTCACATTCCTGAGACATGAAACATGTGAATGGATAGAAATGATCACAAGATATTATTGTTTGCTTGATAAATGTGATAAAGATGCTGTATTTGTACAAAAGAAAGTATCCATCAGAAGCATTTATCAAAGCACATAGAACAAATGAGTAAGACGGTGGGGAGAGAAGGCAACAGGTGCGAATGGAATTGGGGTGGGACAGTCCACGAGCTAGTATCAACTGAAGCTCAGCGATTGGTACAGGGTTGTTCATTACACTCTTCCCTCTGATTTTGTATGTATTTGAAACTTCCCATAATTCAAAGTGGAAGAGGGTCTGGGAGTTACCACTCTGTGGTAGCATACTTGTCTAGCATATGTGTACATGGCCCTCAGTTTGACCCCCACCACCAAAAAACACATAGCATAAAGAAGAGAAATACAGATGTTTAACCCAGGTCTTCAAACTCTCCCACCCAGGCTGATCCACTTTGAGGAGGAGCCAGAAAGGGCAGGGCCCACGTGTGGGAGATGAGAAGCACCCTGTCCAGACTGTTGGAAGGACCCAAGACTAAGGAGCACCTGGAGAGCCAGGCCTGTGAATCCCGAGATGTTGCTTATTGTTGCTTAGTGGGTGCTAAGCAGTCTCACACACTGAGGGCACCATGGATGAAAGCCATCAGGGTCTACAAGACCCCCATCTTCCTCAGAGATGTTACCTGTTGGATTAGGCAGAAAACAGCAGGTCCTTCAGCGGTCCTTCTTCAGCAGAAGAATGGAGGTTAGCCTGAAAAATAAGGCTGACAAATGAAGTTCCTTGCCCTCTGGTATGCATAGATGGTCTGCCTTATATAACATGTGTAGTTTTGAACAGGTAGGCCTCTCTCAAATGCTTTTACAAGGCCTTCCCAAATTCCCTAAATCAAAGGTGCACTCTCCTCTGGAAATTCATGGAAAGAAAAACAACCCCCACAAAAAACTTTAAAATGATGAATTAGGGCTAAGAATGTGGCTTAATGGTAGAGTGCTTGAGCATGCATGAAGCCCTGGTTCAATTCCTCAATACCACACAAACAGAAAAAGCTAGAAGTAGGGCGGTGGCTCAAGTGGTAGAGTATTAGCCTTACGCAAAAGAAACTCAAGGACAGTGCCCAGGTCCTGAATTCAAGCCCAGAACCAATGAAAAAAAATAACAAATTAAAAAATTAATTTAAAAAAATCATATGCCTAATCTAAGACTACAGTTATAGTGGTTCAGGCAGTGATCAAGTTCATTTCATCAACCTCATTTAATCATAGTTTTATTGCATTATTAATCACTAGAGAGAACATATGGTTGACTGGTACTCCAATTCTAATATGCAGGGAAGAAATATGTGTGTAAGAGAGGAGGAATAGAAAATACAATGAATCACACATGATAGCTGAAAATTGACGGCCAGGTACAGATGGCTCAGACATATAATCCTAGCTGTTCAGGAGAATTAGGGGTTCCATGCCAGCCCAGGCAGAAGAGTTCTTGGAACTTCATCTCTGAAATAACTAGCAAAAAGCCAGGTTGGAGGCATGTGGCTTAAGTAGCAGAATTTAAGTTCAGCACACCAAGGCTCTGAGTTCAAACCCTGGCATCAAGGGAAAAAAAATAGGATGACTGACTGCATGAAGTTTATCTTAAAAGAGGATTTAAAATGAGTAAAGTGTTTGGTGTGTTTATTTTCCTAGTAGCTACAAGGACATGTACTTTTATAGACTCATTAGGAACACTTCAAATGGGTTAATTTATGTATATAAAATATGCAAAAAATATATGCATATTTTTTAAAGGCACACCTTTCTGTATACCCTTTTGTGGCTCTAGGCTGATACCCTGCTGAGGCAGTTTATTTACTGCTGCATAGCAAAGCAGGTTAACCCCAAAGTTAACAGCTGAAAATTACAAACACTATCTAAATTCTGAGAAAATGCAGACACCACTCAACTCGATGTCTCTGGCCCATAGATTATGATCAAAATCTAGGGACTAACAGCATGAGGACCCACATCCATTCTCACCTAAGTGTGTAGCTGGGAGGCCTCCATTTTTTCTGGAAGCTGGACAAAGACATGGATTCCTTACGGGGAGAGGTGGGGGTGTCTACCACAGGGAAGCTCTTAAGGCAGTAGCAGGTAGATGCCTCTGAGCAAGCAGCCCAAGAGGGAGAAAGAAAAAAAGAAAGAAAGAAAGAAAGCACCAACGTGGATATTGTAGTCTTTCATAGCAATCTCAGAGATGATATATTAGCACTTATACCATGTTCTGTTCGATAAAACCAAGTCACTAAGCCCAGCCCACATTCAGGGAAGGAGCTCCCAGGAGGACATGAATACCAGAAGGTAGTCCACTGGAGTCATAGAGACTGCCTAAAACATTCCCCAAGGTAGATGGCACTTGTAGATAGCCACTTATCTTTCCTTCTTGTATGACACTGTGTGTGTAGTTATGTAAATGACTAAAGTCTCCACTAGAAAGTGAAGCCGCAAGGACAAAAGCCACATCTAGCTCATCTCTTTCCTCCTTCCTTGCTGAGCCATCCCCAGTCCTGATGGCTGTCAGGGTATAGTGGAAAGCCACAGACACATCCTTGCTGAAGAGGCAGACCCAGGCATCTGAGTTTGAATCCACATGGTCTCATCTGCTCTGTCCTAGCTGACTGGACAACATAAATCAGTAAATAGTAACAAAATGAATCAATAGATAAAAAGAAATCAACAATTTATGGCCAATAGGCTGGCCAGATGATTATCTATCAGGATCTGAAATGATGCTTGTCAAGAGCCATCATAATAAACCAAAACCTCACATATACTTCAATTCTTTGGCAACAGGAAAGTAACATTTTGTAAAAGCTGTTGAAGTGATTAAAAACTGGAAACATTTAGACAGAAACAAAGATACTGTATGAGAGAAAAAGGATTCACTCAAGGTCTCCAAAGAGGTCTCAGTAATAAACCACCCTTTATTCAGTGACTTTACATAAATCTCACTTTCTCATAAAAGAGAAGGGCTGAAAAAGACGTGAGCACCTGATGTTACCAGGAGACATCAGATGAGTGCCAGGCTACCCCAGAAGATGTGAGAGGAAGTTTCCCTAAAGCATCTGACAAATTAGCTGACAATCAGAAGCTCCCTCTGATTCCAGGCACGATTAATCTCCGCATTTCACATGTCTTGGATTAATGTGACTACTGAATAAACCTGAAGTGAACAATGAACAAATACCATGCTTAAATACATATAGTGTACCTGCCTTCCTAACTCAATGCAGAAGAGAAACTTATCTCACTAGCTTCAAGCTAGAGAGAAGCTTTTAAGTTGTAAGATTAGGATCGCCTTCAGCCTGCTCAGCAAACAGAAATCCTGGGCATGGATGAGAAGTTAGTATGACACAAGGAGTAAGCCAAAAGGCCAAGGTTTAGGGCAGATGAGACCTGTTCTGGCTCTCTGGAGGACATAAGGCTCTAATCACCTAATGGTATATTCCATGGCTGATCTGACTCAGTAGGACCACCCAGAATAGGTGGAAGGTACCCTTATCCCCTTACCCACTCAAAGTGTTTTAAATTTTATAAAAAGTTAAAACTTACGCAATCTCAGTCACTTATTGACTGATTTAGGTCTCTACAGGGGTCTTCCTACCCCCAGGGCCCAACCAGAGGCAGGCAGACATTGAGCTTAGACAGCCTGCCCTCTGGGGAGTTTCTTAAGGGGCAAAGCCTAAGATAAAAACTAAGATGGGCCATCCAGGTTTAGAGCAAGGAGCTAAGCCAGCCATGAAGTAGGACAGCGGAACACACATTTGACTAAAAAAGCTTGAGGCCAACTACTATGATCAAGATGATTTGCAGACCAGGTGAGAGAAGTTGAGGCACCAGACCCCTGCAGTTCTATCTCTGGAGACCCAGGCAGAATCCAGAACATTCCAAAGATGTTTAGAAGTCAGAGTAATTGGGTAGAAAAAAAAGAGGAGATTCAATCCAAGAAGGCTGAATCTGACCAAAAGGACCTGGTCATCAGCAAGGACATACATGGCTTGAGTATCAAAACTACAAATTATCCTGCACAGGGGACAATGCACAAAGACAGAGCTAAAGAGATGTACAGGGACTGTCAACCTCAGAAGTACTGGCGAGCACAATGGATGATAAATTTAGAACTTGCTAACACCTGCAGAGGCTGCAGACAGACTTAGAGTAAATTTGAGCACAGGCTTCCCAATATACCCAATACCCTGAACACCCACACTGCCCACCTCACACACCCTTAGTCCACAGCCTGGCCCTTATTACCCTTCCTCTCCTCCTCCTGAACCTTTTCCTCAAAGAAAAAGGTTCTCTGCCATAATCTGGTCCATTCTCCATATAAAGGGTCCAACAGTGCTCCCCAAGTCTACCCACTGGGATCCCCAAGCCCAAATAGTACTTTAGATGCCATGCTGCAATCTGACCATCCCCTCACTTGGCTTTTTTCCTGAGGCCAGGCAGCTGCAACAACCTGAACATGGTGGCAAAGTCCAGACCCTCCACCGGAGAGAGGAGGCTGAGCAATGAGCTAATCAGCTTGTGGCAAGAATACAAATCAGCTGACTCCTTTGACTGAAAGCTAAGAATTTTCAAGAGGATCTTGAAAAGTTAAAAGGTTAACAGCCAGTGGAGAGAGACTAAAAGGGACAATGTCACTACTCAACCAATATGGCAACAATTTTCATTAGTTGAGAAAGAGCTCCTGGCATTGAATTAGTAGGAAGTGGTCTGTACCACATTACTATTTTTACCCTTTTATGACAAATATGCTCAGCTATCCTTCTTCACAATAAAGGAAAGCAAATGCCACAGATTTGCTCCATGGAAGCTGCCAGAAAAATCGTTTTCACTGAAACACTGGACACATGTTTATAACCTTTGTTCAGTATTTACTCAGATGTTTTCACTCAGCGAAGTTCCTGAATATTTGTTTTTTCCTTTGCTTTCTTCCACAGGAGAATTCCTGCTCTCCCACCATGTTGCACACTGGCAGTCAGGGCCTTCCAGTCACACCGGGAGCCAGAGCACACTGCGCATCCTCAGGTGGCGGCCCATCACAGAATGGCTCAGAGAAACTCCATCTCTGGTTATGAGTGAAATTTTCACCCACTCGGGACATCCAGAGTCCGTAATTTATTAGAAGCAGCTGCCCCCAACACTTCTATGATAGACTTAAGAGAAAGAGTTGAGGCAGGAAGGTGGCCATGGCAACTTTAGGTGACCCTCAAAGTAAAGAAGCTAATTATATATAACTGATTAATGTTTGTTCATTTAACTCACTTGGCAGAAATCTACTGGACACCTACTACATGTCTGGTATTGGGGAGGGGGGGGCATTGGGAACATCGTAGTGAATAAAACAAACAAAGTGCCTGCCCTAGGAGAGCTTATGTTTTGGTGGGGTAGACAGGAGATCTCCGAAAAGCAAATACCTTCTCCTTAGATGACCAAAAGGACTAGGAAGAAAAACAAAGCCAGGAAGGGAAAGCTGGCTCTCTGAATAGTAGATTAATGAGGCTTGGGTGTGGGGATAGGGTGGGGTGGGGTAAAAGGAACAAGAGAGAAGCCAGAGATACTACGAAAATGCAGCAGCCACCTGCAGATGCCTGCACAAGGCACAGCAGTAACACAAGATAAAGCACAGAGCTATAAGAACAGCGTAAGGACACTGCCCTGGGTCACCTAAATCCCCAGACAATGATAAATGGCCACATAGAGAGAGCATGGTTTGTGGCCATGGGTGGACAGTCTACACTACTGTGTCTTACCCTCAATGTCACCTGGGGGCAAAGGGCCCTGCACATGGCTCACAGGAAAGTGGAGACAGCTAAATCTATACCCATGATGCCTTTCAGAGACAAAAAGAAAACCTATTTCTTCTACCCAGGAGAGACCTCCAGAAGAGAATGAGTTCCCTATAAGGATTAAGGGCAGGACTCCTAAGCTATTCTCTAGATCACCCTCTTATGAAACCACTGGCTGACAGTAAAGACCAGGAGGGTATCCCACCCATTGTATGTTTCTAGATACTCACCTTTTAAATGTCTCTCACCCGCAGTCCAAGGGAACTTTGGGTATACCAATGCTACTTCAAATAATTGAGGAAGTAGACATGGATTACCAATTAAATGAGTGCATAATTCAGTGACAGTCAAATACACGCTCAATGGGTTGTGCTTGCGGGGAAGAGGAACTGACTTGAAATGCCTCTCTCTGATGGCTGGCCAGGGCTCTCCTTCCTGCCTTCCCTCACCACTAGAGAGAGCAGCACTTGTGAGCTTCTTGTCAACCTTACTTCAGGGCAGCACTGCTTAGAGTTCTGTGAAGCCATTTTCTCCCAGAATGGGAATAGGTACCCCTCAAAAAGACACTCTATTGTCACTGGTTTTTAACAAACGCTGATTACACAAAGTTAAACTTATGAGCCACAGGATTTATTGATGCTTATCTGCATTTGACCCTCCAGGATGAAATGTCCTAATATCGCTATATACTGAGCTCCTCTGAGCCAGGCAAGATGGCTATTCACTTCTCATTCAGTCTCACTATTGTGGAAAATACTCCAGGAAAAAGCAAGTGGCATTCAGAGTTGGAGAATTCAGGTTCATTATGCTGGTGCGCCCAGCGGAGTTTCTACTCTGAAGTCTGAGCCCCAAATGACAGGGGTACAATTCTTTTCTAGAACTTGGTTTCCAGGTTTTAGCTCTGGTAGAGCACAAGTATTTTGAGTTTAGGTTTACCCCAAGGACTACAGTTTCTTGAAAATTACTTGAAGCATAAAGGTCAAGCTAGTTCTGGCAATAGCTTATCAGGTTGTGCTAATTCTGATGATGGCAGGTTTTCCTTCATCATCACCACCTGGTGAGGTTTATACAACCATTATCCCCATTTTACGAAGAACCTGTGCTCAGAGAACACAAGTTGTTCACCTGAAGTCTCTAGGAGAAGTTATGAGGGCGGTTGGCAATACTACCTATCTTTTGAGCCAGAAAACTCAGAAACAGCCCAGTGGCCCCACTCTGACAAGTTTCTGAGACACTTATACACATCAGGAGCAATGGCAGGTGGGAAATTCAACACTGGTTTATTATCACCTGGGTGTGATGCAGAACTCTAGGAAATTAGGCTGGAAAATGTGACTTAGGCCCTAAGTCTTAGCAGGACACAAGCCCTCCCCCAACCCAAAGACTATGAAGGCAGAGGAGAGAATGTCCTGCTGAGGTGAACCTTACCTCCATTGATTCCTCTTGCTGAGAGACAGACAGACAGACAGACAGACAGGCAGGCAGGCAGGCAGGAAAACTCCAGAAAGAAGGAAAGTCATGCTCAGGTGTTAACCCAGACAAAACCTAGAAGGAGACTTGCCCTGTTATGTGGCAGGATCCAGAAAAGAGCAACTCTTCTCTTGTCTATGTCAGAGACCAGGAAGCAAGAGTCAGAAAGAACCTCACCAACTATCTATCCTCAGGCAACTCAACCTAAAAGCAAATAGCTTCACAGCATCTTTCACAGTGAGGCTCTAAAAGACCCAAAGGAAAACTACAAACACACGCACTAGTAAACTGAGTGGGCTTTTGTGTCTGCTTTCTCCAGGCCCTTGAGACTGACTGGGGTGGGGGTGGGAAGATCTCTATGGGATTCCCCAGTATTAGTCCCTTTTCATCATTTTGACAAAATACCTGAGAAAGGCAATTCCAGAAGGAAGACTTATCTAAGCTCACCGTCTCAGAGGTTTCAGTCTGTGGTCCATCAGCTCCATTGCTTTTAGGCCTGGGTGAAACAGAGCATCCTGATGGGGGCAGGTGGTAGAGGTGTTCACTCATGGCAAACAGGAAGAGAGGCAGACAGAAAAGGCCAGGGATAAGATTTACTTTTTTTTTTCTTTTAATAATAAAAACTATTTAAAATTTTTAAATTTTGAATTGACATACAACACATTTCACTCTTTTTTTTTTTACACAGTTCCTTTAGCTCTTATAAATGGGTAGTAGGATCATGACCTCAAATAAGACACAGACCAGTTACATCAACGAAGATCTACTCTTCAACGATATTTGCCAGTGACCTACTTCCTCCAACCAGGCTACATTCCTCTCCTCTCTTCTCCTTCCCCCTGTTTCCTTCTCCTCCCCTCTCTTCTGCTTCTTCCCCCCTCCTCCCCTCTCCTCTTCTCCCATTCAACTATGAATTCATCAGTAGGCTATTTTTATTGATGAGGTTAGCATCCTCATGATACAACCACCATGATCTAAAAAGCATCACCACGGAAGGATCATGAATCTCTGGAGGCATCTTACATCTAAATCATAACACCCGTCTTGTCCCACTACACCCTACATTCCAGAATGCTTTCACATCCACTTGTAACCTGTCCCATTAGGAACAAACCTGTCTCAGGCTAGCTAATTGAATATTGATATAGAACAATGTCCTGATTTAGCTTCACATTGAAGTTAAAAACCACCTCTGAAATGAAAGAACAGTTCCGAACTAAACACCTCCTGTACATGACAGCAAAGGTACAAAAAGTAAATCCTAAATATGTCTTTTACTATAGCTGTTGAATTTTATCTAAAGGAGAAAAAATTTCAAAGGCTTTCTGCAAAAAGCCACATACTATCCCTGGTGTTTGAATGAATGAATGAATGAATGAATTGATACATGGATGAGAGCTCAATCTGGATTTTCCCAGGTGGGTTTTAGCCCAGCCTGTGAGTTTCCTGGGTTGCCTTAATTCTCTATCATGTAAACAGGCCTGTGAACCTATGCTAAGAGGCTCCCATATATGAATAACCTGAACTTGATACTAGCATTTCCCATACTGTATTAATGACCCAAAAATGTCCTTTAAAGAGTACAATCGCCTGTCCCCAGCTCCCCATGACATAGACTGCTGAATAAGGACCTTCGGGTACTGGCTCCCACAATGCCAGAGGATACAGGTCTAGGAGCAGGACTGGGTCACCCAGTCCACTACCAGCTTGCTTTGCTGTTCTGTTCTACAGCTACATGCACCACACTAGGCTGAAAGAAAGTGATTCTGGAGCAAAGAAGAATTAGGCTGTAAGCCCTATATTTTCAAGGATTTCACAACACCTTGCATCTGCCTGGCCTTTGTACCACACAAATCTTCTTTGAAAGCACAAGGAGATAGGGATGGTAGTAACAATAATAATCATATGTGGTGGATTTCAGTTAGCCAGGCTCTGGGATGAGGGGAAAAGGCCTTACTCATTTCTTCCCAGGGGACAAAAGGTAACCTATCTTGCCCAGGGTGGAACATAGAATTGGCTATGGTTGTTTGTTCCCTCCAAAATCCATGTTGAAGTTTTAGCTTCATTGCAAGTTATGTAAAGAGTGGAAACAATCTGACTGCAATGTTTAGAGATGGGGCCTTTGGGAATTGATTGGGATTAGATTAGGTCATCAGCTTGGACCCCATGATGAAATCCTATAAGAAGAGGTTGAGAAAGCACAGCACACATACACGTACCTTGTCTCTTGTACATGATAATCGGTGCCACCCTGGGATGCTGACAGCAAGGCCACCCCTAGATGTCCCCTCAATATTGGACTATAACTGTAAGCCAGAATAAACCTCTTTTTTTTCTAACTTACTCAGCCTGTTGTATTGAGCTATTATTGATAAAAAATGGACTAAAATGCCTTGTCAGACACTCTTCCCAACAGGCAAAAGAGAGTGGTCTAAGAACATGGGAATTCTAGCCCTGTACTCTCCTTGGGATGTGTTTGGAGACGTGACTCATTGTCACCACTAAAACAACAACAGTGACTGGGCGCTCACACTAAACACAAAGCTATGCACAGTCATAGGCATCACCTCACTAATCCTCTGCAGTTGGGTCTATACCAGCTTCATTTTGCAGAGGAGAGTGAGATGGAAAGAAGAGGCTCCATATTCACCCTACTTCAGGCACTGTTATAAGCCTATTATACCTATTCACACTCAACTAGTTTTCATAACTACCCCCATGAGATGTGAAATATTGTTATCTCCACTTCGTAAATAAGAAAAACGAGAAGTGATGCAACGTGGCCAGTTAGTTGGTAGTTGTGCTGTCACAAACCCAGGCATCAGGCTCCAGCAACCAAGCTCTCAACTGTAATACCATATGGCCTCTTTAGTGATTTCCCAAGGTCACTCCATACTCTGTGATATACCAACTCCCCTTCCAGCCTGTTCAGACCTGCATGGCTCAAGACAACCTGCACTAGGCCTAGAAATCAAGGGAGGCTCAAACAGGGTTATGAGTTCAATCTCATAACTTGCTCTAGGGAAGTAATTCTTTAAAATCTGTGAGATCCTGAAGCCCACAACAGGACATATGGAATGAGTCTAGACAGAGGATGTGCATCCTTCAATCATCCTTAAACATTCTATAAACATGGACTATATATAGTGACTTTCATCCACATACAGAAAAGGAGATAAGAAAAAGATTTATAGTGGAGAAACCTGACAAGTGCTACATGAGGAAGGTCATCAAGGTCAACATCACCAGTGATACATCATGTGCCCTTGAGGTGATCCATCACTGAAGTAGTATCATGGAAATGGCACTTTACCACTATGTCCTCCTCTCAAAACCCTCTTATCATGGATAAAAAGAAAGCAAGTAAACCTGCTGGGGACTCTACTTCATAAAAGGAAGGGTATAGGGAGTATGATACAGAGGGTAAAACTGATTGAAATACAGTGTAAAAAAAATACAGTGTGGAAATATAGCAATGAAATCTTCTTACCCCACCGCCTCACCGCCCCCCCCCGCCACATAAGTGATATCCAAAGGGGAAACCCACTCATAACACTAGACGAACAGTAAGAAAAATAACAGACAAACCCTCATTGGGAGGTATTCTACAAAGTGTCCATGGTTTTAAATCACAGTTTAAAAATGATTGTCGGAAGTGGTACTGTGACTCATGTAGTAGAGCACTTGCCTTGAGCTGAAGAGCTGAGGGACAGTGCCCAGGCCCAGAGTTCAAGCCCCATAACTGACAAAAAAAAAAAAAAATGATTGTCAAGCTGGGCATCAACGGCTCATGCCTGTAATCCTAGCTACTCAAGAGGCTGAGATTTGAGGATCAGGGTTCAAAGCCAGCCTGGGCAAGAAAGTCTGTGAGACTCTATCTCTAGTAAACCACCAGAATACGAGAAATGGTGCCATGGCTGAAACAGTAGAGCACTCACCTTGAGCTGAAGAGCACATGGACAGTGTCCAGGCCCAGAGTTCACGTCTGATGGCCAAAAAAAAAAAAAAAATGTCAGGCTCACACCTGTAATCCTAGCTACTCAGGAGGCTGACATCTGAGGATCACAGGTCAAAGCCAGCCTGGGCAGGAAAGTCCATGAGACTCTTATTTCCAATTAACCACAAGAAAACCAGAAGTGGCATGAAACACAAAATGGTAGAGTGCTAGCCCTTGAAAAAAAAAGCTCAGGGGCAGCACCCAGGCCCTGAGTTCAAGCCCTAGGACTGACAAAAGAAAAATAGAGAACTAACATGATAACTAAATATATGTAGCATCTTGAATGAGAATCTTGAACAGAAAAAGGATACTTGGTTGTGTGTTAGTCAACTTTCCAACCTTAAAAGCAAATACCTGAGATAATCAGCTATAAAGAAAAAACAGGCCAGGCACTAGTGGCTCACGCCTGTAATCCTAGCTACTGAAGAGGCTGAGATCTGAGGATCACAATTCAAAGTCAGCCGAGGCAGGAAAGACCATGAGATTTTTCTCCAATAAACCACTCAGAAAACCAGAAGTGGCATTGTCTTCAAGTGGTAGGGCGCCAGCCTTGAGCTGAAAAGCTGAGGGACTACACTCAGACCTAGAGTTCAAGCCCCACAACTGAAGAAAGAAAGAAAGAAAGAAAGAAAGAAAGAAAGAAAGAAAGAAAGAAAGAAAGAAAGAAAGAAAGAAAGAAAGAAAGAAAGAAAGGA
>NW_012267261.1:6647290-6729757 GCF_000151885.1 Dipodomys ordii
ATACTGTACAGAGGGGTTACAGTTACATGAGCAAGGTAATGAGTACATTTCTTATCAAGCATTGTTGCCTCCTCCTTTGTTTTTCCCCTACCATCCCTTCACCCCCATTTCCACAACTATACCCCCTCCACCCCCGCCACCTAAATTGTAAAGTTCAATGTTCAAAAGTGTCTTGTACATCTCATTGTTACAATGGTCAACTTGTATCCATATGTAAACATTTTCTTTTTAATGGTTAATTGGATTTAAGAGTTTCACAGACTCTTCTGCCTGGGCTACCTTTGAACCATAATCCTTGGATCTCAGCTTCCTGAGTAGCTAGGATTACAGGTATAAGCCACTAACACCTGGCTGTTACTTTTAAAATAGAAAACGAAGAATCAAACAGACCTGAGGATATAGCTCAAGTAGAACATGGTCTGGCATTTACAAAGCCCTGATTAGCCCCACTTACACCAAGGAGGAACTGAGGAGAGAAACAGTAGTTTAGCCACAGAACAGTGACCAGTATTCTACAGAAAGGGAAGGGGACAGATGTTCAGATATAGGAAAATATCGTATATTTCTGGAACCCTAGTCACCACATCTAGAGTCACAACTTTATAAACATCACAATCAGCCTTCCCAGGTTGGGTCATAGGCTCAGGCCCCTCCCATTCCATCCGTACTTTCCTGGAGCAAAAAGGAAGCCAAAATGAAAAAAAAAAAGAAAGAAAGAAAAAGAAAACAAGAGCCAGGAAAAGAAAATGAAATAACCAAATGAGCAAGAATATAGCAATTATACAAGAACAAAGCATCAACCAAAGCACAAAACAACAGTAATTTCTATAATTAAAAAAAAAATAAACACAGAAGACAGCAATAAAGAACCACGACCAACTCAAGACAGTGCTAATGATGTCTGAAAACAAAGTGTTCTTCTGAAAGTTGCAGGGATTCCAAATGACCTGCCCAGTGGGGACAACAGCACCAAGGATTGAGCAGCAGCCAGATTTCCTAACAGAAAACACCCCGGACGCCACAGGAAACAGCAGTACTGCTCAGCTCATTTTGTGACTATCAAGTTGTGGTAACTCCTAACAACTCTTTCCTTGGGAAATAGACCTTGGCCATATGCAAAAAGGAATCTCTGGAAGTATATTATCATCCCAGTAAAGAGCCTGAGAAAAGATGGGATGTTTATGTCAAAACACCTCTTTCCACCTCCTCCTGCACACCAGGGAGGCCCTGGCCCATGCCTTACATCCTTAGCAAAGCTGTCCCCGAAGCCTCTTCTCTGTAGGCAAGGCCCTCTAATCAATGCCAGGCTACCACACAGGGCAAATAGGAAAAGACCAGAGTGGCTTTATGACTCACCATCTGGCTTCCCCATAACTTGGGGCAGAGGCGTCTTGTGTTCCCTGCAGATTACAGCAAGAGAGCTGTTTTTTGCCTCTGCTGGGCACCCTAAACAAAAACCTGGCCTAGAGTTCACCCGCTGAGCAGTGAGAGGCCTGGCAGCTGACAAATGCAGTAAGGCCTAGCAAGTCTGACATGTTTGCTCCTAGATCTCTGCTATCCCTTGGAAGGCCAATCACACATGCAGGATGAAACACAATGGTCAGGCCCATTGACCCATCTAGATGAACTATTTCAAACTTACTTAGTCATAGAACCTTTTGACCAAACAGAATCCTGTACCAAAATCTGATATACACACAGACTGAGCTAGGAGTGGGATAAGGGTCAAACTATTCCCCCAGCTCCCCAGAACTACACAATCTAAGGGGAATTCCCACACATGCTGGATTTGCAGAAGGTAACTGCCCGGGATAGCCCTTCACTTTATATATGGGGAAACTGAGGTCCAAAGACAAAGCAAAAGGAATGTACATGGCCAGCTGCAGAGCTAGGGCCAGCCATGGAATCTAGGAAACCAATAACCATGCCTTCTTGAAGCCTGGCACTATACCCTCACTAGGCATGTCTAAAAAGGTCCCATGTGGGACACCTGATGGGACAGAAGGAGCCAGACGGGCTTGGATGCAAATCCTGGCTTTTCCACTTAAATGGCTCTATAACCTTAGGCAGGTCACAAAACTACTTGATCTGTTCTATCTGCTACCTCACAGGACTGGGAGAGAATATGGCAACTTAACAAAACCCCCTGAGCCCTAGTCTTACAACCAAGAGACCACTCAGAGCTAGGTGCTTGAACTTGCCAGCAAGACAGGTCAGCTTATTTTTCCTTGTGATGTGAATTCTCCTGATTCCCAGCTGACCTATCCCTTCTGGTCTGTTAGGTGCTGGTTCTTGATTTTTGTTAAAACTTCTGATCTGCTGGGCCAGAGCAGCAAGCCTCTACCAGTGGTTTGGCTTTACCCTGGGTCAAATCCTGCCTAGTGTGGAATCTCTCTAAAAATTCAATCAAAGCCAGATGCTGGTGGCTCATGCCTGTAATCCTAGCTACTCAGGAAGCTGAGAGCTAAGGATCATAGTTTGAAGCCAGCCCAGGCAGTTAAGTCTGTGAGATTGTTATCTCTAATGAATCACCCAAAAGCCAGAAGTAGAGCTGTGGCTCAAGTAGTAAAGTGCTAGCTCAGGGAGACAGAGTTCAAGCCCCAAACCCACACAAAATATTCTAAGGCCCCAGAACACCTCTTCTCACCCCTAAGAGGCTACGGTCATGGTTCACTCTGATGAGAAACTGGATGATATCCAGGCCCAAGAACCAAGCAAGGGTCACTAGGAAGGGAGTCTGAAAGCCAGGGGCATACTACACATGTAACCTTCTCCAAAACTCACAGTCAAGGATGATCAGTTCTGCCAGTAATTCTTCACACATTGCACCTATCACATACAGGATAATTGTGTCTCTTCTTCCCAGGAGGGACAGAAGCCTAGAAGATCCTTTTAGTGTATAGCTGAGTTTCAGAAATAGTCTTACAAGGTCCATAATTTGTACCTCTCACATCTAGATTTGCTCTTTTCAAACCAGACAGAACAGGGTCACTAATTTGAGTGGTACATTATCTAATCCAATCTGTCATGGATTAGCAAACTAAGCAAACAGATCAACAACTAAACCTTGCAGAGGGGACCTCTGAACAAGGTGCAAAGTCAGGGCTGTAGCCCAAGTTGCTATAGCCCAGGTCCCTATGCCAGGAGCAGCAAGCTGCTTAGCTCACACTCTGTCCTCTTGACTGGACCCCAGGACCTATGCAATGCAGGGTAGGCCTGCCCTTGGTTTGCATATAGGACATGGCTGGCTGCTCATTCTCCCTCTCTGCCTAGTGGAGTTCTTCCTCTGACATAGAGCAGCATCTGTGCAGGATACAGGGATATGCATGCAGAATTGGACACTCGGGGCCATTGTTTCTGGCAGTCGAGGTTACCTTTGGGCATGATCTGATGCATTGCAACCGAGAGGAAGAAGATGGAGTCGCTGTAGTAGGTGCCTGAGCCAGCACTGAAGTGCTTCTGCATGGCCTCCACGATGGGGAAGAGCTTGTCCGTCAGCACGGCCACATCATGGAAGATAACCTGTAGTGGGGAACAGGAAAGCCCCGACACTCAGCCAAGTGACTCTTGCTCTGGGCTCCAGATACCCAACATACTCCTGTGCCCAGGAAGAAAACAACAGCAAAAACACAAAGCAAAAAAACTGGGCCTCTCAGTGTCCAAGAAGCAGATGAGGGTGGGCCTAGATGAGTAACTGTGAGCTAAGGAAATGGGGAAGAGTGAGTCAGTTAAGGGACACAGAGGCTGGTGTGGGACCATGTTCAACATGAGGAGAGCTATGCAGTGAGAATAGTAAGAAGGCAGATTAGAGAATGAGAATAGTTTTCCTAGTTTTCTACTGTGTGTGTGTGTGTGTGTGTGTATGTGTGTGTGTGTGTGTGTGTGTGTGTGTGTGTACTGGGATTTGAATTCTGGAACTAGGCACTGTTCCTTAGCTTTCTTGCTCAACTTCTGGCTTTTTGCTGGTTAACTGCAAATAAGAACCTCATGGACTTTTCTGCAAAGCAGATTCTCAGATCTCAGCCTTCTGCATAATTATAGACATGAGCCACCAGCACCTGGTAGTTTTATATTTTTGAACTTCAAGGGCAACAACCAGGAAAGTAGCTCTGTGCTTTGGGTCAGAAAGCCATGTTAAAGCATCTGGTGCTGGAACTCAGGATCGTCGGCATGGCTGAGGGCCCACCATCGCTCCCAGTGGCCATCGTGTATGTGCTACAGCCTACAAGATGCCCTGGTTCTACCTTCCTGTCCAGGACTGTAAATGAACAGTGAAATGACCTCTTCCCCTGATCAGCACTAGTGAGCTAAACTCATCTACCACCGCAACCAACCTTCTCCAGCATTCCCTGCACTCTGGACGTGCTGTGAGAGGCACAAGGAATCACCAGGCACCACTTTCCTCAGAGTACTCAGAAATCTGGAGGGACTACCAGATGCTGCACCAAGCTTTACCGATGAGATTTCCTCACATCCCTACTCTAATCCCCGTGATGACACAGGGCTTCCATTAGACAGAAACCACTGTCCCAGCCTCCAAATTACAATGGTGACAGCAGGTACCAGAGAGGTTGGTTATCCTGTCAAAACAGACTATCCCATTTTCTTTCCACTAACAACATATCCTCTCCTTAATAGCAGCCAGCAAGACATCGCATGGCCAGTGATGAGAGGCCTCAGGAACAGTGAGGTCGCTTACTGTCTGACACTATTCCAGAAGATTCAAAGTCCATCCCACAGCCATCTCTACCTTCTATAACACCGTGTTGCTGAGCACTCTGCTCGCTTCTGCCTTGCAGCTTCTCCTGCTGCTCTCCATGCCCCATGGAAGCCAGATCCACACAGCAGTGCTCAAGCCAGAAGCCAGCGCATCTCTCCTCTTTCTTCCTGCACCTTCTTAGGAGATCTACGGCCCCCTCCTGATACTCATTCCCTGGCAGCTGACAGGACAAGGACCTTCTTCCTTCCAGGTCCCACCTGTCTACTCCACCACCATTAGCTTCCAGGCCAAGAAGCCACCTGAACAGGTGACAGTAGCCAAAGGCGAAGCCATAGGAACCCCTGTCATGCTTCATGCGGATGGTGGCCCTTCCTGCCAGCAGGAGAAAGGATGGTGCTGAAAATGTCCATAACAGATGGGTTACCCACTTTTGCCCTTGCTCTTGACTGCCCAGGCTGCCAAGGCCACCTGCACTCATTGGGCCTCTGGAGCCCTGGTTGTCAGGCCCCAGCCCTGCAACAGGGGCAAACCCCATGTGCTTTCCTCTACTTCGGGTTCTGTGTTTGGTCTATGTTTCTTTCATTCTTAATATTTCCAATATACCTTATTTCTCCCAAGCCTGTATTTCTCTTCATTTATGTGTTTGCTTTTATCCTAAGTCTTCTTAAGGTCCTAAAATACTATTAATATGAGAAAACTTCCATCCTGGGTTGGTCCTTGTCATTCATTAAAATCTGTTTTAAGTAACTCTAAATCTTGTACCTTGATCTTTCCCACAGCACTGCTTTCCTTCACCCCTTCTCTGGCTGCTTTTCAGGTTTGTTTGTTTGTTTTTTTTGTCGGTTGTGGGCCTGAACTCTGGGCCTGGGCTCTGTCCCTCAGCTCTTCAGCTCAAGGCTAGCCCTCTACCACTTGAGCCACAGCACCACTTCCGGCTTTTTCTGCTTATGTGGTGCTGAAGAATCGAACCCAGGGCCTCATGCATGCAAGGCAAGCACTCTACCACTGAGCCACCTTTCCCAGCCCTCTGGCTGCTTTTCTTCTCTGTGACTTTGACTTTTTCTTTTTGTGGCCTCTCAAGGTGGAGACAGCAAGAGAGGGTGGTTCCTGCCATTTCCCAACACAATTCACTCTCTCACCAACTAGACCCTGCCCTGGCCTCTTGACAGGCTTTTTTTTTTTATCCTTCCTATAGTTATATTCCAAATATACAAATTCATTGCTTTCTCCTTCGCTTCCCAACCTCAGCTGGCTCCCCACTGACCTGGTTCACAGTCCAGAACTCTGTCCAGGCTCAAGAGGCCTGCATTCATGCCTTTGCCCACTTTCCCTGCCCAGCCCTTCCCTCAGAACTGGGCAGCACTGAACCAGGTGCCTTGTCCCTGCCAACCACCCCTTTGTGTCCTAGGTCTTTGTATATCTGCACTTGCTTTTCTTATATGTATAATTGTCTTCCTCCAATCACATCTGACTGGTAAACTCCTATCTAGTTTCCCAGCTTTCCCCTCCAGCCTTCCCACAGCCTCCCACAACCCCCCCCCAGACTGTTCCTGTACCCCATGCCACAGGAGGCTTTACAGACTGTGACTGCTCCAACTGCGTACCCAGTTCTGGTCACATAGAGACCAGACTATACTTGGGTGTCACTAAGTGCTGAGCCTGGGTCTCTTCATGGGTAAGACAGGAATGATAGAACCTACTTCCTATGGCAGCTGCCATGGTTGTGCAGGACAAGCATTCAGTTCAAGGGGTTGCTGACATGCTGTCAATCCTAAGGCTTAGCATACCATCTCTATTCATCTCCTGATCCCTTGAATCCCATCCCATTGATTGGTCAGTGCTCATGAGCTAGCTTTTCCCTCCCAGCTCACTGCACCTCTAAACCAATGCTGGGAGCTAGAATAGGCAAGGTGCTGGAAATCACAGAGGGCTTACAGAGGAAAGCTTCTAAATTTGTTCAAAATGGGGCAGAAAGAAGGGAGGTGCATGTGTGCCCATGAGCAGGGCCTGCCACAAGCGTGGCCGCAGTCAAGGCCAGGGAGACCAAGCTCTACCGGCAGGAAGACTCCTCTACCTCCACCGTTATCCCAGATCACCCTGAGCTGCCAGGCAACAACTGAATCCCATCAGCAATAATAGATTTATGAGGACAAACTGTACTCAGTACATTTGTTCCGAGAGCTGTGCTGTGAAGCCCGCTCTGATGAATATTTCATATAATAAATCTACTTACAGATCAAATGAATATGTTCCATGGATACACTTATGCAGTAGGGAGCAAATCACAGATACTGCAAATGTCAGTCAGAACAATGAGATCTCTCAAAGAACAAAACAGGTTTTCCAACTGTGACCTAAGAGCCTAGCATCCTCTGGAACCCCCAGCCCAGACCAGGTACCACAAAGCAAGACTAAAGACAGGAAAAGAGGTGGGATGGGGAAGAAAGGGACACCCCTCTGTCCTTTCCTTCTCCTTTTCTTCTTTTTTTAAATTTTATTGTCAATTTTGTGTACAGAGGGGTGACAGTAACATACATAAGGTAGTGAGTACATTTCTTATGGAACTTGTTATCCCCTCCCTCATTTTTCTACTTTCCATTCCCTTAATCTCCCCACACACACACACACACACCAACAATTCATTTTAAAATGGAGCTACAGGAAGAATTTCCATTTAACCTAGATAACTGGCCAAGAGGACACCATAAAACAATGCTTTGTGCCAGTGTGAACATTTGACTTTTACAGATGTAGACAAAAAAGGTAACTTGCTATTTGTAACCCTTATTGATTTATTTGCAATACGTATTTTAAAACTTCAAGTCTCATTGGTTATAAAACATCATTTTCTCCACATGTATTCTAGCCTACAGAATAATTTCTTCCTCAGACCCTCCATGTGAGCCAGGGGGAATGGTTCACACCTGTAATCCCTATACTTGGAAGGATGGGGGAGGAAGATGATGAGTCTGAAGCCAACCTGGAGCCCACAGTAAGACCTTGTCTCAAAAAACTAAAAATAAAATAAACGGGTCCTTCATGAGCATCAGCTGCGATGCTGAGTCACCCAGAGCCCGTCACCTCACCAGCCACTTCAGTCATGCAGGATGCGGCAACTTTAAACCCAGCTGGGATGGATTATTGGAAATGTTACTCTGACCTACAACATTACCCAAGTTATGTCAGAAACTCTCCTGGGGTTTTTCATCCAACTATCACCATATATTTGTCACCCTTTATTAATCTTCCTTTCATTAATGATCTTAAAGGATTTTTATGGTGCATTAAAAAAAACGGTCAAGGTCAAGATTCAACAACCTCTTTATGATGAAGGCTCTGGAAAAATTAGGAATCCATGGAACATTCCTCAATACAATAAAGGCTGTATATGACAAACCTACAGCCAGCATTATACTCAATGGTGAAAAACTAAAGCCATTTCCTCTGAACTCAGGAACGAGACAAGGATGCCCACTCTCTCCACTGCTCTTCAATCTAGTATTAGAATGCCTAACTATAGCAATAAGACAAGATGCAAACATAAAGGGGATCCGAATAGGGAAAGATGAAGTAAAACTCTCCCTCTTTGCAGTTGACATGATCTTGTATTTAAAGAATCCCACAGACTCTACTCCCAGCTGATTCAAAACTTTGACAAAGTAGCAGGGTATAAAATTAACCCTCAAAAATCAATGGTTTTTCTGTATGCCAACAATGAGAAAAGTGTGGCTGAAATCAGGAAAGCAACTCCATTTGTAACAGCCCCACAAAAAATGAAATACCTAGGAATTAACTTTAACCAAAGAAGTGAATGATTTCTATGATGAAAACTTTAAAAACCTGAAAAAGAAATCAAAACAGAACTTAGAAAGTGGAAAAACCTCCCATGCTCCTGGATTGGAAGGATCAACATCATGAAAATGTCAATACTTCCCAAGGCTATCTACAAATTCAATGCGATACCTATCAATATTCCAACCTCATTCTTCATGGAAATAGAAGAGGCAATCCAAAAATTCATATAGAACAATAAAAGACCCTGAATAGCAAAAACGATCCTTAACAGAAAGACCAGTGCTGGAGGAATATCAATACTAAATCTCAAAGTCTACTTCAAAGCCATAGTAATCAAAACAGCTTGGTACTGGCACAAGAACAGACCTCAGGACCAATGGAATAAAATTGAAAATCCAGAAATGAACCCAGACCTATAGCCACCTAATCTTCGATAAAGGAGCTAAAAAATTAGAATGGAAGAAAGACAGCCTCTTCAGTAAACGGTGCTAGCAAAATTGGTTAATCACTTGTAGAAAACTAAAGCTAGATCCTTATATATCACCCTGCACCAGAATCAACTCCAAATGGATCAAAGACCTGAGTCAAAGCAGACACCCTGAAAACATTACAGGAAGAAATAGGAGAAACCCTAGGTCTCCTTGGCACAGGCCGAAATTTTCTTAATAGAGACCCAGAAACACAACAAATCAAAGAAAGGTTGGACAAGGGATTGCATGAAACTGCAGAGCTTCTCCATGGCAAAGGACATAGCTAGCAAGATCAATAGAAAGCCCACAGATTGGGAGAAGATCTTCACTAGCCATACAACAGATAAGAGTCTCATATCTAAAATATACCTGGAACTCAAAAAATTAAATCCCCCTACAACAAATCTTCAAAGAAACAACTGCCCAATAAATAAGTGGGCTAATGACTTAAAGAGAAACTTCTCTGAAGAAGAAATAAAAATGGCCAATAGACACATGAAGAAATGCTCAACTTCTCTAGCCATAAAAGAAATGCAAATCAAAACAACACTGAGATACAACCTCACCCCAGTTAGAATGGGTATAATCAAGAACTCTAATAACAACAGATGCTGGAGGGGATGTGAACAGAAGGGAACCCTACTGCATTGTTGGTGTGAGTGTAAACTTGTTCAACCACCTTGGAAAGCAGTATGGAGGTTCCTCAAAAGACTCCACATAGAACTCCCCTACGACCCAGCAATCCCACTTTCTAGTGCTTTATTGGAGATTTCCTGCCCGGGCTGGCTTTGAACTGTGATCCTCAAATCTCAGCCTCATGAGTAGCTAGGATTACAGGTGTGAGCCACCAGCACCGAGCTTGCCTCCTTCTATTTTTAATTAATTCTATCAAAGAACTTCTGAAGGTTTCTTAAAACTAAAATGTCCTTGTTCAATAAAGTATATAATGGAGAAAATGCCATGTAACACACAGAACTTCAAAAAGACTCAACTCTTTGGAAGAGGATAGCTTTCAAAAGGCAGAGGAGGGAGAGCAAGCTCGCCTCATTCCACCACACAGCACATGTTCTGCATTTCCAATATTAGAGGCTGGAGAGGCCTAAGCCTGGGGTCAGGCAGGAGCCAGTGCCTCTGCCAGCCCAGCCCAGCACACACTGACACAGAGAGATCAGGACTCCTAGAAACATTCATTGAGGACCTAAAATGAGGCCAAGCCTGGTTTCTATAAAGAAAACTCGTTTATCACTGGGAGTCAGTCCTGGCCACACTTGTGGAGCCAAGAGGGCAGGTGGCAAGGGCAGGCCCTGAGCACCAAAGACGCCAGGACCCAGAAAACCCTGAAGCCTGCCTGAAGAGCACCAGCTACCAACAGTAGAGCTCAAACCACTGGAGGCTGGGCTGGCAGAGAATGGAGATCTTCGGGAGGAGGGGACAGTAATGCACAAGGCTTAGGGAAGGCTCTGGGGACCTGACAGTCCCTTTAAAGCTGCTGAGCACTAGAACCCATCTCCTGCAGGACAACAAAGAGGGCTCAGCTCATCCTGAGTGGATGGCCAGAGCACTGGGAGGATCCAGTGGCAATATCTAAGCTCAGCCAGAAAGCTTGCCATCACTAATACAAGTGCTCCCCCTTCAAGTAGCATTTGTCTGTGTCATTATTATGCCATGCATAGGATCGGCGTGGACTCAGCACTTCTTAGTGATGGAGACTCAGTGCTTTCAGGATTCAAGAGGCAGAGGGACCCATGAAGTAAAAGCCAGTCCTGGATTTGATGCTAGATTTGAGAAAAGAACGTATTGATGCAGTCCTAAGACACTGGAGACAGCCATCGGCGCCTCTGGCTTTCATGTGCTAGCCACATGAGAAGCTGTTCCAGGTCCTCCCACCTGCCATGCGCGGCCATACTGCTGAGCCTCTGCCAGGGCTGCCCCCCAGAAGCTTCCTTCCACACTCCGCGTGCTTAGTGTCCCATCTGCTGATCGTGCTTCATGCTTCTACACTGACAGTCTTCTGTGCTAAAGAGGTCTTAATGTTTAGAAAAAGTCACTAAGTAGGGGCATACACCCCACAATGGGAAATGGTATCTCCTCCAGGCCAGTCCCATGCCTTCAGCCCTCCCCCTGGCCTGAGTGGACACCCAGGAAGACATGGAGAGACAGCTGACCAGCACTTAGCACATTTCCAACTAAGAGCTGCTTCTTTCCTCTTGGGACCAGGTCAAGTTCCATCTTCACCCTGCCCCACAGCATTCTTCAGGACAAAGGGAGGAATAAGCCCAACACAATGGGCTTGCTCTGACAGCAGACAGGACAGACTGGTCTCCTCAGCCTCCACCTAACACGGGCCAGCTTCACAAACACTGCTAACCTTAAAGGAAGAAAAGAAGTTTCCTTACTGATCTGTACTAAGGATGTGAAGCCTTACTGCTATGAGGGAAAGAAAAATCAGCTAAAACAACAACAACCACAACAACTGGCAATCTTTAAATCCTACATACATACCAAACCCTTGTACGACTCAGGGACTTTGCATCGGCTGTCTTCTCTGTCTTCTGTTGTGTCTAGATCTTTCTAGCCCTTCTGGTATCTGGTATCTGGTGCAAATGCCAACTTCCTGAGATCTGAGAACATTTCCCACGCTACAGAAAAGAACAAATCATGTAACGGAGCATAGCAGCTCTATGCCACAGGGAGAAGAAAGCCAGGACACAGGGAACACCAGGCCACTACAGCCCTCAAACCAGGTTCCCACCCGGACCTGCCAGCCTCCCCAGGCTGCCAGCCCAGACCACTTCCCAACTGCAGAAACCAAAGTGAGTGAGCAACATGTGCATAGCAAAGAGCCACAAAACATGACTCAACCTTCATGTTTCTGACACTAGGTCCAGCAAGGGGACAAGGGGCGATCTGGGGGTTGCATGGCAAATCACTAGAGGACCCAGACTTACTGCCAGACCTTAGAGCCATTTCCTCCAGCCTGGCAACGGGAGGCAAGGGCAGGCCAGTGGGAAGCTACAGCTGAGGATGCTGAGTCCACACTGGGCAGCCACTGCACCCGTACTTGGGCGTCTTCCTCACTGCTCTCATCTCAAAGGTGCTACAATCTATGTGGCACACTGACCCAAGTCTCAAGTCTGCAGGGGCACCAAGGAGTGTGCACATTTGTCCTCCCAAGTTTCCTTCCCATCCTGTTCCCAAAGCTGCCTCCTGTGTCTGCCTCCTGTCTCAAAGGCAGCAAGACCTACAGCAAGAGCAAGGAACCCAGCCTGGTGTCGGGAGGGCGTGGAAGGGGGAAGGCACGGCCAGTATGGAGAATACAAGAGTGTGCTACGAAGCTGAAGGTGCTTCTATCCCAGGACAGCTAACACCCCTCATGTGAGCACACACACGTGCATGGAGAAGTGTGTGCCTGGTATTCACGGAGGCAAGGCTTCTAGTAACAAGAGGGATATGGCAAACTGAGGCGTGCCTGTAATGAAATACCACACGGCAGTTAAACCAGTAAGCCAGGTGCCAGTGGCTCATACCTGTTATACTAGCTACTCAAGAGGCTGAGGTCTAAAGATTAAGGTTCAAGGCCAGTTCAAACAGAAAAGTCTTTAAGACACTTATCTCCAATTAACCTCCCAAAAGCCAAAAGTGGAGGTATGACTCAAGTGGCAGAGTACCAGTCTCGAGTGAAAAAGCTAAGGGTCAGCAGCCAACCCTTGAGCCCAAGCCCCAGGAGTGGCAAAAAAGAAAAAGAGAAAAAGAAGCAAAAGAAGCAATAAGACCACATGTGTTCCCAGGGCTAAATCTCCAAACCATCTTTTTCAGTGAAGGGCCATTTATATAACTTCCTGAAACCACAAAGCACAATAGACAAATGTCACACACACATCTATAGGTCATAAAAGCAAAAATACAAAACAAATTCCACAAAACACACCAACCTGTCACGTGGGGCAGTCAGCAGCTGTGGGGCAGAGGACAGGGAAGACACAGGATGGGCTTTAGCCATCGCTGTAATATTTTACTTCTTAAAAAAATAAAACCTGAAACAAATTCAGCAAATTGTCAGCGGCTATTTAACCTAAGTCGCAAGAGAGCAGTATCTTTATTTCCTTCTCCTGAGTTTTTCTGTCTTGGTTTGCCTCGTCATTAAAACTTGTGAGTGCATTCATACGATTCTACCTAAGAGTAGAGCAGGTCTGTGCAGTGTAAGCTGGCAGGCAAACGTGTCAGCAAGTGAGCAATGAAGAACAGTCGTACGACCAGGTCCTCACTTTCACATCTTCACTCTGGCTTCAGGTCACAAGCCTGTGAAATGCTCCTTGTGAACAATCAAGGAAGAACATCGAGGAACGATTCAAAAGAAAAAGAAAAATCAGAGAGAGAGAGAGAGAGAGAGACACATTTTCTGTGTCCAAAAATAAATCAGACATCCATAGGACAGTTTATGAGAAAAAAAAATACATGACAACCACCTATACTATGGTCCTGTGAATGACAAGCACAAAACAGAAGAGCAGCATGGGAAACATTATGACCAATACCACCACACGTGGGGTCCACAGGAATCGAAATGAGCAGAGGACAGAATTCCCCTGCCACACCAAAATTAGGGCCACAAGTGACAAGGGCCCAAGGGGCACATGGGAAAATGAAGATGGTTCATGCCACACCCTCTGGCATGAGGGCTCTTTGTAGGGTGCGCTGTCAGCTCCCAGCCCTAAGTCCTTCTCCCCCCACCCCCCTCCCCCACAGACACACACATTCTCACAACTCTTTCCCACCCTGGGCCAGGCTTTGTCCACAGAGCCACAGTTAGCCTTGCTTGTTTCCAGGCTTCATTAAATTCCCTTATGAGTTCCACAAACTAAGTCCAGATGCTACACAAGTCACAGAAAAGGGCTCAGAAGCCAAGAGTTCTAGAAACCCAAGGTTCAACAACAAGCTCAGATTTCATTCCCCAAAGCCAACTGCTTAAGACACAGTTTTCGTCTCATAAAAGCAATGTTTTTTACTTCCAGCTCCTAGTGTCAAGAGAGTGACTAAGTTCAGGTTCTCATGCCTCTGATCAAAGCAAAAGCTGCTCAGTGAAGTCTGAAGAACCTGGAATAGAGACTGAACCAATCTATCAAAGGTCTCCCATCCTCAGGAAGGCTGTTCACCATATTCAGTTCTCTATGTAGGCCCCAGCATGGCTGTTATCACAAAAATGATGCTCTCGTGTCCAGGAAGCTCCACATAGGAAGCACCATCTGGCTGGGCTGCAGAGTGGACAGTGCCCTGGAGTCTAGGCAGCATAGTTTGCCTCCCAGAGGGATCCCACAGGCCAGGCTACCAGCTCCCTCTTGGTCATGTGGGTCCATACTATGAGACTAACAGCAAGCCCACAAGCACAGCAATGCAGAATGCAGCACTCCAGCCATGATGCTGATGCCCAGGACCAGAGAGAGACCAAAGTCCCACCATATACCGGTTCCTCTTTCTTTGGGCCATATGTGCCCCATACCATTGTTACCCAACATCCCTACCAGAGGTGTAAAAGCAATGAGTCTGCCTGATTGGTCATGGATCAAAACTCTAAAATTACAATGAAAATAAACTTCACTTTAAAATAGTTGGTAATCTCAGGTATTTGTTATAGTCATGGAGAGGTGACCGACAGACAGATGTGAAATTCAGGTTTAGAGGCACTGGAAGACCTTTTTTTTGGGGGGGATCCGGTTGTGGGGCCTGAACTCTGGGCCTGGGTGCTGTCCCTCAGCTCTTCAGCTCAAGGCTAGCGCTCTACCACTTGAGCCACAGTGCCACTTCGGCTTTTTTTCTTTTTGCTTATGTGGTGCTGGGGAATTGAACCCAGGGCCTCAAGCATGCAAGGCAAGCGCTCTACCACTGAGCCACCTCCCCAGCCCAACATCATTTATTTTAAGCAAGTTTAAACTGGAACCTCCTAGAAACTAGAGTATTCACAGAAGACCATCCCACAAAAGCTAGAGCAGGACCATTCCCATGTCCACACAAGACGATCAAGCTCTCCCACCGTGACAAAAACAGCACTAGGGACGAACAGTGGGGGTCTCCTCCTCCCAGCAGAAAGAACACTGTGGGTGCAACTGAGCAAGGCACAGAGTTCCTGCTCCAAGAAGGACCAACTGTCAGGGAGGGATGGGCTGGAGAAGGAAATAACATTAGAGTTTGGGCTGGGAAGGTGGGTCAGTGGAGCGCTTGCCTCGCATGCAGGAGGCCCTGGGTTCGATTCCTCAGCACCACATAAACAGGAAAGGCTGGAAGTGGCACTGTGGGTCAAGTGGTGCAGTGCTGGCCTTGAGCTGAAGCGTTCAGGGACTGCACCCAGGCCCAGAGTTCAAGCCCCACAACCGACAAAAAACAAACAACAACAACAACAACAAAATTAGAGTTTGGGAGAGTGTGGAGGATTCCAAAAACCTGAAGACAACCTATTACACCTGGGCAAACATTGCCTGCAAACTAGCTACACTGCCCTTCAGCTGAATTATTCCTCCTGGAATGCTGAGGAAGTGTCCCTGCTCCCCACACACCTACCTAACTCAGGCACCATTTAGTAGCAGTATTATTTACCAGCCACCTGCCATGTGCCGAGCCCAGCACTGCCTCATAGCTCACAAATGTAACTCGGGGCTCAGGGCCACAGGGTCCCCTCATATAGGAGACTATATTTGAAGTCTCAGGCACCTCCCCTGCAGCATCTTCCTGACCCATCCAGGGAAACAAATGTGAGGAACAGAAAGCACTGGTAGCTGCAGGACTGGGGAAGAGAAGACTTGGTGGTGGGGGAAGGAGAGGGAGGGGAGGGAACACAGCCTGGGGCCTGACATGAGCAACAGAGGCTAGACTCAGGACACTTTGTCCCACCAGTGGAGGACCGCTTAGTTGGGGCTGCTTAGCAGTAATCACCCTAATAAATAAAACAAATGGCTTTCATTTAGAACACATTAAGTTAACAGCAGGCATTGTGCCAGTGGCTCCTTGGCTTGGAACCAGTACAGAGTGGTCTTGGAAGCAGGGCATAAAGGTCAACACCCCTGCACCTGCAGGAGAGGGGCGGGCGTGACCCTGCTGGGGGTGTTCTTGACCAGCCTTCCACAGCCCATTGGAACCTGGGAGTGGCCCTGGGAACAAGACTGAAGTCTTGGGAGGGAAGTTTTGAGGACTGGCAGCAGAGTCCTTGGATTCAGATTCAGAAAGCCTGTGGATCCTGTATCCTCTCAGATTCAGAAAGTCTGTGGATCCTGAGCCTCTCAGGCCAACACCGGGAATCCTTCCCTCTCCACCAGTCTCACCTCCTCACAGGATGGGCCTGTGAGGTGGGAATCAGAGCCTTGAGCTCCCACAATTAGGCCCCTAGACCTGCCAAGGGTAGAGAGGGGACCCAATTCCCCTCCGGGCTCACCGGGCACCCGACAGCCAGCCCTGCGCTCAGACACATTTCCCACATTGAAGCGAAACCCCTTCGGCCATGGCTGGCACAGGTGGCACACTGGGTTCTAGGCAGGCCCAAGGGGCACAAAGCCTGCCCATCCACACTGCCTGTGCTGCCAAACCCAACGCCCCGCCGGCCAGCCTTCCTCCAGAGGCCTCAGCAACGCTGGTTCACCCCTGGCAGGAAGGAAATGACGGCCCTTCGCGGTTGCCCCGGTGCTTCAGTCCGCCAAGCCCCGGGGGCGGGGATGGAGGAGCAAGCGGGGAGGCGGGAAAGGCTCCCCTGGCAGGTCTGAGGACGAGGGGCCAGCGCGGTGCCATGGCGCCCTCCTGTGGTCACTGCTGGGCAGTGGCCTTGGCTGCTTGGCATCTGGGCCACACAGGCCTGGAGTCTTCCACTTCCTCCTCCTTCTCTTTCTCCTCCTCCACCCGCCCCCCTCCCCTGCACGTGGTGGTCACGAGGTTCCCCAGCGCCCAGGCAAGGCACAGGATAAACAAGTGAGGTCCTCCAAGGCACACACTCCCCCAGTCCTGGCTCCCAGCTAGACTCTGGCACTTTACAGTCTGGAGAGCTGGCCCCAGCATGGGTCTGCCTCCAGGAAGTCAGGCAGGAGGGTCAGCCAGTTCCAGGGAAATCACTAAGGAAAACAAGGCTGAGCTGGACCCAGCAGAGGCTAGCACTGGTACAGAGGAACCCAGCTCTGTGTGCACTACCTCCCTGCCTGGCTGAGACTCAAGGTCTTGGCTAGGCTGAAGATGCTGCACCAAAACCCCAGAGTTCCCTTCCTTCTCCTGCTGCTGGTAGCTATGTCATACCCTCTAGGCACTGACAGCAGCCCAGTCTTGTTCTCACACAATCTCAGGCATGGCTGATGGCTTCCCCTCATCTGTGCGCTGTCCCAAAGACACCCAAGGCTGCCAAGAGGCCTCCTCCAGCCAGAGCCCGCTGCCCCAGTGAGGCGAATGTGAAAGTGCATGAACCTTTAAGTACCCAGCAAATAGCATTTTGTTTCCTCATCAGTCTTCACAACATTAACACCTCCTGGCTGGCCTGAGGTATAACATGCTACATGGCTCAGAAATGGCCAATGCATGTTTCCCAAAATGGGAAATGAGACTCTTTATCTCCAATAAACCACTAGAAAACCGGAAGTGGCGCTGTGGCTCAAGCGGTAGAGGGCTCGCCTTGAGCTGAAGAGTTCAGGGACAGTGCCCAAGCCCAGAGTTCAAGCCCCACGACCGACCCCCCCCAAAAAAAAAACCCACACACACACACACACACACACACACACACACTCTGAAATGACAAAAATGTTCTGAAATGAGTGGTTGTGGGAACCCTAGGTCCCCGTGGAGTATTTTTCTGCCACCAGAAAACTGCTGGTGTTGTGTTTGCTTAGGCTGGGTACTTGACCTTCAGTAGCAATCTGGTCAAACTACAGGAAGGCCTGACTGAGGGTCCTTATCTCACTGCTTGGCAGTAATCCTGGTCTGTTACCTAAACTACTTATCTTACTGCTTCCACTAGTCCAGAAATCTACCTCTTGGAATGTGCCCTTTTTGATCTGTCCCTAAAGTTAGCCCCAGGGCAATCTGTCCTAATAAGGGTAGAGGATAGGGGAGACCGATTCAGTTTAACCATTTCTGTCTGTTAGATTCATTCCTCATTATGAAATGATACTGCCTGGGCAATTCTTCATCCTTCACCCCCATAGCTGCTGGACAGAACCAGCTGTACTCATGGTTGTATAATCTTATGAATATTCTTTTAAAAATCGCTGAATTTCATACTTCAAAGGGGTGAATTTTATGGTATATGAATTATATCTCATTCTTTAATTGCAAAAAAAAATAAGTATCTTAAGAGTGTCCCTGTTAAGTCTTCTTGGTAAAACATAGTGTTTTCAAATGGCCTTACTAGCATTATCCCCACCTCTGGTCCTCAGCTCCACCCAGACCTGAGCTCCTCCCTACCCCAGAGTTCTGACTCTGGCCACTCGCTCTCTTCCCCCACCAACCTACCTGTGCTACCCAGAACTACCCACCTGGATAGGGGCAGACGCCATATTTCTCCCTCTCCAAGAAGAGTTATGACACCTCTAATAAACCTTATAATAATAATCTTTCTCCTGTCCCTGCCTGCCTCCACGTGGTCTTCTGGAATGGTCATGATGGATCCTAACAGGTATAGAATGCCAGCCTCATCTCAAAGAACCTCTCAATCCAGGACACGTTTCTCTATCCATTTATTTCTAGACCATCACAATGTAGCCAAAGGCTCCACTTAGTGCAAGAGGCCTAATGCTGGAATAAGCCAAAGCATCCTCTGGAGTCCCAAGGTCACCTGCCTTGTGAATGAAGACAGCCAGAGTCAGGGTTATCACTTTCAGGCTTTTCTGAAGCCCCATGAGGGAGCCCTTTTGGCCACTCATCAAGTTGAGGGGATGCTGTTTGTTTTCAGAGGATCAAACCCAGGGCTTTACTGATGCTCTCTACCTCTGAGCTACACCCCCACCCAAGCTCTAGCAATGAAAGGAACTGGAGAATCCATCACCATAGCTGCAGAGCTCTAATACTTGCCAACCCTAGTGCCTCCTTGGCCCAGGCTGCCCCCTGCAACCCAGCAACTGCCTATAAGTGAGAAGCACATGTATTGCCATCTTTTCCTAACTTGTCAAAGAGGATGCAGCCTCGGGCACCTGACAGGACAGCTGAGCTGCAACAGCAGCGTGTGGCCCACGGAGATCTGCTCCAGGATATCTTAGCTTTAATCCACTGCTAGTAAGTACTAGCAGTACTTACTGAGTGCCTAAGATGTCCCAGGAACTGGAACTGCACTGTGAGGGGGAGAAAGCAGACATCTACCTGTTATTCTGTGTTTTAATTTGGTGAATGCTCTATTAAACCAACACTCTTGGCTTCTTGCCCCCCCCCCGTCCTTACATCCCCTCCCCTGTCACATCCACCAACTCTCCCTTAAGAAGGGAAACTTATCTGGTGGGGGAGTTTTGGAAATCCCTGCTTCTCTTCTTCTACCTGTCCCTGAAGGGAAGCCAGTGGCTCGCCAGTTACCTCCCTCTCCAGAGGTCAACTGACTTCAAGTCAATCTTCCCTGCTAGTAAACTGCCCTCTGGACTTTATAAGAAAGAAGTACTCCTTACAAGGGAAATGCAGCACAAAGGGGAAAACATTGGCCTGAAAGCTGGGCCAGTCCCAACTAGGTCAGTAAGTCTCCAGGCAGCCTTGGCAAGTTTCCTCACCTGCTATATATGCTCTTGAAGATCTCTGCTGACGACAATTGCTAGTTTCCTTCCTAATCATCACAACTAAAAAAATAATTCTCTCTATAAAATGCACTCACACATGTAAGACATGGTGTTAAGAGCTAGGGTCATGGTACTTGAGGGATGTCCTTAAGAGGTTTGTAGACTAGCAAGAGAGACACATAACTATATAAATACCACTCTGACAAATGCTACAAGAAAAAGCACCCAGGGCTGCAAAAGTGTGGAACAAGAGCTCCACAAAAGTTTAACAACGAGGGGCTGGGAAGGTGGCTCAGTGGTAGAGCACTTGCCTTGCATGCCTGAGGCCCTGGGTTTGATTCCTCAGCACCACATAAGCAAAAAGCTGGAAGTGGCGCTGTGGCTCAGGTGGTAGAGCACTAGCCTTGAGCTGAAGAGCTGAGGGATAGAGCCCAGGCCCAGAGTTCAGGCCCCACGACTGGACCAAAAAAAAAAAAAGGTTTACCAACAAAACCCACTGAGCTAAAGCAGGACAGGAGTTAAGATGGGAGAAGGGGTGGAAATCCAGGCAGAAGGAAGGGGAAGTGTGAAACAGGTTTTCATATTGAGAGAAGCGTTCCAAATCTGATGAAGTTAAATCACACATTAAAGCAAGTCCTTTAGATTTACACATTTAAAGGAAAAAAGAACACCTTTAATCACACACAGAAAACAGATTCACACAAAAGATGGATTCACAAGCAATAGCAACAATGTGATCCCAGGACTGATAAACCCTTACCTGCCCACTGCCCTATAGCTAGCTAGAATCCTTACCCTGATCTTCACCTCTCAGGTCTCAACAGAGAAGGTGGCAGTTTCATTTGCAAGCCTCCTTTAAGGGCTGTGGCTGTCAGAACTGAACCCTGCAAGAGGAGCAAGTCAAACCAGGAAACACATACTCCAAGACAAGAGCTGGTCCTGAGGCTGGTCCCACACCTGAGCAGTTACTTATGGCGCCAACTATGAGCCAAGCATCATACATAGGGACAGGTGATATGATATGAAACAACAGCGCCAGAGTGGTACCAGAAGGAAGAAGAGGAGGTCATACTTTTCAGCTGGGGGTTCCTAGGGGCAATGAAGCTACAAGGAGCCCAACTCTAGGTCCTGGATTCTTAGCCTCCTAGAACATGAAAACCTGGTGCAGATGTCAGAAATGGACAGCTATGCAGGGTTGGACACAGACTGTGCCCAGGAGGTAGGAACATTCTCAAAGGAATTAGAAACTGAGTAAAGAGTGGCTGAAAAGCCAGGTGTGCTGGCTCAGCATATAATCCTAGCTACTTGGGAGGCAGAGATGGGGGATGCACAATAGCTGAGCACTTGTCTGTCATCCCCAGCAACACAAGGAAGCACAATAAAGAAAATCAAAGAGCAAAGAGGGAAGAAAGATAGGCCAGGAATCAGATTGCTTATAGCATCATGCTCACACAGAGTCCACCAGTACCTTTGTTCAGTAACACTATGTAGATATTTATGAGTTTTAGTTATATTAGCTATGTTTAGACAAAAGACTGCTTTTTTGTTCCAGTACAAGGGTTTGAGGGTAGAGCTTTGAGCTTGCTTCGCTAGCTACTAGCTCAACTGCACTCTACTATTTGGACCATACCTCTAAGCCTACCTTTGCTTCTAATTTTAGAGATGGAGTCTCTAGGACTTGTCTGCCATGGCTGCTTTTAAACTGTGATCCTTAGATCTCAGACTCCAGAATAGCTAGGATGACAGGCGTGAGCTACCAGCACCCGCTAGATTTTTTTACTTTTATCTATTTAGTATAGTTCTGCACACAAGATCCCTATACTGTTAAAGTGATTTATATGAAGTGCCTCTGTGTATGCTAAATGTCCTAACTTTGTAAAGAGGAGTCGTGAGATAAGGCATCCCCAGGGCTTCATAAGAATGGTCTCTTTTAGAATTTGTACTCTGTTGCAGCAAGTGGTTAATTTTGCCCTGGTCCTATGAGCTTCTGCATGCAGAGGCAAAGTCTGTTTCTTTATAAGTATCTCTCATTTCTAACACAGTACCCAGCACATAGTCCATATTCAATAAGTGATTATTAAAATAATAGATGATGCTTTACACTAATTTATGTTATATTCTATATGGCTATTTTAATAAATCTGGTCCTTCACATGCAAAAAAACAAAATCAAAGAGCAGGCCAGTATAGGCATGCCAGAAGGGACTGGAGGTATGGCTTAAGTGTCAGAGTGCCTGGCTTGAAAGCATGAGGTCCTAAAGTCAATACTTAGTACTTCAAAAGAAAGAAAAAAGTGAATGAGGACCCAAGAGGAAGAAAGGCCATCCTGGGTAGAAAGTACAGATGGGCCATAAATTGGCTGGGCATGGTGGTATATACCTATAATTCCAGAACTCAGTAGGATGAGGCAAGAGGATTCAGAGCTTGAGGAAATTCTGGGCTATGACACTATGTTTCAAAAATAAACCAAGGAATAGACACAATAGGCCAAACACAGCTAAAGATGTATGACAGGCTCACAACACAGCCCCACCAAGAAACCAGAACTTGATACATGCCTGCTCCCATACCATTTAAGATATGTCCCCTACATAGGACAAACAAGCCCATCAGAAAAGGACATCAGGACCAGAAGGATTTCTTACTATAGAAAGGCCAAAAGTTTAAGACCTGGAGTTTTGCAGCTAGGGGAACCCTTGCTTCCTGGCCTGGGCAACAAGTAGCCACCACAATCCCAAATCCAGCATGATCCTGGGAGGAGCTCCCCTTTAGTCATCAGACTCCCAGGTCCTCTGAGACACTGCTTTGGCCTTGCTGCTCTTCCTCCAGGCTCACATCCATCTCCATAGTTTAAGATCACTTACTCTTCCAATCAAAAGAAGAAGAAAATTTGGACTCCTCCGTACCACCAACAGGTCAAAACTTGCTAGGGCAAGCATGCAGTCTTGAACAAGGAGATCCAGGCAGTGAAGAGGAAGGACAGGAGAAGTGGAGCTGCCTTGGAGGCAGGCTGATCCAGCCTGCAAGACATGCGTGCAGATACCTACAGATACCTAGATGGTATCTGTAGCTCTTAGAACTTTCTCTTCCTCACTAGGAGGAACCACAGCTTCTCTAACTGGGCTCCTGACCCTTGGAGGCTGGGGGTAAGGAATCACTGGAGAGAATATGACATGGTTCACACTGGACCTGACTAGCTCTGCCTGAAAACCCTTAAATGCTACTGAGAGATGCCAGTGCAACTTGGACACTTCCAGAAGCCTCACCAAGACTGTCCAGCAGATGTTGCTCGAATGACAACTGATGTCTTCAAATGACCACTTCCACTCTGCGAAGTGAAGGAACGTAAAAAGAGGTGCAGATCCTGAAGGCATTGCAAGGTGTGCAAAATGCGGGTGTGCTGAATCTCCGATTTGGGGGGGGGGGGAGCAGCGAGAAGCTAGGCCACCAGCTATGGCAGCAGCCTTACTTTTGCAGCACTGGGACACACCCCCAGCCTAGGCCTCCACTG
Source organism: Dipodomys ordii (assembly GCF_000151885.1). NCBI lineage: Eukaryota > Metazoa > Chordata > Mammalia > Rodentia > Heteromyidae > Dipodomys > Dipodomys ordii. The sequence goes on from NW_012267261.1 coordinate 6,670,502, forward strand.
AGAGCATGTTGAGGAGCAGACGGGAAGAGGAGTCTGGGCTACAGGCTGATAAATCAGACAGCACAGGAAAGTCTCTCCCCATTCCCTGACAGGAGCAAGCCTAGACCGCGGGAGAACGCGCGTGGGCCACCCACCACGGGAACCACGGCTGCGACCCCAGCTCACCTTGCACTTAAAGCCGGCGGCCGACGGCAGGAGCTCCCGCAGCAGGCCTTTGGCCACCTCGCGGCTGGCCTCCTCGCTCACGAAGTGCAGGTTCAGCACCTCGTGCGCCTCGAACTTGGCGAGGCGCAGCAGCGAGCGCAGCGCGACGCGGGCCTTGGCCTGCAGCGCGGCGTTGTGCTCCGCCTTGGTGAACATCATCAGAAGGTGATAATCCAGCGGGCCGGCCCCGCCGCTCTCCAGGCTCTTGGCCTTGGCCCCCGGAGGCGGCGCCAGGGACGCCCTGGCCAGCTCCAGCGCGGGCGGCGAGGGCGCGGCGGGGACCCCGGCGCGGGCCTCCTTCAGCCTCTTGGTGGCGCTCGAGAAGGTCTCCCGCCCCGAGCCCAGGTAGTAGAAGGCACAGACGGCCAGCGCCGCGGCCAGCAGCAGCGCGCAGTAGTGGGAGCGCACCGCGCCCAGGCGCGCCATGGCCCGAGCGCATGGGGGCGCGCCCCGAAGGAGGCTCATGCGCCCCGAGTCCGCAGGCCCAGCGACCGGGAAGGCCTCGCAGACACTCTCCCCGGGCCACCTAGCCCTCGCGCCAGGCGGCGGCCATGGCGGGGGCGGGGCGAGGCCGCCGAAAGCCAATCAGGGGCGCGGATGCTCGGGAGGCAGGGCCAGCGCGTGGCCGGCGGCCGCGGGGTCCTAGATTCAGAGGAAAGGAGAACCCCGAGGCCCGTGCGAGGTCCTGCAGCCCCGAGAAGGGTGGCCAGCTAGGCATCTGTGTGAACAAGGGCTCGCTCCTCCCTGGCCCAGTCCAAGAGACTGGACGGTGAAGCTGATCCGTGAAGAAACGGAGATACCCCCAACTCAGGACTTTCAGTTAGCAAAACAGATATGCTAGAGAAAAAAGACATGGGACTTACAAAAGATACTATTTATTTTTTCTATTTATTTATTTTGTGGCACTGAGGAATCGAACCCAGGGCCTCATGCATGCTAAGCAAGCAGGCTACCACATTCCCAGCCCCAAGGGAAAACTTTTATCTGTACTTTCTAATTGTTTTTGAAAGATTTATTGTCCTCTTTCCTGCTCATTCACCTCGGGGAGAATAGCTGTGGCTAAGGATTTTAAACTAGAAAGCTCCTTTCCATTTCACGCTAAACTGATGACACTTGAAATGGAAATCTCCCCATAACCCATATATTTGGCACCTTTACAACAGAACCGAGGTAATCTGTGAGACCCTGCTACCCCAAATGTAGCAATCATTCAGAGACCCTGAGTTGTAGTACTCAAGATTGTGGTAGCACACACACACACACATACACACACACACACATATATAATATGTATATAATTTTTTTTCAACAGGCTTCAACATGGTAAAAAGCCTAAGCCAGGTTTGGTGGCTCATGCCTGCAAACCTTGTTAGTTACTCATGTGGTTGAGATCCATCCAAAGGAGGATCACAGTTCTAAGCTAGGGGAGGGGGGGAGTTCCCAAGACCTACACAGGAAGATAAATAAGATAAATAAGAAGATTGAGGTTCAGGAAACCTATGCAAAATATGAGGTGCTATTTCAAAAGTAATCAGAGCAGGGGCTGGGAAGGTGGCTCAGTGCTAGAGTGCTTGCCTTGCAAGCCACTGGGTTCTATTCCTCAGCACCACATAAGCAGAAAAAGCTGGAAGTGGCACTGTGGTTCAAGTGGTAGAGTGCTAGCCTTAAGTTGATGACCTGAGGAACAGCGCCCAGGCCCAGAGTTCAGGCCCCACAACCTGAAAAAAAAAAAAAGTAATCAGAGCAAAAGGCTGGAGGTGGCTCAAATGGCAGAGGTCTTGCCTACCAAATATACAGCCGTGAGTTCAAACTCCAGTACTACCAAAAATTAAAATAAAAAGAGCCTAGTAAGTCCCAGGGAGTTTTGCAAATTCTTAACAGAATCACACCAAGATAACTTGCTAAGGTCACACAGCTAGCCTGTGGGCGTTTTTGACCCCAGTCAGACACTGCCAGACAGCTAAGTACAAAATCAACTAACTTCATTCTTCTAAGAATCAATGGTACACCAAGAGTTCTGAATTAAACCTGAATAAGTAGTCTGAATGTGTTAGATGTGAAATGCATGAACCAATGTGCACAAATGGACCTTTCCGTTTAGGAGGCCAGTCCACTATTTTTCAAAGTGTAGGTGAACCTCACCTTTCCCAGGACCACCACTTGTTTTTTCAACTCTCATTCTTTTCAAATGAAGCAACACTTCTGACAACACCGGACCTATGAAACAGGCCTGACAACAAGTTCAACATATACTAACTACCATGGAGTAGGAGGAAGGCTAAACTCCTCTACAGAATTGCCACGTTGTCATTTGATGTTCCCAACTCTACCAGGGACCTCTCCCACTCTATGTATGAGTGTGTGTGTGTGTGTGTGTCTGTGTGTGTAAATGGGGGGGGGGTAATATGCAATATAACATTTATATCCAACATATATGAAAAGTTTAGCCACCATAACTTTTCTAGAATATTTATAAATATTAAGCTTCATATTAAACCTTCAGATCTTGGTTTATATGACTACAAAAAGTCACTAAACACCTTCCCATCTATTGTCGGGACTTGGACCTATCTTCAACCATTCCCTGAGGGCCATTCACATACTCTCAAGCCCTATCTTGCTCCTCTGCAAAATAGAAAAACTCCAATAGGAGATATTATCTACTTTTTTTCAACTAAACTTACCTTCATTACCTAACAATATCTGATACGTTGAATGAGCCTAAAAATATAACCACCCATCAAAACAACATTTTTCACTTTTTTTTTTTGGTCGGTTGTGGGGCTTAAACTCTGGGCTTGGGTGCTGTCCCTCAGCTCTTCAGCTCAAGGCAAGCGCTCTACCACTTGAGCTACAGCGCCACTTCTGGTTTTCTGGTGGTTTATTGGAGATAGGAGTCTCATGGTCTTTCCTGCCTGGGCTGGCTTTAAACTGAGATCCTCAGATCTCAGCCTCCTGAGTAGCTAGGATTACAGGCGTGAGCCACTGGCGCCGGGCCAAATTCTTTTTTTTTTTTAAAGAAGAGTCTGAGATTTAGTTGAGAAAACCCCAAGGAGGAGAAAAAGTAGGCAGTTTAAACAAAACAATGTTTTTAATGAGGCTATGGAGTTGAAGCTGTCCTCTACATTTGAAATTTTTTATAATTATTTAATTATCCATATAGGTAGTGAAAGTAGGTGACAAAGCAGTATGGTCCTGTTGTGTCCATGTATAAGACATACCTAAAGGCTTAACAGGGTTTCTATATCAAGAAAGTGGCAAATTCTCCACCGTCATGTAACAGAACATCCTGTGGCGACAGTCCAGGGTGTGCCTAGAGTTTCATTGACTACTGGGTTCTCTGAGAAACTCTTGTGTATTTTAGTTAAATAGTGACATGTAGCTTTTGGACAGCACAGGTAGAAAGAATTTCTGATTTGCTTTGCTTTGTGGCCACTTGTTTTATTGCCTTAACAGAAACTGAATTCATGGCTAAGCAGGCAATGTACCATGCCCCTAATCCTGCTTTAACTTTGTGTATGCACCTGTACTGAGACTTGGAACTCTGAGCCTCCAAGCTCTTGCTCAACATTTTCTAATTATGGCTGAACAATACACTGAATTCTACCATTTGAGCCACACCTCCACTTCTGGCTTTTTGCTGGTTAATTGGAGGTCTCTTCGATTTGTTGGCTTGGCTTGGCTCTGGAAATGAGACTTTCAGATCTCAGTCTCCTGAGGAGCTAGGATTGTAGGCATAAGCCATGGGCAACTAAATCTCAAGCAACTTTTCTTTTTTTTGGGGGGGAGGCTGATCATGGGGCCTGAACTCTAGGCCTGAGCACTGTCCCTCAGCTCTTCAGCTTAGGCTAGCGCTCTACCACTTGAGCCATAGTGCCACTTCTGGCTTTTCCTGCTTATGTGATGCTGAAGAATCGAACCGAGGGCCTCATGCATGCAAGGCAAGCACTCTACCACTAAGCCACATTCCCAGCCCAACCTCAAGCAGCTTTTAAAGGAAAAGAAAAGCATCAAGATCTGGTTTTAGTTCTCCATTCCTTCAATTCCAATGCACACAGAAATGTGTTTTCATTGGTTTATGAAGAGGAAGAGGTATAAATGTGTTGTCTAGATTAGGGACAGATATATGAGGTGGGAGAAAGGCTTGTATCTGATGGCAGCACCTGGGAAAGAAAGCTGTCTGCTTGTGCCTCAGGAAGAATGAATCATCCTCCTAGAGACGGCCATCTCTGTGGTTCCTGGGAGGGTCCTGGTGGGTAAGTTCCTCAAGCTCCTGTGAGGTATAAGGGTTAAACTGGAGGCAATACCGGAAGGGAACTAGAAGTTGTCTCTGGGCTGCTAGCTTTGCCTCTGGTCTGCTTTTGAATTGCCCACTGTAATGGCATCTAGTCCAGTCTGGCAGTGAATGATGGCTATCTACTAGGGAAAGGAAGCTTATTCTAGGAGCTTAAGAATAAGTGAGACATTAGTAATGGGGCTTCCTTTGGTGGACAGGGAGCCATACTCCTTCCAGATGGCTGCATGTGAATGGAGAATATGAAGGTAGATTAATAGACATGCCTAGAAAGTAAATGAAAATAAAGTAGAACTTCTCAGCAGAAAACAATGCCAGGTGAGATTTTTATTGAATTATTATGGTAATTTTTTCAGCATACAAAGTAATCAAGTACAGTATTTACAATTCTTACATAATGTACATTTTTAGAATAACTATAAAGATAATGTACTTTGTTCCATTTACAATGACAAGCTATGGTAAAACTACATTCAGGAATTAGATACAAATTCTCTACATACTAATAGAAAGTAAATGGAGTGTTGGTTATACATTCTTTAAAAGATACTTTCTCAGGTAGCAAGAAATATTACATACTGTTTTTGACTGGAATGATCCAGAAATACCACAAAGCACACATATATAGAAAGTAAACATATATAGAAAAGAGTTCATTATTTCCAGAAGTTAACCTTTAGCCTCTGTGTAAAATACACAATGCCAATGATGTTTATAATTAGCAAGCTTTCCCTGTTTAAAATTAATACCCAAAACAGGAATGAGAAAATACAAGAGAAATCTAGATATGACAGTAAAAAGGTTAATGCAGACAAAATTGTATTTAATCTGCTTTATTTGTAAACAGAAAAAGATGTCCATAAAACTGTCTTTACAGATGTCAGGATTCAGCCAAACAGAATCCAAGCTCCTTTTAGTTTTCCTTTAAAACCATCAAACAATCGGGAGGTTTAAATTACCTTTAAAATGTTTTGTTTTTCCAAAAATGTAAAATGTCCTATATTTTGATGCCTTCAAATCCCAACCTGTCCCCTCAAACCTTGCCCTCCGGGTTCTCCAGAATATTTGGAGTCTCTATAATCAAACACAAGGGAAGGTGCTGCTGGACAATGCTTTCAAATCATTTCATCGTACAAGTAGAGTGCCTGTGATTTGCAGTCAGTCATAACTGAGTTCTGCCACCAACCAGCAAACCAAGTGGCTACCTCTATAAAACATGAAGAGCAAGCCAAGATCAAATGGCAGACCACGTGGAAACTCAAGACCTCAGAAGTCCTACTGTGAGATTCAGGATATAAGGTAATGTACCACCAAATAGAAAAACATACACAAAAGAATGCTTTTATACTTTCACTTTGTTTCATCTACTCATTAATTTGTGTGGAGCTCTGAATTCAAAAGAGAGAGGACTAGTAGTCCAGTGCTCTTTCCACTATACAATGCAATTCTAAGGTCATCCTGGACACATAATTCTATAAAAATATATCATCTTTCCAACTCATGTCCATAGGCAAAAGTACAATCATACAAAAGAGTAAATATGACAATGTAAGAATGATCTGGGAATGTCTGATTATTCAAAATGTAGCAAATTTCGTCTTAAACTCAATTTGGTTTATTATGAACATAATTAAATGCATAAAATTGTATTTTAAAATACCACTAACATTACTACTCCAAACATAACCCATTCAAATTGTGAAAGTCTAATTTTTTTTCAAAATGCATTTATGAAGAACTCAAGTACACACTATAAAGTAAATCTATATGTTTGGGAAAGAAAAACAATGAATTTCACTAAAACAGTGAAGACCAGTATAAGTCAGGCACACTGTAATATAGTAAATCCCTGGAAATTTCTGGATTTCTAAGGACTGTAGAAATAATTCACTTCAAGAATATTAAAAATGTAATGTTGCAATGAAACATTGCAAATAACTACTCAATTACCTTTAGTCTGGCTATGAAATTAAACTGAAATTCATGAACTCTTCATAATGCTATGATATTTTTATATTAATACAATTTTTAGGGAGCTAACAACTATGAGCTAACAGAACTACATAAAGAACCAGAAATTCTTTATCAGTAGATTGGTAATGAACAGAAAAGAAAGAGCAATCACTCAGACTAAAGAGGCCCTAGAGAATGATTAGCATTGTTTGTACATAATTTTCCAGATACGCTTCACAGCAAAAGAAAACTCGTATTTGTTACTGTATAAAAGCTATTAGTTAACACAGCAAATTTTACTTAAGAATCAGCCTACCTTGTAACTATTAAAATCTTGCTGTTTACTTCTATATCTTTTCGGTCAAATTTAGCACATTTAAGAAATCAAGTCCCAGAATGTATTTTTGTTACCTGTCTCCTTGCACTATTAAAGATGTAGTTCTCTCTGAGGGTATTCAAAAATCAATTTAACTACATCTCTAGCAATTAAGAAGACATTACTTAATAAGTAAACACCATTTTGACAACACATGACTAGTGCCACTGGAGATAATTGTGTAAGCAGGAATTCCCTCAGCTCTCACCTGAGACCCCAAAGTTTATCGCCAGCACTAATGCCAATACTAGGGGAAAGAACCTCCACATGATCAAAGGTCAGGAGCTTCAGAAGTGAAGTCTAGGATTAAAACCAGAATAGACACAACAGGGGAAAAGTGAGGCTTTCTCTTCCCTGTCTTCCTTTCTTTGTTTGTTTTAACCTATCTCTCTTCTTTAAGGTCTTAGGACAATTAATTTCTGAGTACACGCTAATAAAAATGTTACAAATCAGACTTTCCCCTTTAGACACAGTGCCTATGAGTCCATGTGATCTGTGATTCCAACATGGAATTGGAAAGATTTAATGTTTCTTGTTGTGTTGTAGTTAAAAACAATGCTCTGGGGGCTGGGGGTTTAGCCCAGCAGAAGCGCACCCGCCTGGCGCGCGCAAGGCCGTGGGTTCGGTTCTCAGCCCTAGTTTAAAAAAAAAAAAAGACACATAAAGCTAAAAACAATGCTCTGAAAACTAGTATTTCCTAAGAGACAATTCAAAATGTATTTTCATCATTATCTAATATGTAGTGACTATTATTAAACAAGCATTACAATGCTTACAATTATGCTAAATTATGGTAGATTTTCTGTGAATTTATTTCCATATACTTCCTGTTTAGATTCTGATTTGATGTTTAATCAAAGACTACTTACAGGGAGAAAGGGAATATTACAAAATTTACTATCTGACTAAATATATTTTTTGCAAGTTTAAAAACCTTTAATCTAGAAACTGGGTAGCAATATTACTTGCACATAATTCCTAAAAGAACTGTTGTCAAAATTAGGAAACTATTTAATTTATTCTATTCTCTCAATGAGGCATGTCAATCAAAGATGGAATCAGACCGACTTACAGCATGGACATGAAAAATAAGTATATTCATATTTTGGAATTTGAGAGTCTATGGATCATGTAACCAAATTCTAAAGTTATACAGGTGATAAAACTGTGAATAGAATATAAGATATAGAAAAAAAATTAAGGATTACTGCTTTACATTTTAGTATAAACCAAAAAAAAAAGAGCTTTTACATAGTATAAACCAAAAAAAGAGCTATTTTTTCTTCTGTATAAAGAGATTTTTCTTGGGGTGGGAAGGTGGCTCAGTGGTAGAGCGCTTGCCTTGCATGCCTGAGGCCCTGGGTTCAATTCCTCAGCACCACATAAGCAAAAAAGAAAAAAGCCGGAAGTCACTGTGGCTCAAGTGGTAGAATGCTAGCCTTGAGCAGAAGAGCTGAGGGACAGCGCCCAGACCCAGAGTTCAGGCCCCACGACTGGACCCAAAAAAAAAAAAAAAAGAGACTTTTCTTTCACCAGAATCAACAGCAAAAAATGTTTCTTACAAAGACAAATTTCAAGTATAATTTTGATAACAGCATAAGTTGCAACATGAAAGAAACCTTTGAAACAGTTTTATTACATTGATATTAATCCATAAAGGTTTTAGGAAATCAGCCCCCAACAATGAAGAACTACAACTTCTAAACGAAAATTTTTTTTGGTGATTAAAAAACAAAAAGCTGAGCACTGGTGTCTCACAGTTATAATCATAGTGACTCAGGAAGCTGAGATCTGGTCCAAGGTTTGAAGACAGCCTGGGCAGAAAAGTCCTTGTGACTTGTCTCCAATTAGCCACCAAAAAAAAGTTGGAAGTGGAGCTGTACATCAAGTGGTAAAGTGCTAGCCTTGAGCTACAAAGATCAGGGACAGCGGCCAGGCCCTGAGTTCAAGCCCCAGAACAAGGGGGAAAAAACTAACAAAAACTAAGAGTTCTTTGCTTCATAAACATGCAGAAAATTAAAAGACTGAACTTGGTCTAATTGTACAGCCATGATATATGTATATGTGTGTATACATGCGTGCATGCATGTATATAAATGTATCTGTTAGATTAGATAGAGATACATAAGATAGATAGACAGACAGACAGACAGATAGGTAGATAGATAGATAGATAGATAGATAGATAGATAGATAGATAGATAGATAGATAGATAGATAGATAGATAGATAGATAGAGAAATAGATAGAGAAATAGATAGAGAAATAGATAGAGAGATAGATAGATAGATAACAACTAAATTGCCTAAGGAGTACAATGTCATTTCTGAGCAATGGGTCAAAGAATATTTCTAATTCAGTAACACATTGTGTGGATAGTAGCTAAAACAACAAAAACCATCAGGGAAGCTAAGGAAAAGATGTTTTCCTGACGCAGAAGGATAACAGGCTCACACGTGACGAAGACAGGCTTGACTGAATGATCCTGGGCACAGTGTACAGGAAGAAACATCAAGGCTATCACCCATCGGCGAAGAACCTCTTAGCATCTTGTAGTATAGAAATGGCCTAAACCTAGATCCAAATTTTATCTATAAAACAGGCTTTAAAAAAATAAAAATGAAATAAAAGAGGTTGTAAAGTAGTTCCCTCTTCCAACTATGAGGTGTATGTTTTAATTTTTCAAAGTATCCACAAATGTGTACCTTTTCCAAAAAATTCAGTATCTACCAAAATTATATAAGCAGATTTAAAGCAGTAAAAAAATTATGAGTTTTAGGCTGTATACATTAAGAATTCATCAAATTTCAAATTTTCCCCTGAAAAATTTCAGAATTTCTGTGAATCTTGCTGAAAACGATTTAGCTTCTCTGGATTATTGGATGCCATTTGTGAAAAGTCACGAAAAATGTCCTGGTAAGTTTCATCACCTGCATGAAAGTAACAGGATAGTTTTAAAATATATACAATTAGAACATTAATAAAAACAGTATTCATTCTTTATAAATCATTATATTAAAATGTCTGTTCACATGAGCATTTTTGGAAGAAAAGAATTCCCAACTAGATACAAATCCAAGAAGAATATATAATGAAAAGAAAAACTATACCTGAAAAAAAGCATCTCAGATGCAGCCACAGAGGAAAGTTCAAAGTTAGAAAAGAACAGAGATGAAAGTGTTCAAAGCAATGCAAAGAAATACATTTATTAACATATGAGAAATAAAAGTCATTCTAAATAAAGTAAGCAAGACATTCTTTATAAATAAATATTTTTTGATAAAGGCCCAAACAAATGACCAAAACTAAACACTAATGTTTCTGATGGATGCAAGTTATTAACAAGACAAAATATAAGCAGGTGGAAAGAGCCTTCTACTATAATACTATCATTTAATTATACTTAAACTTTAGTGCTTAGGATGAATATGCCTAAACCACTATTTACTAAGCTTATAAAATAGCAAAGCCTAGAAAACTACTAAACCAAAGTTTAACACTGTTATAGCTTGCTGTGTACTGTAGGGTCATATAAGCAATAGTGCTATGAAAAAATGGGAACAATAAAGGTATCTGTTAAGAGAAATAAACATATGGACACAGGTAAATATTCTTATACAGATGCAGCAGAACCATAGCAAACTGAATACAGTTAATCATATTATGAGAAACTATATATACACATACCAATTAATCCCTCAAACAAAGGAATCTTAATTTCAAGATGAATAATTCATCACAAATGCTTTCTGCTAAACATTAGCTTTATATAGACACTGGCATAATGTGGTTTTCAGGATTTGGGGCATAAAACACTGATTTAAATGATTATGGTTACAACATGGTTGTTAAAATTATTTCCCATTAGATATCTTGCATCCATCTAATAACAAACTTATGCTACAGTTGCTGTCAGTGCACTAAGTTGTGTTATGTTTAAAAAGTAAGATTGCTGAGGCAATCCATGCTATACCAAAAGCTAGAATTAGAAAACTGTTGGGGAAAGGGATAGAAATCTAGTAAAAAGGCCTACCAGCACAACCCAAGAATTTTTAATAAAAAAATTTAATATGCTTAATACTTAGTCCTTTTACCACTTAGTTGACATAAAAAGCAATTTTTTAAACCCCTACACAGTTTTCATGTAGCCCTGGAAATTTAATCATGACCTGAAACAATTAGTTAAAAAAAAGAAAAGAACATTAAGAGAAAATAAGAGCTAGAGCTAAGGTAGGAAATGAAACTAAAGGCTGACCTACTGGAACAACTGGTACAACCCAATTACAACAACCCAGTTACGCTCAAAACTTTTTTTTTTTTTTTGGTCTTTTCTTTTTTGCTACTGGGGATCGAACCCAGGACGTTGCACTTGCTAGGCAAGCACTTTGCCACTGAGCTACATCCCAGCCCACGCTCAGAACTTAAGTGTACTTCTACACTAAGACAAGCTACAAACTATAAGCATTTTTAGATATTCTAAAAGACAAAAAACAAAATGAGAAAAAAATCAACACTAAATAGCAATTAACAAACCATACAAAATATTTTTAAATTTTTCTTATTTTTAGATGTTGAATTAAAATATGTAAAATATTTATTGTAAACATTAGAAATATTTTTAAATACTATTTAAACTAGATAGTGTAGAATTTTACTTTCCAGGAAAGTTTAAAGTGCAGATTATAATACAAAAATACCACACTAATTTTACCAATCAACACGAAAAATAACTTAAAAGGCACACATTATACATTCAGAAGAAACAGGAAAAAGGTTCTAGCAGACATTAATGCCAAGTAGTTCACAGATAGCACCAGATGAGCATTCTCAAGTGTAACACCAGTACAATGGCAATATATGGCTTCTACAATCAGCAATGCATATTTTGTAGAACAAGCTGTGAGTTTTTATGGTTTTCGACGTTTTTTTTAAATCATCTATTATCTATTCCACAAATACATTTTAGTAGGTCCATTGTACCATGCAAAACAAATTTTAAGACCTTTTACTCACTGAATTAAATGCTCCTTAAAGGAAAGTGTTGGTGCTGTAATAATCACTGGCTTCACTAACTGGGTATGTTTAAAAGGATACACCAAGAAAGATGTTTTCATCTTCATACACAAAACTTTTTGTTAACATTCAGTTTCTAACAAAACATTAATTAATGCATTGTTAATATGCTACCTTTCTTAAACCTCAAAATATTTTGCAAAAAGCAAATGCTATAAAATAAAACAATAAGGACCAAGATAATTACTACAACTCACACAAATTGAAGTTCAACGTGATTAATCAAAATTTAAGTAGAATTTTAATCACTTGGAATATTTCCCAAGGCAAATACATTTTGTCTACACTAGAACACATAAACAAAACCCAGAATATATGGTCCTGGAATATTTCCAGAAGTACATTGCACAGTCTATTACAAACGAAAACAACTAATCATTCAATATTTGTAATGTTAAGCATATTCTTTAAATCACCGAACCACATTTTTTTCCCTTCAGAAGAGTTAGCTTTTCTTTACACCTGGTCATTTCTGAGTTTTTAAAAATGTAGACTGAAGGTGTGGTGGTACACACCTGTAATCCCAGCTACTTAGGAGGCTAAGATTGGGAGTTTGAGGTCAGCCCAGGCAAAGAATAGGAAGATCCCCATCTTAACCAACAAGCCAGGCATGGTGGTACATACCTATAATCTCAGTTATGAGGGAAATATAGGTAAAAGGATCATAGTTTGAGGCCAGCCCCAGGCAAAAATGTAAGATCCAATTGGAAAAATAAAAAAAGGAAAAAGGAGCTAGGGGAGTGGCTCAAGTGGTAGAGCACCTGCCTAGCAAGTGCAAAGCCCTGAGTTTAAACTCCAGTACTGCCAATAGTAATAATAATAATAATAATAATAAAGTCTGTTGTTTCCACTGATGATGTAAATTCTTTCCTAATTTTTGGTATTTAGAATATCTATCACAACAGTAATTAGGGTGATTCAAGTGTTTACTGAGTTTAATCTTGAAAGTAACTTGGTCAAAGAACAGCAACATGTGTCTCTTACCCCCAGGTGATCATATGTACTATGCTGCTAGCTCTTGGTTGGGAACCGTTTCTTCCTGTAGCTACCTAGATCAGCTACATACTCACATATTCAGAAGTAGTTTCTAAGCCAGTGATTCTCTACTGGCTGAGAACTTGCCAACCATTAAGAAGAGACTAGGAGAAACTAGGAGCCACCAAACTGACTTCCAACAGTGGAGAGCAGGGTGTGCTACTTCCCTTACTCCCTCGGGCTTCTGAGAATCCTGGGAACTGCTAAAGAGGAACATGTCCTTCCTTCAGAAATTGTGTGCTCTTAAAATTGTCTTGCAAAAATTGAGGAGTACCAGGTCGTTAGGGTTGTAGATAGAAGTTCAGAAATTGAGTTTCCTAGAAATAAGTTCATGATTGCCAAGCAATTATAGCAGTCTTTTAAATGACAGAGCTCTTCATAATCAAAAGACTGAAAATTCTTACACAATTAAGGACAATTTTTCTAAGAAGGAGCGATGTCAATAAAACAATCAGCCAATGTCTGAGAAAAGAAAAATGAACAGATAAGCAGAGGGAAAAATAAAAGATCTGCTGTCAGACCAAACATATCTGCTCTCCAAAGGCTATGAAGGAAAAGAAAGTAAGCAGAGGGCAAATGCTGTGCCATTTCATCATGTCACCTGTATAACATTAAAGATTTTCTGCCTTATTAGTAGGCCCTGAAATGAGTCAAAAATATAGCATTTTCAAGATGATCTCCAAATATGTAAAGAAATCGCTTTCTATCCTGATGCAGAATACTGATTAAAATTTTTTAACTTCTAAATTAAAAACTTTTTACTAGTAGAAAGATTTTTTAAAATTGGTATCTTTTTTTCAAATTTTCAATAAAATAAAATGGTTTACTATTGATTAATGGAAGTTCATAGAGTTACATATAAACTTAAGACATACTCAACAATGAAAAAAACACTGGAGTGCTCCTATATGCTAGAAGAAGCAGCCCAAACAATTTGGGCTGAGCTATGAGCAGCAGGAACACAGAGGTTCTGTCCTGTCAAGCTTCCAATTCCAGAGAAGAGTTGATCAGGGACCTATGACTAATCAGCTGGGTGAACTTCCATCAGCAAATACCTTAAGGAAAGACCAGCTAACTAAACATATTAAGATTTTAGGGAAAAAATACTATTTAACTTAAAATCTTGAAGTTGACTCTTACCTCACAAATGTCTTTGATCAGTTTTATTTAAAGTGCTTAAACACAAAGGCCTAAAAAAATGGCCTAGTAATACTATCACTGAAGTATATCTATTACAAAATTATAACTTATTTAAACTCTAACATTCAAGTTTGAAACAAATGGGCAAAGTCCAGAATTAACACCAGAGCTTCACCTGTAATCAGCACTCTTAGGTCTTAGAATATCATAAGTCAGTAGTACATATGATCCATAGGATTCAAGTGGGACATTCTAGATTACAAGTATCTAGCTGAAGTGCCTCTAGTCTCTAAGTCCATACTTGTTTCCTATTAAATTAGGCCAATAAGTAGTAAATACAGCTTTCTGAGGAAAGAATAGTCTCACATGGGTATTAGTTATATATTAATCTAGTTAAATTAAATGTCTGACGATAGTATAAAGCACAGAAATTTCAAAACATTAACGGGAGGAAGAGATGATATTGCCAGGCCAGATTAAAAATCATTTTACAAGTAATTTAAAACAAATCAAATGTACTCAATGGAAATTTAATATGCCTTAAGTATTTTGGTCATAAATTCTTAAATTTTTTTCTAATATGTATATGAATTTAAAACAGGTATCTTAGTAATTCATATTCTTAAATTCATGGAACTAGAGGTCCAACAATTATTCTCTTCTTTGTGAAGAATATCTAATCAGTATGAGTTCAAAGAGAAGAAGGTAATCAGTAACATTTCTTTCTATCCTTGACATCTTGACACAGGTGAAAATTACTCAAAATGAAACTTGAGGTGATCATGAGTTGAGATTTCTCTACTAAGTCTACTTTACATCAGGTTCACAAAATACTGCTCTAAATACTTTTACTTATCCAACAAATATTTTACAATTGCTTGGATAAAAGATTAAAACAAGAACTTTTTCTTTAGTCTTTTAAACTAATTCTATTTCCACTGCGGAGTTCTAAACTTACTGGTAGATTTTTAGTTTAAATCTTCAACTCATTGCTAAACTGGAATACACACATCAATAAAGTTTTTCTTACTCTTTTCCATACTGACTTTTTATATGCCAAATACAAGGTGACCTTTTTTCCCTGAACACAATTTATAGAAATTCCCTGAATAACAAAAAGAAAACAATGGTGTTATATTCACTGGAAAGCTAAAAAGAATTTCAAAAAGGAAACAATTATTTTGCTGCTGTAAGTATATAAAGAACACTTCTATCATTCCATTCACTTCACTGGAATGTATATGGAAGACATCTGTACAGCAGACAGGGACTCAGCAGCCAGAGTTAAATATAGAAGTCAACGTGTACTGTAATAGAAGAGTTATGAGTTTTTAAAGGCTCGGAATTAGCCACCCAAGAATTGTGTGATTTACAGTACATAGCTAACAATTCACAATTTACAAGTAGGTTATAAAATGCTATATTATCACATTCATTATCTAAAGACCTAAGAATCTTCCAATTGTAAACTGATAAATTCCTGAATGCATTTCTTATACTGCATTTCAGTATGGTTATTAGTGGAATATTGACCTGGCTGTCCATAAAGTCCTTCTGATTCCCGCATTTCTTCGTTCATTCTTGCTAATCGTAACCTAAAATCAGACAAAAGGATCTTTTAGATGAAGTTACAGAATATAAATGTTCATAAACTAATAAACTATATAAGGAGGTAATACATGTACTAATATAGTTTTCTTTCACTGAAACAAACTAGCTTTTAGCTTATAAGATCTAGCAATCTGAGCTGACCAAAACAACTTTCTTACCTTCATACAAATCTCATGAGAAAGGTAAGAAAAGATTTCTAGACATTGCCCCATTTGTTAGGAAATGGAAAAACTTGGAAAAAATTATATTAAGTGAAGTAAGCCAGGCCCAAAGAAACATAGGTCCCATGGTTTCCCTTATTTGCAATATCTAGTATATGTATGAGTCAAGTGGAAAAGGTCAGATAATGTGATGTTAGGAAAATGAACCCTTAGATATGCATTTTAATGTTTTTTTTCTTTCATGCATTTGTTTCTAACGCATTTATAAGATTATCTCTTTGTTGCTTTGTATGTCCCTCCCCCACAGTATAATCCCTGCTTTCACTATATTTGATGTCAGTATAACTTGTGGAGGAGATGGGGAAAAACAAGTCGTTAAGGATACAGGTGGACCTGTTTCAACAATGAGAAGTACAAGTTGTCATGTCGAAAATGAGCTTTACAACGTTGGTGGGGGGGTGGGGTTGATTGGGTGGGGGGGGGAGGTTGGGAAGGGATGTGAAGGGTAAACAAAGGAGGCTGCAATGCTTGATAAGAAATGTACGCATTATCCTGCCCATGTAATTGTAACCCCTCTGTACAGTATGTTCACACACAAAAAAAATAAAATATAAAAAAAAGAAAAAGGAAAAAAAAAGAAAAGATTTCTAACAAGTGTATTTCAGATCCCTGCAATTCTTCCAGCAGCTCCTACAGCAACTATCAAGCTAACTGCCAATTACTGCAATGAATGCTGCCATAGCATGGAAGTGAGAGCCTGTTGTTTCACTCCAGCTCACTGTGAGGTGAGATAATTACCAACACATAAACAGCATATTTGCTTGTAGTTACTAGGAATTATTTTGATACATTAATATTATAATAAATGATTGTAGGTTACCAAGATTTTTGCTAAGTTACCTTATTAGTTATATGTTCTGTTTTAGGTTGGTGATCTTGGAGAAAACATGTAGCACTGGATTAAGAAAAGAAGTTTTCTTCTGCCTTAAAAAAAAAACCAACTAACTTTAAAAACATTTGAAATGGGAAAAAGTTCTCTCTTCTTTTTGAACTGCCTGCGTGGCCTCTGGACCAGTAATCTTAGCTACTCAGCAGATTCAAAGTAAAAGTGTTTCAGTTCCAGGTAAGCCTGAACAAAAAATTCAAGATATCCTATCTCAACAGAAAAGGCTAGATGTAGTGGTGTAAGGCTGTCATCTAGGCCAGCCAATGCAAAAAGTGAGACCTTGTCTCAAAAATAACCAGACCAAAAGGGTAGGAAGCATGGCATAAGTGGTAGAGAGCCTGCCTAGCAACTACAAAGCTCTGAGGTCAAACTCTAGTACCACCAAAATCTCAAATATTCAAATTCTTATCTTTAAAAAAACTAAACTAATTAAAATAAACTAAACTAAACTAGCTAAACCTAGATCCTTATATATTACTCTGAACCAGAATCAACTCCAAATGGATCAAAGACCTCGGAGTCAAAGCAAACACCCTGAAAACATTACAGTAAGGAATAGGGGAAGCCCTAGGTCTCCTTGGCACAGGCCAAAATTTTCTTAATAAAGACCTAGAAACATAAGAAATCAAAGAAAGGTTGGACAAATGGGATTGCATGAAACTGCAGAGCTTCTGCATGGCAAAGGACATAGCTAGCAAGATTAATAGAAAGCCTACAGATTGGGAGATCTTCACTAGCCATACAGTGGACAAGGGTCTCATATCTAAAATATACTTAGAACTCAAAAAATTAAATCCCCCAACAACAAATCCTCAAAGAAACAACTGCCCAATTAATAAGTGGGCTAAAGACTTAAAGAGAGGGGCTGGGAAGGTGGCTCAGTGGTAGAGTGCTTGCCTTGCATGCATGAGGCCCTGGGTTCAATTCCTCAGCACCACGTAAGCAGAAAAACCCAGAAGAGTGGCACTGTGGCTCAAGTGGTAGAGCGCTCGACTTGAGCTGAAGAAGCTGAGGGACAGTACCCAGGCCCACAGTTCAGGCCCCTTCCCCCCCCCCTGCCCGCCCACACACACACAAAAGACTTAAAGAGAGACTTCTCTGAAGATGAAATAAGAATGGCCAATAAACACATGAAGAAATACTCAACAACTCTGGCCATAAAAGAAATACAAATCAAAACAACATTGAGATTCCACCTCATCTCTGTTAGAATGTCTATAATCAAGAAATCTAGTAACAACAGATGTTGGAGGGGATGTGGCCAAAAGGGGACACTATTACACTTTTAGTGGAAGTGTAAGTTTGTTCAACCACTCTGGAAAGCAGTATGGAGGTTTCTCAAAAGACTACACATACAGCTGCCCTATGACCCAGCAATCCCACTTTTGGGCATTTACTCAAATGATCACAACAAGGCCATACTAAAGCTACCAGCACAACTATGTTCATTGCAGCATTATTCCCTATAGCTAAGTTATGGAACCAACCCAGATGCACCTCAGTAAATGAATGGATCAAGAAAGTGTGTGTGTGTGTGTGTGTGTGTGTGTGTAATATATATAATGGAATTCTATGCCTCCATCAGAAAAAGTGACACTGTTTCATTTGTTAGGAAATAGAAAAACTTGGAAAAAACTATATTCCCTATAGCTAAGTTATGGAACCAACCTAAGTTATGGAACCAACCCAGATGCACCTCAGTAAATGAATGGATCAAGAAAGTGTGTGTGTGTGTGTGTGTGTGTGTGTGTGTGTGTGATATATATAATGGAATTCTATGCCTCCATCAGAAAAAGTGACACTGTTTCATTTGTTAGGAAATAGAAAAACTTGGAAAAAACTATATTAAGTAAGCCAGGCCTAAAGAAACAGGTCCCATGGTTTCCCTTATTTGCAATAACTTGTATATGTGTAGGACAAGCAGAAAAGGTCAAAAGCATATAGATGATGCTAGGGCTGAGAAGATGGCTCAGTGGTAGAGTGCTTGCCTTGCATGCACAAGCCCATGGGTTTGATTTCTCAGCACCACATAAGCAGAAAAAGCCAGAAGTAACACTGTGTCTCAAGTGGTAGAGTGCTAGCCTTGAGCTGAGGAGCTCAGGGACAGTGCTCAGGCCCAGAGTTCAGGCCCTATGACTGACCCCCCCCCCCAAAAAAAAGATGCTAAGCAAAATAAGCCCCAATATAGGGACACAAGAAGTTTTATCTTTGTTGCTGTTGTTTTTAATGTACTTAGAATGTACTATGTGATTTTTGTTTGTTTGTTTGTTCATCCCCCATGGTATAACCCCTGTTTTCACTGTATTTGATTCCAGTGCCCTGCATCTTGTATATACATTTTTTTAATTTGGAGAGGTGAAGGGAAATAACAAAATGCTGAAACAAGGATACAGACTGACCCATTGTAATGATGAGATGTACAAGACTCTATGTTGAAAACGAACTTTACAACTTGGGGGGAGGGTGGAGATGAGTTGGGGAGGGAAAGGATGGTAGGGGAAAAACAAAGGAGAGGGTAACAATGCTCAATACTCATGTAACTGTAACTCCTCTGTACAGTACCTTTACAGTAAAAAATATTTTTTTAAAGCACAGATTCCTATCATTGTCCAAAGGCAATACAACTTCACAAGTTAGTAGCATCAATGTCCCTGTCCTTCAATTCATAACACACTAATCCTCCAGGTAGTCAAATAACTATCTGTTACTCTACCACTTGCAAACCTAGCCCCAGTACTACACTAACAGGTAAATAAACAGCTTCACAAAGGCAATGATTTTTGTTTTCACTAGCTAGGCGGTATGACAGAAGTGGCTAAGCACGAGGGCTTACAATCAGAGGTCTTGATTCCAAGTCCTAGCTATAACACTTATTGATTTCTCAAACACTGATTGTTCAAATTATCTATAAGATAAAGATAATAAAATGATACCTTAGCTGGGTGCTGGTGGTTTATACTTGTAATCCTAATTACTCAGGAGGCTGAGTGAGATCTGAGGATTACAGTTTCAAAGCCAATTTAGGCAGCAAAGTCCATGAGACTTTTATCTCCAAAAATATTGCTCAAGCACTAGCTTTGAGCACAAAAGCACCCAGGTTCTGAGTTCAAGTCCCAGAACCAGCCCACACAAAAAATACCTTTACTTTCTTCATAGGGTTTGTTAGGAGAACCAAATCAAGCCATGTATTTCAAAGTGCTTTACTACATTTGATGTACTTAGAAAAGCACAAGACACACAGTAAATTAACTAGTCAAAGTTCACACATAAGCATGAAGCTGTAATGAGTACTCTGTACAAGAAATACACTGTATGGGAATCATCAAATAAAAAGGAAATACTTACAAGGTTACAATATCAGCATTGGCTGCTTCCACAGCTATGCTCAAAGGGTCTTTCCCTTCCTCATCCGTGGCATGTTGATTGGCACCTCGCTTTAGGAATAAACATACTTGCCTATTTAAGGAAACAAGATTTTTAGATATGGCCAATAAATAAAAAGTTCTACCTAGTTACAGAATTAATATTTTCACTAAAAATTCTTGATTCATTTTACAAATAATTAATGAACATTGACTCAAGTATTAAAAATTCAACAAACAATATTTTACAAGTTTCAAGGTAGCTTCATTCATATTTACCTAGCATAATCTAATGCTATAAAATGTAAGAAGGAATATAAATTATAATGAGCATCATTAAAAGATGTACACAGATATTGAGACATTTAAACAAAAGAAAAATCACTCAAGGCTATTATTTTGGAGTGAAAAAAAACCCAAGGCAATGTAAATACCATATTAATTAAAATACAAGAGTTAAAGAATAGGAATATTTTGTTATATTCCACAAATACTCATAATTTGAAGTGACAAAAATAAAAAAAGCTGGGCACCAGTGGCTCATGCCTGTAATCCTAGCTACTCAGGAGGCTGAGATCTGAGAATCAAGGTTCAAAGGCAGCCCGGGCAGGAAAGACTGTGAGACTCTTATCTCCAATAAACCACTCAGAAAACCAGAAGTGGTGCTGTGGCTCAAGTGGTAAAGCACTAGCTTTGAGATGAAGAGCTGAGGGACAGCGCCCAGGCCCAGAGTTCAAGCCCCATGAACAGCAAAATAAAATAATAAATAAACAAATAAATAATTAAAATAGATGAAAACAGAAGAACAGATTACATAAAATAAAATGGGAAGAATTATGATAATCTAAGAAGAAAATATTTAAAAGTCAATTAAATAGTATTTTATGTATGAAAACTTTACATGAGGACATTATTGAATTGAATCTTTTTGCTACTAAAGGAAAACGAGTTCTAATAAAAGATACGAGTAATGATAGTACACTTCGCTAATCCAAGTTACTCAGAAAAGCACTGATAGGAGAATCATGGTCTGAGGCTGACCTGGGCAAAAGTATTAAGATCTTTTCTGAAAAACTAAGGAAAAAAGAGATGGCAATGTGACTTAAGTGGCAGGGCACTAGCCTAGAAAGCAGTTAGCACTGAGTTAAAGCCCTAGTAACTGCCCAAATAAGTAAATAATCACCTATGACAAGCATTATGTACAAAGTCAACAGTTTTACTTCATTTACACTTTCTAACAGAAAAGTCTAGTTTTATGACATTATTGAGTAATAATATTGCTCCAGAAGCTAAAATGTCAATTTCCCAAAGAAAGTAGTTTATATAATTTAACTAGCCGCTACAAGAAAAAAACTAAGATTTCCAGTTAAAAGATTCTCCTAAAATAGACTGTGTATAGTGTATGCATAATACATGCATAAATACATACACTCAAGCTCTTCAAATGACCACAATGTCAGAAATAGGCAAAATACAAAAACGAATCTATTTAATGACAAGTCAAGGTATTTCATATCTGGAGAGAAAGTGTAGTTTTTATCTGAATAAAATTTTTTTCATTTAAAATTCCATCATAAAATATAAGTCATAGGAATGCATCTCCTTACAAACTACCTAATGACCTCAACCTAAGAAAATGCAAAATTTTATTTAAAAGTATTTTTAAAAATAAAACCTACATAAATGTGTAAGCAATAAAGTTACCCTGTATGTCCTAAGACAGTTGCGTGGTGTAGTGGTCCTCGTCCTTGGACATCTCTTTGGTTTACATTAGCACCATTCTGTAGGAGAAACTCGCATGTCACCAAAGAGCCCTAAAAGAGACAAAGAAGGTAAGAATATACTCACACAAACAACAAGAAACAGTATATTACTCAAATAGCACTTCAAAACACAATCTAGCAAAAGCAGAGAAGTTTTCAGTCATATTTGTTTCTTCCCAATAACTACTTCCTGGTAAAGATTTACTTGCAAGTTTGTGATTTTATTTTACTACTTTTATTATCAGAATTCTCTTCTATTATTCCACCACCACTACCACAAAGCTAAAACAAAGTGATGTTCAGTAAGTACTGAGGTACAGAGGTACACAGAGTCCTCTTTATTTTCCAACCCATCTCAGAATAGTAATAATAAAAAACCCATGTTCAAAATGTATTATAATAGTTTATATTTTTCTACCAAAAACTTCTTTGTTTTAATTCATACCCCTAATACAGCCTGAATGAGTGGTGTTGCTTTGTTTTCGTCTGAATTAGCCCAGTTCACATCTGCACCATGAGCCAAAGCTTCAGCCATTTTAGGAAGGTTTTTTTCATATGAAGCCCTATAAAGCTGAAGTCCTGGATTAAGATGTTTAGAGTCGAGAAACACTGAAGAATCTTGCCTTTCCCCTTCTGAAAAGCAAACATAAATACTTGAATAAAAATGAAATCTTGGTAAAGATCTTGTCTAAAAATAGTTAGGATGGATTACTGTCAGTACGGATCAATAATAATGTTTACTACAATTTAAGAAACAATATGAAACTTGAGATATTAGTTTCTGATGTCACTAATTGATGGTAATGGGATGTGTTTTACACAGATATCTTATTTCCTATAGACCTAATCATTCCTCAAATGTCAACTTTCTGTATAAGCCATTGTGATCTTACAAGTATTCAACAGATGAGTTAAGTGTTGTGTTAAAAATTGGCTAATATTGGGCTGGGAAGGTGGCTCAGTGGTAGAGCGCTTGCCTTGCATGCATGAGGCTCTGGGTTCGATTCCTCAGCACCACATAAACAAGAAGAAAAAAGCCAGAAGTGGCGCTGTGGCTCAAGTGGTAGAGCGCTAGCTTTGAGCTGAAGAGCTGAGGGACAGCGCCCAGGCCCAGAGCTCAGGCCCCACGACCGGACCAAAAAAAAAAAAAATTTGGCTAATATCAAAGTGAAGAAATTCAATGAAGCATGGGTAAATGGCAGGAGTAACTATGACTCTCTTAAGGTAGCCAAATGCCTCGTCATCTAATTAGTGATGCACATGAATGGATGAATGAAATTTAAAAACTGGCTATATTTGTATATCCCTGGACTTAAGAGGAAACAAGAATCCCTAAAGTATTTTACTACTGGTTCAAACCTAAATTCCTAGGATGATTCAATACCATCACTATAACCAGTTCAAATAATCTGAGGAATGTTTACTGCAAGACCCAAATCACTGAAATTATGGAGAGTATACAGGAATAAAGCATTTGTCATTCTCTAATGGGGATGAATTGCTGATATTTTTTTCTCCTGATAAGAAAAGATAGCCATACAGGATGTCAGGTGACTTATACCTGTAAGCCTGGCTACTCAGGAGGCTGAGATCTGAGAATCAAATCTAGCCCTGGAGCAGGAAATTCTGTGAGCTTCTTATCTCCAATTAACCACTGAAAAGTTGGAAGTGGAGCTATGGCTCAAGTGGTAGAACACTAGCATTGAGCGTAAAAGCTCAGGATCAGTACCAAAGCCCAAAGTTCAACCCCAGGACGAGCCCAAAAAAAGCCACAAGACAAAAGAATAATAAGCCGGAGGTATGGCTCAAAAGATGGAGTATCTACTCAGCAAGCATAAAGCCCTGAGTTTAAAGCTCAGAACTACCAAAAGGAAGCCAAGGGAGATGAGAGGAAAAGGGAGAGTAAGAGGGAAAGGAAGAGGGGGAGAGGGAAGTGGAAGGGAAGGAGAAGAGAAAAGGGGAAGCTGGAGAGGAACAGAGACAGCATAAATGAAAATAAATGTAAAATGGTACAGATGGACTAGAAGTTATCCTTGCCTATTGGCAAGGCACTTGAGGTACATATTAAGTGGCTTAAAAGAATGTTGAACTAGCAAAGAACTTCCAAATATAAACAGAAAGAGTTGCTTTCTGATTTTACAGTATTACTCCTATCCTATTGTCTTCTAAAGAGCTATTTCCTTTAAAGAAACTATTTAACGAAGAATTGGCATTTACTAAATGCATTTTTCAGCAGACTATACCAATTAACATTAAAGACCATCAAAACTCACCAGGCTCATATAAACTATTGGCTGACACTGTGGAGGGTAAAGATTCTCTTCCATCATCACAGCTTTGCTGGATCCCACTGTCATTGCTTTTGACTGTTGTAAAGAAAAATTGGCTAGTGATTAAAGGTCACGCCATTCAGAACATGTCCCACAACCAAAGAAATTTTGAAATGAGCTTTTATATGTCAACATGAACTCAACCACCACCAGTAGAATATTTAATACAATTTTAGTTTTTAAATACTTATCTTATTGTGATATAAATCACTCATAAAGCCTGAAAATAATACATACAATACCCCATAAAATGTCAGGAGTCATAAAGAGCTTGATTTATTGCATGACTGTAAGTAATATGTAATTCTGAGACAATGGGTAACATCTAGAGAAATGGCCACACCGCACAATGACCACTGGCACAGACTTGGAATGCTCCACAAGAGTAGTACTTACTACTACGCAGTTTTGAAGAAGTATCAAAGTAGGAGAAGAGTGAATCTAGCTCATCAGGACAGAACAGAGACTCCCGCCTGGCCTCGTCGCTATTTACAGCAACCACTGAGGACATGCAAGTTAGCAAAGCACAAAGCAGGCCATAGGAAGGGAAAGGGCAGGAAAAAAAATGTTACTGGGAAAAATCAGGAGGAAAAAATAGGAAGGAAATCAGGTAGTTAATCAGATACTTAGGGCTTCTGGCATGACAGATTTCTAATTCCCATTTCCCCTTGCATTTTAAGCAGTTTTATTCCTTAAAATATACACATTACCTAAAAATGTGGGTTATCATGGCATCACTTCAAATTAACTGCTTTAAAGACACAGAAATCTAGTTTTTCCTTAGAATATGTAGAAGGGAACAGTGCTTAGCAAAAAAAAGAAACCTACAATAGCTTCTAATTCAGAAATTATGAAAGTGACTTCAATTCAAGATAGTATTTATATTCATAGCAAAAGAGGTATAATACCTGAACTTTGGACAGATGCTCTGATTTGGTCACTTGGCCCAAGTTTAGAAATGCTCAGCCTCTTTTCTTCACAACTTTTGGAGGTAATCTTTTTGTCTAGCTCGGGAGGTGACGATGATAGAGAATACTTATCCACAAACTTTCTCTCCACATATTTAGCTCTGATATATGCCTCTTTTTCCTGTCTGGTACACATAAAAATGTCATGATATTCTTGCTGAATGCTGAGCATGGCCAATACTGAAAGGATGTTATTAGTTAGAGAGTATTTTCAAACAATAGTTTTGCAAAACTAGTTAAAACAATCAGTGACAGTTCTTATATAATGTGTTTCTTTCCAATTTTTAATTAATCAATTTCAGAAATTAAATAGCCTAATTGAAAAATCACAAATGGTTACATGGCATTCTATTTTCTTAATTTTATGTATATTTACTTTTTACATATACTCTCATGCTTTTTACAGAATAAAAATATTACCAGGAAAAGCATAAAAATTTATCAAAATTAACTAATTCATTTTTACTCAGAAATACTGTCTCATACTGAACTATCATTATTGATGGCTATCATTTTTCATAAGATACTTTAAAACACAATAACATTCCTAAGTGAAAATAAAAGCATCACATTTAAGCTTTTGACTTACAACACCAAATCTGTCCTGTAGTTTTTCTCCATTATCTCTTTTTAAAATTCTTAGGTCTTAGCCAAGCACTAGTAGCTCATGGCTGTAATTCTAGCTACTCATAGGCTGAGATCTGAAGACCACTGTTCAAAGCTAGTCCAGGCAGAGAAGTCCATGAGACTTGATGGTAGAGTGCTAGCCTCAAGCAAAAGATAAACCCCAGATCCATTCATATACTGAGCGGCATCTGGGTTGGTTCCATATTTTAGCTACGGTAAATAATGCTGTAATAAACATAATTGTGCTGGTAGCCTTGGCCTTGTTTGTTGTCATTTGGGCCCAAAAGTGGGATTACTGGATCATTGGGGAGCACTATGTATAGTCTTCTGAGGAACCTCCATACTGCTTTTCCAGAGTGATTGAACAAGTTTACACTCACACCAACAATGCAGTAGGATTCCCTTTTGGCCACATCCCCTCCAGCCTCTGTTGTTATTAGAGTTCTTGATTCTAGCCATTCTAACTGGGTTGAGGTGAAATCTCAATGTTGCTTTAGTTTGCAGATTTGCATTTCTTTTATGGCCAGAGTTGTTGAGCATTTCTTCGTGTGTTTATTGGCCATTCTTATTTCCTCTTCAGAGAAGTCTCTAGCCCACTTATTAATGGGGTAATTGTTTCTTTGAGGATTTGTTTTTGCGGGATTTAATTTTTTGAGTTCTAAGTATATGAGGCTCTTGTCTGTTGTATGGCTAGTGAAGATCTCCCAATCTATGGGCTTTCTACTGATTTTGTTAGCTATGTCCTTTGCCATGCAGAAGCTCAGTAGATAAATGGATCAAGAAAATATGGTATATACAATGGAATATACAATGGAATTCTATGCTTCCATCAGGAAGAATAACATGGCCCCACTGATAAAGAAATGGAAGGACCTGGAAAAAATCATATTAAGTAAGCCAGACCCAAAGAAACATAGATCCCATGGTCTCCTTTATTTGCAATAATTAGTATACATCTAGGATAGTCTAACAGAAAGAGCTCAATAGCTATGTACATCTGATAATATAAGATGATGCTATACAAAATGGACTCTAAGACATGGACACAAGAGCACAAGAGGTTTTTCTTTTGTTGTTATTGTTCTCAATGTACTATGTGATTTCTTTTTTCCTTTGTGTTTTCCCCCTATTGTTTATCCCCTGTTGTCACTGGGTTTGATTTTGGTACCCTGGGTATTATATATATGTTTATCTGAACTAGGGAAGGAAAAGGAAAAAACGAAGTGGTGAGACAAAGGATAAAGGGGGAACCTATGCAACAGCAATACTCACAAGACAACATGTTAGAAATGATCTGTATAACTTGGCAGGGGGTTGGAGAGTGGGAAGAGGGAGAAAAACCTTACTTATATAACTATAACCCCCTCTGTACATCACCTTAACAATAATTTTTTTTTAAAAGACAAGAAACTGAGACCTAGATAAGTGAAGAAAACTAGGTTGTTCATGAATGGAAAGTCTGAACACCATGAAAATGATAAATGTCCCTAGTAAATTTGTTTTCAATTAAAAAAAAAAAAGCCAGGTGCTAGTGGCTCACATCTGTAATTCTCACTACTTAGGAAGCTGAGATCTGAGGATCACGGTTCAAAGCCAGCCCGTCAAGGAAACTCTGTGAGACTCTTATCTCCTTAACCACCAGAAACCAGAAGTGGTACTGTGGCTCAAGCGGTAGAACACTAGCCTTGAGCTTAAGAGCTGAGGAACAGCGCCCAGGCCCAGAGTTCAAGACCCACAACCAACAAAAAAATAAAATATAAATTTAAAAAACCTCAGAGACAGCACTCAGAATCTGAGTTCAAGCTCTAGAACCAGGCACATGCATGCATGTACCCACCTACCTTAGACATTGGGTCTTTGGCTAAATTAGAAAAGTCTAAAATATCTCAATTATGCATAGGCAAATATTTAAATAGCACTAGTTTAGAGGGTTAAAAATCTCAGCATAAGATTCTAGTAAATTAAAATTTTAAAATTTTCTTATCATGCTGGACACCAGTGGCTCACGCCTAAAATCCTAGCTACTTAGGAGGCTGAGATCTAAAGATCTTGGTTCAAGGCCAGTCCAGGCAGGAAAGTCCGTGATACTCTTATCTCCAATTAGCCACCAGAAAACCGAAGTAGCACTGTGGCTCAAGTGGTAGAGTGCTAGCCTTGAGCTGAAGAGCTGAGGGACAGCGCCCTGGCCCAGAGTTCAGGCCCCATGACCAAAAAATAAAATAAAATAAATAAATCTTATTATTAAGTAGTTGTACAAAGGGTTTACAGTCCATAGTCAGGTAATGAGTACAATGCTTATTGGTCAGATTTTGGCAAGTTAATTTTTTTCTTAATATAAGTAGGTGTACAAAGGTTTTATAATTCCAAAGCCAGGTTATAACTACAATGCTTCTTGATCAATGTCACCCTTTCCTTTATTCTCCCCCATTTTCTACCTCCTATGCCTATCCTTAAGTTGCATAGCTCAATTTTTACATAATATACATTGAATATAACTACATTTAACAAGTAACATTTCAAAAAGAAAATCAGAATGACTAAAAGCAGCACCAGGCACCAGCAGCAAAAATTTTATCTTGAAGGCACTCTCTTCTAGCTGCTTCATTCAGTAACCTCCTTATAACAGAACTGAAGTGCAATCTAGCAAAGCACATAAGCCTTCTCTCCTGCATTATCATCTTTGCTCAACATTACAATGCCATTCATGACCTATGTGATTAACAAATATTTGCTGAACTAAGTCAAACACTGTAACATGATTCAATGTTGAAACTTGGTCATTGAAGACATTAATGAACAGATTATTTCTCTTTAAATTCCTCCCAGGAACAGAACTATGATATACTTTTAACAGCTAAGCATTTTCTACACTCTTAACAGATGTTTAATTTTTAAGACTTATCTCCATCTATAAATTGTAATTCCCTGGTTCAATAAAGTATAATTGTCAAACTAATATACTCAAGACTGAGATACTCAAATTTGAAGAGAAGCAGTAATGATGACTTGTAAACACTCTGTCTCAACAGTATGTAACAACTGCAGTGAGATAAAATCATAGCTACATTCCTGCTTAGAGGTAGGGTATGACATTAAAGACAATTAAAATGGTACCTTTGTCCTGGCTGTGGTTTCTTTATTCCCATTTTTTCCACTTTAGCTTCATAAACATGATTTATAACATCATTCCCCAACTCACACATAAGCTGTTTGACAGGAAAATAGAAAAATAAGCTATAAAATTAAAAGTCCTGAAATTAAGCTAAAATTTAAAAGGGCTCAAAGTCAATACAGTTCACTACTTCTTTTGCATATCCTACAATTACTCATTCCACAAAGAAGCTTAAAATTAAAACAGATAAGAACTGAGAGTAAGTATCATTTTGTCATTCTTCACTACAACATTAGCACTCCTACGTCTTTCAATCTAACAATATACTATATGTACTGTACGTACATACATACACTGTATATAATGGCAAGCATCTACCTATCCATCTACCTATGTATCACAAGTACTGTATCTGAATATCTGTAGTGGGGCAGTAAATTATAACTGATACAGTTAGGTATAGTTAGTGCTAGCTAGTCTAAGGAAAATCAGCTAAAGTTAAATATTTATTCTTTTCAGTTTTTTTCCTTATAGAAATATTCAAATCCATCAAACATACAACTTTTTTGAAATTTAGTTTTGAACTTTTCCTCCTCTTTGAGTTCTATCTCCAAATACTAAGCAATTTGTTGCTGTATTTTTCAAAATCTTTTAGATGTTGTTTTTATCTGTCCCTCTACCTCTGATTCAGTTTACAATTCACAAGATCTATCTTTAGTGTCTCAGTAGCAAATCATATACTTTTGGTTGGGTCTAATTCCAGACTTGACCACTAGACCAAACATACTATGCCAAGATGCAGGTGATCCAATTCATTTCCCTGGTCTTATCTAGCATAATAAGACGATGGTTGTAAAGAATAAAGTTAAGACACTGGGGATTATTAGTTGAGAGGAAAATGGCCTAGGATGATACATCAAGAAAGCGAGAATGCCATCTGGATATTAGAATCAAAGCAGGGGCTGGGAAGGTGGCTCAGTGGTAGAGTGCTTGCCTCGCATGCATGGGAGGCTCTGGGTTTGATTCCTCAGCACCACATAAGCAGAAAAAGTCAGAAGTGGTGCTGTGGCTCATGTGGTAGAGTGCTGGCCTTGAGCTCAAGAGCCGAGGGACAGCGCCCAGGCTGAGTTCAGGTCCCACAACCGACAAAAAAAAAAAAAATAGAAGCAGTGTGGGAAAGGCATCTTAGAAAGTGTACATTAGGCAAGCAGTACATCAGGCAAGCAGAAAACTGTATACCTTTCTCCTTGTTTCCTTATTCATGAACTCTTTTAGGGTCTCATTATTTATATAACTACCATTTCTCTTCAGATGTGGTTTCCTGTCCTAGACCCTCCCTTTCTCTTTCCCCCTCCCCTGCTCTCACTATCCCACCTCTCCTCTTCCTTTGCCCCTTTCTCTTTCCCCTTCTTCCCCTCTCAGCTGGCACCCTGACACAGATATTTCTTTTTTTTTGGGGGGGGGAGTCCAGTCATGGGGCCTGAACTCTGGGCCTGGGCGCTGTCCCTCAGCTCTTCAGCTCAAAGCTAGCGCTCTACCACTTGAGCCACAGCGCCACTTCTGGCTTTTTCTGCTTATGTGGTGCTGAGGAATCGAACCCAGGGCCTCATGCATGCAAGGCAAGCACTCTACCACTGAGCCACCTTCCCAGCCCTGACACAGATATTTCTTATAAATTTTAAATGTGCCATTTTGTTTGCTGTGATAGGTTTAATGTTTGTTTTTTGGTGATACTGGTTTTTAAACTCAAGTCAAGCACTAGAGCTGCAGCTCCAGCCCTTTTTGCTTCAGTTATTATTCAGACAGGGTCTAGTCTGGTTGGTCTTTGACGTCCCTCCAGACTTCCAGAATAACTAGGATTATAAATATATTCTACCACAACTGGCTTGTTTTAGGAGGCGATGAATGCCTAACGTTTTGTGCAGGGATGGCCTGGAACCACCATCCTCTTAATTCCATCTCCTAAATTACTAGGATTATAGATATCAGTCACCCACCATGCCCAGTTTTAAATGTTCCACACTTCCTTATTTGAGCAATTATAATTGTATTTCATATATCCCATTTTTTAATTTTCAAAGTAGTGATACCAATTAGGTATTATTCTTTAAACAATCTGCACAAGAAAAGCTAGGTGCTGGTGGCTCAACCTAAAATCCTAGCTACTAAGAAAGCCGAGATGAAAGGACTGAGCTTCAAAGCCAGTCCAGGCAGTAAAAGTCAAAAGACTTTATATCCAAATACACAGCAAAAAGCTAGAAGTGGAGGTGTGGCTCAAGTCATAGAGCCAGAGCTATACAGCAGAAAAAACAAGCAAGAGCTTGAAATCTAGAGTTCAAGCCACAGTACTGGCAATGGTACACAGGCATGCAAGTGCGTGCACACGCTCACATACATACACACATACACACACACACACACTCTAAAATCTGTATTAGAACTAGAGACAATAGCTGTATCACTGGATGAAAATGATAGCATAGACATCAACCTTATTTACAAAAATTTAAAATAGGTCAAAAAAGAAATTAAAAGGGAAAAAATGATAGGGAAAGTATTACTTTACATTTGATTCTAAGAAAGTTGGTTATAAATTTGGTAAAACTATCTGGATACTGGTGGCTCATGGCCTATAATCCTAGCTACTCAGGAGGTTGAAACTTGAAGGATCATAGTTCAAAGACAGCATAGGCAAACAGACTGTGAAACTCCATATTCAATTAACTAGCAAAATACCAGATGGAACATATGGCTCAAGTAGAGTTCCAGCCATGAGCAAGAATGTTTAAAGAAAGCCAGAGGTCCTGAGCTCAAGACCAGGTACTAGTATAAAGTAAAAACAAAAAAACAAAAAACACCTATTTGGAAAAATTATCAAGAATGACACAATTTATACTACCCAATGATTAAACTGATATGTATATTATAATTAAAATTTATAAAATTAGCTGATAAAATAACTTATCTGAAATAAAAATGAATTTTTTAAGCCAAACTCAGAAGTAAAGCTGTATGGCTCAAGTGATAAGGCACTAAAGCCTTAATCAAAAATACTCAGGGATACCACCCAGACCCTGAGTAAAAGTCCCCGAAAAAGGGAAGAAGGGAGAAAGGGAGGGAGGGAAGCAGGCAGACCAACCCAAACTCTACTTTAAAATAAAAACAGCTAAATTGTAGCCAGGTATCAGTAGCTCATACCTACAATCCTAGCTACTACTCAGGGGTTGAGATCTGAAGATCAAGATTTGAAGCCAGTCTGGGCACGAATGTATCTCCATTAACTACCAAAAAAGCCAGTAATGGATCTGTGGCTCAAGTGCTAACTTTGAGCAAAAAGCTCAGGGACCATGCCCAGGCCCTGAGTTCAAGCCCCAGGATCAGGACCAGCACAAATACATAGGTACACACGTACAAACATACATACATAACTAACTGGAATTAATTTGCAATTTTTAAGATGCATTATTATATCATTTTTCTTTACAAATTCTAATATATTATAAAATAATCTGTAAGAATATGTGGCAAAAGAGTAACTATTTTTTCCTTGGATCTGGAAATTAAGCCCAAGGCTACAACCACACCAGCCCCAAAAGTTCACTTGGAGTGAAGATGGTGGTTATTATTTTGAATACTTTCTTTTTGGTTACTTATTATTTCAAAGCTAATCTTTTATATATGCCATTTTAATTTTAAAATAATTAAAGTTGTACAAAGCTTATCTTAATCACATCCAATTATTCCTTTCTCCTATATACATGCCTAAAATGATTTCCCTATTTCTTCCCCTATAATTCTAAAACAAAGAAATATCAAACCAATATCAGTACTGTGAGCCTTTGGTCCCTTCAGTAATAACATCTGACTTCTACTTCCTCCCAAAGAGTTCTCATAATACTCCTCAGTATTTTCTACTTAGTCTTTTAAATGTATATTTTAATTACCTGACACTCAATAACTTGCCTAAACTACCTAGGGGATAATTTCATTTTCATCTAGACAGGCTTGACCCAGAGTATTTCCTTCCTGTTTAAATACCTGCTTTACTAATAATCCTTTATTTAAAATTGGAACTAGGTGCCCAGTGGCTCCAGCCTATAATCCTAACTACTTAGGAGGCTAAGATCTGAGGATCTCAGTTTGAAACCAGACCAGAGGGAAAGTCAATGAGACTCTCATCTCCAATTAAACACATGAAAGAGAAAAAAGCTGAAAGTGAAGCTATGGCTCAAGTGGTAGAATGCCAACCCTGAGCAAAAAGGCTAAAGGACAGAGGATTGAGTTCAAGCCCCAATACACACACACAGACTCACACACACACACACACACACACACACACACTCACACACACTCGCCTATATCTGCTATCTAATGTCATTACATGTATATTACATGCTATTTCTCAGCATGATTTTAAGCTGCTGCAGAATCCATCTTCTACTAGTTTTCCTTCTATGCTCTATTATTGATAATTTCTGATGAGTTAAATGGAAAAAGATTCTATGGTCAGACAGGTAAGGTTTTAACTCAAAATTGGATAAAAATATACTTCCTCCTTATAATTTGTACATAAGAACTTATAAAATTTGCTTTAAGGTTTCATTTTTAATGTGTAAGATAGGTTTACATAATTATCTACATTCAAAGCTGCTACAGAAATTAGATTCTGCTCTTTATCTCACACTTTCTGCTTTGAATGCATAATAATTGGTAGGATCTAACTGGTAGGGCTCTACTCTGGGAGTTAATTTCATTTACATGTTTACGAATTAATTCCATAAGACATTTTTTACATAATAGACATAAGACCAAAAATAAAAACATAAGACACCATTTTCTGACAAAGTATATGTTGACTATATTCTAACCCTTAGGTGAATTTATTTTCTACAATATGGTAAACTAGACAGGGGAACTTGAAAGGACTGTACTAATAACTGCTAGGTAAATATCATTATAAATGGAGTTGTAGTCTAATGTCATTATTTATTATACTTTTAGAGATTTGAATCCTTAGATAAGGAAAAGAGAATTTCTTGGTTTGATTACTTCTGAATGGTCCTATGCTATAATAGCCCAGTGATGCCATTTGGTATAACAATACATTACAAAGTTTACTATACCAAGGTATCTGTATATTTTTAGTAAGAATCTAACACAAAAATGTATGAATAGTAGTTTTCTTAAAGAGTAGGCTTAGAGATACAATTGCTATATATAACAGGCACTGCTTTTTAAACTCTATAATCCTTCCTATTCAGGCAACTTAGATCAAGAGGATTGCTGGTCAAAGCCAGATTGGGCAGAAAAGTCTGAGATTCCACATCTCCAATTAACCATCAAAAGCAGTACTAAGGCATGGCTCAAGTGGTAGAACACCAGTCATGAGCAAGCAAGCTTGCTTGCTCAGTAAAGAAGAGGCTCTGAGATCAAGCCTATTATAAAAAAAAAAAAAGAAAGAAAAAAAAGAGGGAGATATAGAATCAGGTATGGTGGTATAATCCTGTAATCTCAGGACTAGGGAGGGTGAGGCAGTTAGATCATGAGTTCAAGGCAAGCTGTGGATGCACAACAAAACTCATCACAAAAAGCAAAACAAAAATGTATACTA
Organism: Dipodomys ordii; assembly: GCF_000151885.1. NCBI lineage: Eukaryota > Metazoa > Chordata > Mammalia > Rodentia > Heteromyidae > Dipodomys > Dipodomys ordii. The sequence goes on from NW_012267261.1 coordinate 6,705,068, forward strand.
TATAAACTGAACAACTTCAGAACTTAAAAACATCCAACTTACCAAGAGCCTCAGATATGTTTAATACCATTTAGTTTGATATTAACATGAGCAAACCATAAAACTATAAACCAAATTTCTAAATTCTTCACTTATGTGAAAATATGAAATATTTTCATGCAGATATTCAGTTTACCTTTAAAAGTTCAGGCTCCCAGGTATCTAAAGTTAAAGAGCGTACTTTTGAAAAATGAACCCCAAGACTCCTGTATGGGGGAAAAAGAAGACTGCATTATTTATTAATAAAATTTTCAAGTTTCTATTTTATATTCATTCTCTTACAATGACATAAATCCTAATATAGCCTTCAACATACATATAAGTAGCAAAATTAGAGAAGTAGAAAAGATCTGCTACCAAGTGAAGCACAGTAATTTACTATATCCAAAAGAAGTGTCCCCCTCTGAGTGGGCTACCCACCGGTGAATCCCAGAGCACTCGATACACAAGGTGATGCCCAAGTTGATACTGGCCCACCGAGGATCTGCCAGACCACAATCACAACAGCTGGCATTGCCAGGGATACACTGAACCCGCTGCAAAGCACTTTCTCCTTTCAATAATTTCTCTTTTGACTCATTTCCAGAATCTAGGCTTCCTGTTGATGGAGATGATTTCTTATCCAGCTTCTGAAAAAATTAAGAATGTTTCGCTGTTTAAAAAGAAATAATTATGTTGCATACTATCTGCTTAAAATGAAAAAAAGCTTCTAATTCAGACATTAAAAGGCTACTGAAGGCATAAAACAAGCACTAGTAGTTTAGGCACTGTTTACTGCAGGATGAAAAGACTCAGATTCAAGATTCAGGTTCCTCCATCAACAAACTTTCAGTCTAGTTAGGGTAAATATACAAACACTCCAAATTATATGTAAAAAGTGACACAATGAACATATGCACAAGATAAAGAGGCAGAAAGGAAGAAGAAGGCAAAGAGAATGGGAAAAACAGGGTAAGAGACAGAAAAGGTAATTGATACTATTAAGATTCATGAATAAGAAAGAATTCCAGAGCTGGGCGCAGGTGGCTCACGCCCGTAATCCTAGCTACTCAGGAGACTGAGATCTGAGGATCATAGTTCAAAGCCAGCCCAGGCCAGAAAGTCTGTGAAACTCGCATCTCCAATAAACACTCAGAAAACCGGAAGTGGCGCTGTAGCTCAAGTGGTAGAGCACTAGCCTTGAGCTGAAGAGCTGAGGGACAGCGCCCAGGCCCAGAGTTCAAGCCCCAAGACCAACAAAAAAAAAAAAAAAAAAAGAGAAAGAAATAATTCCAGCGCTAGGAGGATGAGGCAGAAGAATCATAAATTTGAGACCAGCTTGGTTACACATCAAGACCTTATTTCAGGAAAATCAAAATAAATATTTTATATAATTAACTGTAAGAAAATTATTTTATGAATTACTACAATAAATAACTAGAAAAGGGGGCTGGGAAGGTGGCTCAGTGTAGAGTGCTTGCCTTGCATGCATGAGGCCCTGGGTTTGATTCCTCAGCACCACATAAGCAAAAAGAAAAAAGCTGGAAGTGGCGCTGTGGCTCAAGTGGTAGAGTGCTAGCCTTAAGCTAAAGAGCTGAGGGATAGCACACAAGCCCAGAGTTCAGGCCCCACGACTGGACCCCCCAAAAAGAAAAAATAAATAAATAACTAGAAAAACTGTGGGGAGAGAGGGTCAGTCAAGGGGCTTGAACTCTGGGTGTGGGCACTGACCTTGAGCTCTTCTGCTCAAGGTCAGCACTCTACCACTTGAGCCACAGCACTACTTCCAGTTTTCTGGTGGCTAACTAGCATTAAGAGTCTCACTGGCTTTCCCACCTGGGCTGGTTTTGATCTGCAATTCTCAGATCTCAGCCTTCTGAGAGTAGCTAGGTTTATAGGCATGAGTACCCTGCTGGCTTTATTTATTTATAAACTAAAGACTAGATCAATTACAGTGTGAATCACAAATAACACACAGTAAAAAGCTGTTTCTAAGTGCATAGTGAAGGTTATACAAATTATACAAGATTATATAAATTATAAAGATTACACAAATAATAAAAATATTCAATATACCCTGGTCTACACAAAGACATGGCTCATTGATTCTAAGCAATTAAAGATAGAGTCTACAAAAAGTTTTCTGATTTAAAAATAGAACAATTTTTTAAAAAATAGTATGTTAGCAGAGAATCATTAGAAATAAAATCTGAGCTGGATACCAGTGGCTCACACCTATAATCCTACCTAACAGGCTGAGATCTGACAGTTCAAACCCAGCCTGGGCAAGAAAGTCTGTGAGACTCTTAACTCCAATAAACTGTTGGAAAACTGGAAGTAGCCTTGTGACTCAAGTGGTAGAGCATTAGCCTTGAGTTGAAGAGCTGAGGGACAGCACCCTGGCCCAGAGTTCAAGCCCCATGATTGACAAAAAATAAAAATTAAATAAAAATTTAAAAATCTGGCTCTTATTTGTCCTTCTTCGAAATTCAGTTTTATAGCCAGGAAGAACTGAGCAAGTAAGTCTGGACACAGAATTCCAGAGATGTTGAGCATAGTGAGACATAAACCCACCAAAGAGAGCTACCTTGCAGGTTATTGGCTCTTAGGCAGGGAAGTAAGGATGTGTGCCCAGAGAGGCAGTCCAGCAAGGGAAATACAAGCCAATGAAGGAGAAGAGGGCATCTAACTAGGAATGCCCCCTAGTGTGAAGTGGCAGGGCCTAAGTAGGATATCAGTGTGGGGCTGGAAGGGCAGGAAACACAGGATATTGGTTATATACACAAGGATCTATCATAAAGCAAATCGAATGAGAATAAATAAGAGCCTAATTTCTCACTGCAATGAAAAACATTATTAATAATGAAAAGAAGAAAACTAGAATCAAACCTGTTATATTAAACCATAACTGAAGATACCAATAGGCTTACTAATGGTTTTCAATCTGAGTAGATAAAGAAATGTAGATGTAAATGTATGCATATGCGACGCTATACATCCTATCTTGGTTTCTAAGTATCATTCTCTAAAAAAAGGAGTCAGAGATTTTTGGAGAAATGGCCAATTTCATGGCTTAATACAGAGAAAGCAGAAGATGCACCTAGAACCACTTGTTGAGCTAGAAAGTAAAGGAACACTCAAAGAACAGTGAGGACAAAGCAAAAGAATACAGAAAACTCCTTTCAAACTTGACTCAATTTAAGCAACAAAAGAGATGATGATAGTAAATAATATTGGATAAAATAGGAGCTCACAGTCAGAAAACTGATTAGTTTTTCTAAGAAATGATACCAGCCAAAAAGACTGTGAAGATTGTGACTAGATGATTTTTCAACAACTAATCCAGACAAGTAGTTTACAGTTGACAAAATCTTATCTACTTGTCTAGAAGTTCCTCTGAGAAGTTCTAAGTAACTATAGTATTAATTATAATTATGAGCAAATTATCAGAGAAACAATGAAAGCCTATAAACACAAATGACTTTCATTCTTGGCTATTCATGGAAACTACCTACCAGAAAAGCTCATGGACAGCACATAGGCCAGTTCAAGCCTTATGACTGACAAAAAGGAATAAAGGAAAAACTTGAAAATATTAATGCCTGGCTCCCAAGTCCATTCAGATGATCTGGTAGGGACTCAAATGATCTGGTAGGAACTTAAGCTTCCTGTGTTAAAGGGTCCAATGAAATGAAGAACCAAAGCTGTAAAAATGTATCTGTGACCAAGCAACAGATTTGTATAAACTTTCAACAAACATAAGGGAACTCTTGGAAAATTAATGCCAATAGGATGAAAATATCAATGGAAAGTTTAAAAGATTAACTGAAATTTCCCAAAGAGTAGGCTAAGAAACACACAATCACATTTAGAACACAATTTTAGAAAGAGAAATTAGAGAGAAAAAAATAAAGTATCATTAATAAGCTCCAACAACAACACTGGATACTACACATAAACAAAAATAAATAAATAAATAGTAGAACAAAAATATAATGCAGTTAAAATTCTTAAGGATAATTATTTCCAATATAAAATTCTGTAACAACCAAATTATTAAAAATATGAGAACATAATATTATTAAGATATTTTCAAGCATAAGAGCCATAAAACTGGGCACCAGTGGCTCATGCCTGTAATCCTAGCTACTCAGGAGGCTGAGATTTGAAGATGGTGGTTCAAAGCCAGCCTGGGAAGGAAAGTCCATGAGACTCTTATCCCAAAGACAGCACCTAGGCCCAGAGTTCAAGCCCGAGGACCAAAAAAAAAAAAAAGTCATAAATAGCTCACTTTCAATAGCATATAGGAGAAAGTCCTCAAATCCTTCATAAGTCAAAGAGAAAAATATGAGACAAAGGAGAGAAAAATCTCCAGGAACTGTTATGTAAAGAAATCTCAGACCACTAACTACATTGCAAACTTAAGGACAACTGATTTAAACTGGAGAAGTATAATTCAGGTGACACCAATTTGAGGGTTTTATCACCAACATACCCTTTTTGCCAGTGTTCCAATAATTAGTATCCAATATTGGCTACTGATGAAATTGCTCCTCTCCTCATTGCTTGGATTAAGTAAGTTCCTCATTTTCTGCTAAGGAAGGCTTCTAATTGAGCTACTCCTGACCTTTCAAATATAACTCAGAGAGCATTTCATTTCCCTAATCATATTTCTGACAAGTGTCTATCACTAAGTTTATGCCTCAGCCCTGCCATATGAGCCAACAGCAGTGAGTTTCATTTCTCAAAATTCATTCACATAAAGTCATAAAATATTTAGGGGAAAACACTAACATTAGAATACTTTATTCCAATCTGGGATATACAGTCAAATATTAAAATAAAGGTAAATTCAAATATTGAAAACTAAAATGAGAAATTCAGCCTAGATTTTAAAAACTCACTCAATTACATAAAAATTATCTATCATAAAGATATTATAATCATATATTGGCATGTGACTGAGATTAGACACTTCTTGTAATTTTTCACTTGATATTGATAATGCCTTTACTAACCTCTGACTCATCACCCTTCTCTCTATAAGCAGTTGCAATACTGGTCTGAACAGCCTTAATCCATGCCTGGCGCAGCTTTTCAGAATCTGCCTGGAGCATACAACTCCTAAAAGGAAATAAGATATTGGTTCAATAATAAAAAATGCTCAAATACATAAATTTTATACTTCTGTCCACTTTGCTATTTAATAATTTGTTGAAATGTTAAGCCTATTTCCAAGACAAATTGTTTTCAAAGAAATAAAGATACCAGTAGTATAAATATTCTCCTAAAACAAATCATCCATCCCTAAACATAAGAATATAAACAAGACAAGTATAGTAGTCCAGGCCTATAAACCCAGCATTTGGGAGGCTAAGGCATGAGACTAGTCTGAGCTACAAAACAAATACCTGTCTTAAGAAAAGTAAAATAATCAAGAAACAGCATATAGTATATATTTACTTATTTATTTATATTTATATAAAATATATATATAGTTTAAAAAGTAGATGAATTTACATTAAAAATATATAAACTCTTAAGGATACCATATATTACTTCTCTGAACTGTGTTATACATGAAAAGGAGCTACCAAAGCTCATATCAGAATATGAAGTAAAATCCTTATCATAAGAGTTAAAGAGTTCTCATATGGGCATATAATCATTATAGAATTTAAAGGATAAAATTCATAAAAAGAAGTTATGTTATATAACATGTATTATCAAGGTACCGCATTAGCAGAGTAGGTAGTACATCAGTCTCATAATATGTATTGTTACTGAAATTTATTTTTAAAAAATCTTTTTATGATAATCATAAATCAAACACAAATTTCATAAACACAAAGTTCATAAAATCAATTCTCAAATTCTTTAGAACTACTCACTTTGTTGGCGAGACCACCTCAAAGCAGAATCTTCTTTCAATGTCTTCACAATGCTTCACTGTGCAGAGCCTGAGATCTTCCACTACTACAGTGGGGTTATCCTACAATAAAGAAACAGGATTCCCATATTTATCAACTTATACTACAAATAACAACATACTTTAAAATATTACTTAGAGTAAAGGATTTTATTTTATCTTACTGTTAGAGACTATCAACACATATAATTAATAGAAGTAATTCTGTCTTATTAATAATTTTATTTGCCTCACAAAATTATTGTACATGGAAAAAATATTACATATGGATTAAGTGAACTTAGTAGATGGTCAATAATTTTAGCTATTATTTTTTTCCACTTTCATTTATATTTATTACTCCTCTAGTCTCCACTAATATATAATAGACAGACACCAGAGACTCATACCTGCAATCCTAGTAAGAAAAACCACAAAACTCTTATCTCCAATTAAACATCAAAAAACCAGAAGTGTAAGTATGGGTCAAGTACTAGAGCACCCAATTTAAGTAAAAAAGTTAAGGGACAGTGCCCTGACCATGAATTTAAGCCTCATTACTGGTACAAAAAAAAGTCACTCCATATGTTATAATGAATGACTATAATTTATGGTTTTTAAAAAGTTTTTTTATTTGACTGTTCTGAGTTGTTATTGTCGTTTTTTTTTTGTTGGTCGTGGGGCTTGAACTCTGGGCTTGGGCGCTGTCCTTGCGCTCTTCAGCTCAAGGCGAGCACTCTACCACTTGAGCCACAGCGCCACTTCCCGTTTTCTAGTGGTTTACTGGAGATAAGAGTCTCATGGACTTTCCTGCCCAGGCTGGCTTTGAACCTCGATCCTTAGATCTCAGCCTCCTGAGTAGATAGGATTACAGGCGTGAGCCACCAGCGCCCGGCCTGTTCTGAGTTTTGAACTCATGGCTTTGAGCTTGTTAGTCAGGTGCTCTACCACTTCAATCATAGTTCCAGCATAATTTATGTCATTTTTAACCTTTCAGAATTATGACCACTGAATGAAAATCCTTAAAAAGCATATTCTCTTTCTGCCTCACAAGATTATCAAACAAAAAAATCATAAAGACATTAGAGTAATAATCCTAGGACACAAGAAAGTCCATCTCAAAGCTATAATTAAGAGTCCAGGACTCAGGCTGGGTGCTGGGGGCTTATGCCAGTAATCCTAGCTACTAAGGAGGCTGAGATCTGAGGACTGCAGTTCAAAGCCAACCTGAGCAGAAAAGTCTGTGACTTTTATCCCCAATTAGCTACCAAAAAAGCCCGAAGTGCAGCTGTGGTTCAAGTTGAAGAGTGCTAGCCTTGAGCAAAAAAGCTCAGGAACAGAACACAAGCCCTAATTTAAGACATGTATGTGCACGCACACATGCACAAACACACAAAGACACACACACACACACACAATTCAGGACTCAAGACTAGAGTTGTAGCTCAAGTAGTAGAACATGAGCTACAAGTGAAAAAATCCAAACAAGAACGTTGAGTTCAAGCCCTAATGCTGGCATATACACATAAAAGAATCTTAAATTGAGTGACTGAAGGGCATTAAATTTATACATGAAAATAGCATAATAAAGCCGGGCACTGGTGGCTCACGCCTGTAATCCTAGCTACTCAGGAGGCTGAGATCTGAGGATCGCGGTTCAAAGCCAGCCGGGACAGGAGAGACCATGAGACTCCTATCTCCAATAAACCACCAGAAAAAACCGGAAGTGGCGCTGTAGCTCAAGTGGTAGAGCGCTCGCCTTGAGCTGAAAAGCTGAGGGACAGCGCCCAGGCCCAGAGTTCAAGCCTCACGACCGACCAAAAAAGAAAAAAAAAAGAAAATAGCATAATAAAATCCATTATACGCTGTTTAAAAGGGGGAGGAAGAAAAAGTCATAGGAGGGTCAATTTTATCAAAATATGTTCCATGCATGTATGGAAATATCACAATAAAATCCCTTTATGCCATCAATCTATACTAATAAAAATGGAAAGAATGTCAAAATGCTTCTAATTATAATACTATAGAAATCAAGAGAGTAAAATTGCTCTTGGGTAAAACAGTATGTTCTCTCAATACAAAGATAAACTACTTTTAACTTTTACTGATGTATAATTAATACCTACAACATGGAAACTTCAGTTTTAACAGTTTTATCAACCAGTGTAACCACTATTGAAAACAAGGTAAGACACTATTTCCATCATCCCAGAAAGCTCTCTAGCATTCTTTCCAGTTAATCTCCTAATGTCTACCTAGAAGCAAGAACTTACTTTATTTCTCTATGGATTTGCATTGCTGGTTCTGTGCAAATACATATGTGTGTGCACACGTGCACCTGCACACACCAGTTCTGGGCTTGAACTCAGGGGCTAGGTGCTGTCCCTGGGCTTTTTGCTCAAGGCTAGCAATCTACCACACTTCCATTTCCAGCTTTTTGGTGGTAAAATGGAGATAACTGGCTTCAAACCACAACCCTCAGATCTCAGCCCCCTGAGTAACTAGGATTACAGGCATGAACCACCAGTGCCCAGCTTGCAGTGCTGGTTCTTAAAAATTACATTAAAGAACTCATATAGTGCACATAGTCTGGTTTGTCTTGGGGATTTATTGTATAAAAATTTTACAGGGGCTGGGAAGGTGGTTCGGTGATGAGTGCTTGCCTCACATGCATGAGGCCCTGGGTTCAATTCCTCAGTACCACATAAACAGAAAAAGCCAGAAATAGTGCTGTGGCTCCAGTGGTAGAGCACTAGCCTTGAGCTGAAGAGCTGAGGGACAGCGCCCAGGCCCAGAATTCAAGCCCCACAACTCACAAACAAAAAAAGAAAAATAATTTTTTTTCACAGGTTTTTTTCTTCACCTCCGTTTGATGCTTCCTAATTACTAATTTTTTCTTTTTCCAATGCTGGTTTAAAGAAGAGAATTCAGATTCAGAATCATTCTGCCTTTAGGATAAAACATTGGTGGTTTTTAAGCTAGTTGTAGTGGTGTATCCCTATAATTCAGGACACATAAGTAGGACAATCACTGTTCAAGGCTAGCCTGGACAAAGTTACCTACACACTGTATCTGAAAAACAAACTAAAAAGCAAAAAGACTACAGCACTTGCCTAACAAGTGGGAAGCATGGAGTTCAAATCCTAGTGCCATCAATCAATAAACAAACATAATTCAAATGTTAATAGTTGCCACTCAAGAGTTTCCTTATACATGCCAAAACATAAAACTAGTAAATAGTAACTATAATAATTTTGTACATGAGCACTTATGGACTGTAATATTTACTAAGGCAAACTATAAAAAATAAAGTAAAATTGGAGACTGGAAGTATAGCTCAAGTGGTACAGCGCTCATCTAGCATGTGCAAAGTCCTGAGTTCAATCAGAACTGAGAAAAAAAAGCTAAAATTGGGAACTCACTCAACTTTCTCTTAATTTCTTTTCCTTTTTTCTGATTTTGAATTAATAAAATATGTGTAGTTTTTCGCAATAAAACCAGATGGGGCTGAAGAGACAAAACACTTGTCCTGAAGATAATTTGTTCAAGATGCCAAAAAATGTATTTTTAGCCCATCCCCAAGTGTAGGTAAGGACCAAGGACAAAGACAGGGCTGATAAGGACTTACCTACCAAAAAAGAATATAAGGCCAACTCTCCTTACAATGAAACACTGGCACAGGGAGCATTTGTGTGCATGAGTTTTCAGTTCATTTCTTAAGAAAAGACCTACCTTAAATTTTTTCTGGTAAACCAGCTGATTGTTCTGTATTGAAAACCAGCGTCTAAATAAAAAACAAAATAGATTGTTTTCATAAACATAAATTACTTTTCCGATGGACAGAAATGAAATACTGGAGAAAGGACTAACAATCAGCAAATAGTAATTATATTTTTTATAGACCAGAAGCAATGAGATAAATTAAGAGCAAACATCATAAAACCATAAATTAGGAAAATAAACTTACAATATTTTGATTCACTTTATATCATAAATTCACATCCCAACAAAAACTCTTATTTGTGCTATCATCCAATAATTGTTTTAAAATTTAAATTTGAAGCTTTTGAGATTCCTCAAAGTAAAATGTTTTCTCCCAATTACATATTTATCAAATTAAAATATAAATTGTGAATTGAAATATCCTTGCATATAAACATTAGGATAAATTGTTTTATTTTCAACCTTTCAGCAGATAATTCAGCAAGTCTTTGATTTTATAAGCAAAAAAGAAAACTAATCATTCTAGAACTGATTCAAACAGGATAATCGTCAAACTTGGTCATACTGTGTACTTCTAAGCAAAATAAAGTTATCACAAATGATCCTCTCAACTACATGGTTCTGCTTATTACTGTAAATTAGAAAAACATTTACTTGCAATCTGCTTTAGAAGAAAAGGCTAAGCTATGTATACCATATTTACTAATTCTAATTTATTAAAATAAAAAAGACTTAATATCACAGCCACAAGCACTTATAAAAGAAAGCAAAACTTCTCAACAAGCATGAAAGGTAAAATGATATTTAAGTTATCATTTTAAAATTAGTTTCATGTAAGATGGCTTCTATTGTAAACATTAGTTATTAATCTATTAGCAGATAGAGAGTCTACCTTTTCATTGCTACTAGTACCAAGCACTAGAAATTATATTCAGACATTTCAAATTTTTTAATTTGGAAACTTCTCCAAATCTGAGAAAATGATTAAGAAATGCTTTTCCATTTTCAAGCCTTTTACTAGATCGTTAGGTATAAGAAAAAGGTTTCCCTTTTTTATTATAAAATTGTTAAAACTGTTAAATAAGCACCTAGATAAAACAAGGTGGGTTGCCTCTAAATGCAAATCACCAAGAGGCTAGAAAAGGAAGAACTTCTCGGTATCTTTTACAACAGATGGCTGGTTAGAAATGTTAAAGGAAATACCTATACACAAACAAAATGGTGCAACTCTGCCATGTGAGATGACATGCAATGGAAATAATCTCTGCTACTGATTAAAGGGGTTTTCTTAATTGTTTGCTGGAGAGTGACCTATATTAATGAAGATTCATAGGTCTTATAGCATAGTAACCATTTTATTGTTTTATTGAACTATGGGAAAAATGCCCATTTAACAATGTAACTGCCATGCTTCTAAGGTCCTTAAAAAACAAATTTCTTTTGACCTATTTCATCATAGGATAATACTCCCTGCAAAGAATAACAAAATACTGGGGGAGGAAGAGTGTTCTTTTTTCAGAGACAGTTCCCTCTAGTTATTAACTTCAGATCGTATTTCTTCCTCCCTAGTCCCCAACAGTAGAGTTTGAACTCAAGAGCTATATATTTGCTAGGCAAATATACACCTCCCAACCAATCATATCTGTTTCTTGAAACTCAGTTTCACTACCATTTATCTGCTTGTGAGTGGCATAATCACTTCATCAAGCTTTTGTATGCTCAGGAAAGACAATATGAAGTGATCTAATTTAGATACCTCCTAAGAAGGCATAACGAATATCCTAGGTAGAAAAAAAATCTGAATTAGAAAGCTTACATATTACAATACTATCTCCCTCCACTACCACTAAAACTTAAAAAAAAAGTGCACTCTTCATTGTTCAAAACTTTACACAGGTAAAATTATTCCTATAGAATAAACCTAGTGATTATTAACATTTCTAAGAAAAGGAAAATTGAGAATGGCAAACAGCTCATGAGCTTTGGGATACAGAATATTTAATAGTTTTAAATACTTGGTACTTGAAATCTGAAAGTTCTGAAAAAAAAAAAAAGTAACAAAGCTGGGGCTGGTGCCTTAGGGCTTAGGACTGAAGTTTGAAGCTACTACAAGCAGTAAAGCCCGTGAAACTTTTATCTCCAATTAATCACCCAAAATTTCAAAGTGATAAGAGACATGGCTCAAGTGGTGAGGTACTAGCCTTGAGCAAAGCAGCTCAGGAACAGTGCTCAGGCCCTGAGTTCAAGCTCCAGGACTAGCACCATAAAGAAAAAAGTAATTAGATCCAAAGAGAAAAACTTTCAAAGGCATTGTGCTAACTAATATACTAAGGTCTCCAAGATCAAGGAATGGAACACAAAGCCAAAAATACAAGTTTTCAAAAAGGAAAACATATCTACCCAGTTGAAATAATTCAGTATAGCATTTTTAGATTAAAATATGAAATTTATTAAAAAATTAAGGATCATTCTTTTTTATACACTAAGAATATCCAGATGACAAAATTTAGATAGGAAAGTTAAAAATATTTAGAAAAATCAAGTATCGTTTGATTACTAGGTTCCAGAACTGTACTTAAGATCATGAGGAAAAAGTCAAACTTCTAAGTCTGTAGATGGTTTCTCACCAAAACTGTAAATTATGGGCTCATACACCTATACATACAGATGCCAAGTAGATAAACATTTAATAAAATAAAATAACAAACATGATTTTAGTTTATATAAATTCAACTTACTATATTATAGGGGAAAAATTAAACAAAGAAAACTTAGGAACAATGTATTCTTTCAACAAAATTAATATGGTTTCCAAAGTGACTAATCTTAGCTGCTCAAATTTTGTAGTTTGCTAGTTTATTTCCTTTATTAAAAAAAGACATAACAGTATTCTTTGAGTAACTGAAAGTACATCAAATGTTCTTTATAGATTAAAATGAAGTACAGAGATGGGCAATCAAGAGGTATAATTTCATTCCTCAAATAAAATGCTTCTATTTTTGTTCCCAATTTAAAACATAAAGAGACATTTTATCCATTGCAAGTAATCCAGCTTAAATGCAGGTTAATTATGAGCTTTCTCGTGCCAAAGAAGAAACTGGAGTAAGATGAGAAAGGGAAGGAAGCCATTTGGTACCTGATATGATCGGGCTTTTTCCTGTCATGTAAAAAAATGGGGCAGGATTAAAACATAAGGGAAAGGTGGTAAAAGAATGAAAATGCAAATGTGCAAAAAAAAAAAAAAAAGCAAAGGACTAGCATGATACAAATAAAGCAAAAATTGAAGGAACAAGCTTAAGCTTATAAACTAACAAAATAATCAAAAGTATCTGCTGTATTTTATTTAAGCATCATATACAAATGTGTAACAGAATTAATTCTAACTCTTGGGAATCTGAAATACTAATATTTTAGAAATATTCAAACCATGCTTCAAGTATTACCGTATAAAAATTCTGGATGGTCTTAGTATACTTGTGCAAACCTCTTCTATTATTATTTTCTAAATCTATGGTCATGACTAGACAATACAGATAGTACCTTGCCACTTCATTAAAAACTGCTCCTAAAATCACTGCAGGTATATCTACAGAAATCTAGAATAAATGAAAGGTTTTCGTAAAGAAGTGGGATCACGTAGAATTTCAGATTATAAAATATTAGCCAAAGAAACTTCCCACCTACCCACCTCCATTTTTATCAAATGATAGCAAAGATTCTAAGGCCACACATAAGAGTCATCTTTAATTTATGAATGCTTATTATAAAACAAAAATCAGTAAGAATAAAACATTTAATCTGTAGCAGCAACATATAGAACACTTTGCTTTTTTAAACAAAGTTGTGTAACACATTTCATGCTTTTAGCTGTACTTTCTAGTACAACAAAGATATTAGCTATTTTGTCAGCCTTTCTACATCGTTAAATAAATTATATCAAAATGTACTTATTTTCCTTTTTTATCTTTTCTACATTTTTTAACAAAAGGAGGAATATATGAATACACTTGATCCTATTCCAATAGTCCACTAGTTTATGAATATGGTGAAGTTATCATACTGAGAAAATGACTGACAAGGAAAAGTTATTATGGCAGAAAGAATACAGTAGTCTCTTGATATGTGTAGAGTTTCAGAACCATAACCCTCTTTCCAAGGATATCCAATCTATAGATGCTCAAGTCTTATATTTGCATATAACGTAAATGTGTGTGTGCATGCATGTGTGTACACAATAGGGCCTTGTCAGTTGCCCAGACTACTCCTGAATTCCCGGGCTCAAGTGATCCTCCTGCCTCAGTCTGAGTATGATAGGACTACAGATGGGCATGCACCATGATATCTAGTTCTCCTGTATACTTTACCAACACAATATAAATGCTATGTAAGTAACTGTTAGAAAGTACTGTTAAAGGAATAAGAAGAAATAAAAGTCTGCACAAACTAACTACAGACTTATTTTTTTCCAAATATTTCTGAGTCACATATTTTGCTTGACTCCATGGACAAAAAGAGCCATTTGTATTACAGATATACCTAACTTTGAGATGCCACTAACTACAAATCTGAAAACAATCAGAAACTAGCTCAACAGTCCACTTCAGATGTAAACCTTTTCATTCTGATGCTATTTTAATTGCATCACATAAAATATATATCTATTCTGGCAACTTTAAGACTAGTGAATACCACTTTCAAAAGACTTTTAATTACAAAACATAAGCTGAGGTTTTAAAACTATTTGGGAAGTCAAAGTCACATTCACATATCTCTCAGGAAGGATGTCTTTTTAAAAAGTTGATGTTAAAAGTTTTATATGCCATAATTCCATAAAACTATAGATTGTCACTGTATGGTGACTATAAAATGTTCCCTAAAACTAATTAATCATTGGGCACCATTGGCTCATGCCCATTATACTAGCTATTGAGGAGGCTGAGGTCTAAGTATCAGGTTCAAAACCAGCCCAGGCAGGAAAGTCTGTAAGACTCTTATCTCCAAGCAGCTACCAAAAGAGCCAAAAGTGGTACTGTTGCTCAAGTGGTATAGGGCATCAGCCTTGAGCAAAAAATCTCAGGGACAGCACCCAGGCCCTGAATTCAAGCCCCAGGACATCTCTCTCCTTTCTCCTCTCTCTTCTCTTCTCTCTGTCTCTCTCTCACTAACTCACACACACACACACTCTCACACACACACACACACACACACACACACAAACTAAAAGTATATAAGCAGTAGTTAGAAACTCTTCATATCTAAGTAGCTGGGGTTACAATTCCATAAGTCAGGTTATGAGTACAATGCTTCTTCTTCAACTTTTCCTTCATTTTCCCTCAATTTCCCTCTTTCATCTCTACCCTAAAGTTACATAGTTTCCTATATATTTTTAAGTTAAAGCATAAATATTACAAATATATAATCTTACCCAAAGGCTAGTAGTAACAGATTAGATTATGTTAGATGGAGAACTAATTAGAAAAGCAGGGCAGATACTAATAAAATATGGCTAAAGAGAAAGTATTTGTATTTCCTGACATTAGCTTCTTGACAAAACTGTTAGAAATTGATACATTCTAAATGCAAAAACAAGAATATTTTAACTAACATTTACTATACTTTTTTCTTCTCCCATTTATAACTCCTTTCTATTATGCTTTAGATATATTTGTCCCCCAAAGTTTTATGCCTAGTCCTCAGTATGGTGGGAGATAAAATCTTTAAGAGATAGGTCTTGACTAGGTAATTACACGATTGGGGAACCACCAATGGAAGGATGGTTATAGAAAAAGAAGATTGGCTCTTTTCTGCTCTCTAACTCTCTGTTGTCTACTATGAGTTGTATACCACTTCTGCCACTATGGTGCAATCCACTACCAGGCCCTCACCAGAAGACAGATCAATGAGGACACTCAATCTTGAACTTTCAGCCTCCAAAACTGTGAGTGTAATTAATCTATTTTCTCTCTCAATTATCTCTAAAGCTCATTTACTTTACTGAAAATTGGGCTATTAGACTTTAACCCATGATTCTAAATAGTAATCGTTATCTCATAACATATAAATAATACCTCCTTTAAAAGCAGCCCAATTTCCAATAAGCACATAACATGTTTACTTTTGAAGATTGTTTATCTATTCCTTATTTCATTTTATTTCTAGATCTATTAAATAGAATTCATAAATCAAATAAAAATGAAAATGTTAGCACAATCTAATACAAATTTTCTTCTATTGTCATAAGTACCAATTTAATTTTTCACTAACACTGTGCTGCTTCACTTTATTTTTTATCTGATTTTTTTTCTTTTTTTCTTCTTTTTTGCCTGTCATGGGGCTGGAACTCAGAACCTGAGCACTGTCTCCGAGCTTCTTTGGCTCAAGGCTAGTCTTCTACTACTTTAACCACAGCGCCACTTCAGGCTTTTTTCTGTTTATGTGGTACTAAGGAGTGGAACCTAGGCCTTCATGCATGCTAAGCAAGCACTCCACCACTGAACCACATTCCTAGCCCATGTTGCTTCATTTTAAGTCTGAGATCATTCGTCACTGAAGGAAGTTTATTTCTTTTCTTTATGACATAAAGGTTTCTATAGACTTATTGTATTTTTCCTTTTGTTAAATTTTAAGGAAGTTGTTTTAAAATCTGAAGTTTAAAACTTAATTCTAACATAAAACTATACTGGATGAATAATCTTTTTTTACTATGAGACTCACCAATAACATTAAGTTTTTCCCATTTCATGTTCTAGTTACAGAAATGACCCAGAGGTTTAAAAGATTATTGTCATTTTTCAGACCCTGTAAAACATCCATTTTCATTTTTACTTCATAATAATTAGAAACATTGTTTCTAATCAGATCACTATAGTTGAATGACTATGACATGAGTATCACTATATTCATGTTTTTTTGTTTCAAGTTCTTCAAAACTTAAACAAGTTAAATGTCAAATATAATTATTACTCTTCCTAGTTGAAATTCACTCTCAGTTTGTTTTTCAAATAAAACCTTCTACCATTTAAATTTAAATTTGACTGTAACATGCTAGGGAAATATTCAACATATTTCCTTCAATGTCAAGAAACCAAAGTAAGCACACTCAAGGCATTAAACATTTGGGTTTCTATTAAATTATATACTGAACAAACTTGCCAAAAAATCCTATTTGTATTTTTATTTTTTATCAGTCGTGGGACTTGAACTCAAGGTGCTGGGTGCTGTCCCTTAGCTATTTTGCTGAAGGCTAGCATTCTACCACTTTGAGCCACAGTGCCACTTCTGGTTTTCTGGTGGTTAATTAGAGCTAAGAGTCTCCCAGACTTTCCTGCCAGAGCTGGCTTTGAACCTTGATCCTCAGAGCTCAGCCTCCTAAGTAGCTAAGATTAGAGGTGTGAGCCACCAGTACCTGACAACTCAAGTAGTAGAGTGCTAGCCTTGAGAAAAGGAGCTCAGGGACAGAGCCCAGGTCCAGAGTTCAAGCTACATGACTGACAAAAAAAAAGAAAAATAGCTATTACAATTTCCCATCTGAAAAATAACACTATATCCTTAAGTTCCTCTTTATGGCTTCTACAAAGTACCAAATATCAGGATCATCTGGCTTAAAAATTAGTAAGTGAACAATAAGTAAAAGCATACATATAGGGAAGAAAACAAAATGGAAAAAAAGCTTAATTATTTTAATCATCAGTTATATTTAATATATAATTTGAACTAATACCTATTCAATAACCATTGTGGGAAGTAGCTTGTGTTCAATAATTGTGATGATATAGTCATAATAACCAAACAACATGAAAGGTCTACCTTGCTTCTTCCTTAACCTTGCTTGCAGTCTAAGGATTAAGAATATTTTCATTTTCACCTGCTTTAAGAGTCTTTTCTTCAATGGACTGGGATCAAGAAAGTTACTACAAGCTAACTACCAGTGGCTCACACCTACAATTCTATGTACTCAGGGGACTGAGATCTGAGGGTTCCAGTTTGACGTAGCCTAGGGAAAAAAGTCCAAAAGACTCATCTCCAAGTAACCACCAAAAGGCTGTGTAGCTCACATCACAGAGTACCAGCCTAACATGAAAAAGCTAAGCTCCCTTAGTTTTGGCCCTGAGTTCAAGCCCAAATAACAGCACAATAGAAAGAGAGAAAGAAAAAGAGAAAGTAAGAAAGCATGCAAGCAAGACATAAATTTACTACACAATTTATAGAATTTCAGGAAAAATGAAGGAAGCAATTGCCAAACTCCAAATATGTGAAATATATTACCTGTTCCACGTTTTGAAGGCATTACTGGCCCGTTTAAAGAGATAACCTTCCATGACAATGCCATTTGCAGCATCTACATTATATTCCAGCTTAGAATCATCACTGGAGAAATCCTATGCAAAACAACACACAAGAGGTCAGATTAGGTCATGATGTTACCTACAAAAATCAATTTTTCTAGGGAAAGAGTTGAAAAAGAAGGAAAGTTTAGTATTAAGGCTGTTTCAACACTATTCACGAAAAATATGGGGGTCTTAAATGGCCAGTAATTGAGGATGTTTCAGCACACTAAAGTACTTCAATTCAACAGACTATTGTACAACAATTAAGAGAATGTTGGTTTTAAAGGACAGATGAATACATAGAATATAAAAAAACAAAGTAATAGTATGTAAACAAAGACACAGAAACCAAGTGATATATTTGAAATGCTTTTATCACAATTATTTATGACAATACGTGTTCATAATTTTTAATATATAACAATATATTTAATTGGGATTATTTGAATCTACCTAGATATTTTTAATTTATTTAATTTTTAATATGTATTTTTATTGTAAAGATACTGTACATAGTGGTTACAGTTACATGAGTAAGGTAATGAGTACATTTCCTATATAGCATTGTTACTCCCTCCTTTGTTTTTCCCCTACCATCCTTCCCTCCCCACCTCCCCAACTCCCTGCCCCCCAAGTTGTAAAGTTCATTTTCAACATAGTGTCTTGAACATCTCATTGTTACAATGGGTCAACCTGTATTCTTGTTATTTCCCTTTCCCTCCCCCAATTAGAAAAATGTATATACAAGATACAGGGCACCAGAATCAAATACAGTGACAACAGGGGTTATACCATGAGGGAAGAACATACAAAACAAACAAAAAAATCACATAGTAGATTATAAGTACATTAAAAAACAAAGATAAAACCTCTTGTGTCCCTATCTTAAGGTTCATTTTGCTTAGCATCATCTTATATGGTCATATGTACATAGCTTTTGACCTTTTCTGCTTGTCCCAGACATATACTAGTTATTGCAAATAAGGGAAACCATAAGAATGTATTTAATTGGTACTATTTTAATATACTTATATATTTTTTAATTTATTTTTTATATATTTTTCCAGTTGTGGGGCTTGAACTCAGGGTCTGGGAGCTGACCTTGAGCTGTCTTGTTCAAGGCTAGTACTCTACCACTTTGAGCCACAGCTCCACTTCCAGTTTTCTGGTAGTTACAAGAGATACGAGTCTCATAGACTTTCTTGCCTAAGCTGACTTCAAACCATGATCCTCAGATCTCAACATCCTGAGTAGCTAGGATTACAGGCATGAACCACTAGTGCCGGGCTTCTACCAATATTTTCTAAATGTACTACTATCATGGTAGCTTTTTAATATAAGAGGAGTAATTACTATTTAGTTAGTTCAAAAAAAAACTATGTTTTTTCTTTCCTCTAAATTAGAATTTAGTTTTGTAATACCAAAGGACTTTCAGACAATTTCAAGTGAGCATGTCAAACTCACTTTTTGGGAGGAAGTAGGGAGAAGATACTAGGGTTTGAACACAGGGCTTGGCGTCACTGACACACATATTCACCCCTTGTGCTCACTTTTAATGTTAACTACAAAATGATTCATAGGCTTCTTGTATCACCCTAATCATTCAAATATATATGTATTTCTATATACTGTAATAATATAGTATAGAAAGATATAGTGATTAATATTTATCAATTACTAATTAAATGTTAATATTGATTATTACATTCATACAATATGATGTCAATATATTAACATATTATACATTTGCATGTAACTCAAATGTTTGATTTCCCTCCAATGATTCATGAAGTCTGGAAATCAGATAATCAATACTTCCCTCACGAACTTCCTAATTTGAACACAGTCTCAATAATGTTGAATCACAGCAAATTTAAAACTCTAAAAATCAAGTACCAGAACTTTTGAACTTATTCCTGAACCAATACCTACAACTAGAATGCTACTTGTCTTGAGAAACCTTTTTACTGATGGCCCACCTGCTGATAAACCTGGGAAATAAGGGACCTGAACAGAAGGGGAGGTGGAGTGAGTCACTCAAGGGCCTTCCAAATCTGAGTCTGCTAAGACAGGGAGTGGAAATGGAATGAAATTAGAAATAAAAGGAAAATCTGATTTTTTAACCTTTCTAATTACATAAAAAGGAATAATTTTAAAAACTGCTATATTTGCATAAGTCTTAGGCAAGGGTTGAAAGAGAAAGTTACTCATATACACATATATATGTATGCATACACATATATATATATATATGTATTAAAGATGTTTATTTAGGTCATAATTCTGGACTTTTGAATGCTCACATGTGGTGATGGCCTTCCTGTCTGAGGAATCCCTTCTCCTGATATTTTTTATTCTTTAATCATAAGAAATGAATCTAGGAAGTGGCGCTGTGGCTCAAGCAGTAGAGCGCTTGCCTCGAGCTGAAGAGCCCAGGGACAGCACCCAAGCCCAGAGTTCAAGCCCCACGACCAAAAAAAGAAAAAAAAATGAATCTATAAATGGATCATTACATTTCTTCCTAGTACTTTTTAGAAAAAACACTGCATTACTTCAATTCTCTCAGTTAAAATTTATTTGAAGTAAAGCTCAAGAGTGTATCTCAGTGGTACCCTGCTAGCCTAGAATGTGTAAAGCCCTGCATTCCTCAGATCTGTACAAAAACAACTAATTTATTTGAGGATATGATTTTGTCTTTATTTATATTATTGCATGTATATCTCAGGTGCTAGATGTTGAACCCAGTGCTTTTTGCATCTACAATAAGTAGATGCAACACAAGGCTATAATTTATCAAATTATGCACATTTGTTTAAGTTTGAAATAGATATAACTGACTTTGTAACATTTCTAAAAGTTTCATTTGTAAAGGTATAGTTTCTTTAATAATCCTAATTCTACTTAAGAAAATAATGAAACTGGGAGTGTAGCTCATCAGTACAATGCTTGTCAATGATGCACAAGAACCTGTACTCAACTTCCAATACTGAGAGAGAAAAGACAGAGAGACAGAGAGAATAAAACCTCTCTGAATGTGTAGTGGATTATAAATGTTACTCTACAACTATGTCTTTGAGAGAAATAAGTATTCAATTTACTATTAATATCAATATTTAAAGTACTTTAAAATGACAATCATTATACTTAAAATGTGAGAAATTTCATAATGTTAGCAAATGATAATATTGGAATGGATATATTGTAGAATCTCTCTGATGATCTAGTGATGACAAATTAAGAAAGAAAACTCAAAGACAAAAGACTAAATATGAAATTTGAAAGCCAAAGAAGTCAGCAGAGCAAGGAATCTAGCTTTCACATTAGGGGCATTTGCCCAACAAGAGAACTTGAACGTTCTTATGAGGTTCAGGGAATAAAAAGGTAAAAACAGATCAATGGTCAGTGATGGGTATCAAATAGAAGCTTTTTCCAGCGCAATTGTAAGCTAGACAAGAAATATTACCAGGGCTGGGAAAGTAGCTCAGTGGCAGATTGCTTGCCTTGCATGCATGAGGCCCTGGGTTCAAATCATCAGCACCATATACCAAGTGGTTCTGTGGCTCAAGTGGTAGAGTGCTAGCCTTGAGCTGAAGAACTGAGGGGCAGCGCACAGGCCCAGAGTTCAGGCCCCACGACTGAACAAAAAAATAAAATAAAAGTTGTTCCATAGCAGCAATAGTCCTAATAATAAAAGAAAAAAACTAAAAAAAAGAAATATTATTACCACTTACATTTGAGTTTATGATAAAGGTTGTAGCCAGCCAGAATGGTGAAATGTTGGAAAGAAAAACCTTATTTATGAATGAAATGTTTTACAAGGATCATTTTAAAGTATCCAGAAATAATCAGTATTCAAAGAGAATTACTGATTACAGTAATTAAAAGAATACTGATTAGTGTCAGGCACCAGTTGCTTATGCCTATCATCCTAGCTACTGAGAAGGCTGAGATCTAAAAATTATGATTCCACAAATCCAAGAGGCACTAACATCCAATTAACCAGCAAAAAAGCCAGAAGCAGAGGCATGGCTCAAATGGTAGACCATCAGCCATAAGTGAAAAAGCTGTGAGATCTCAAGCCCCTGAGTTCAAGCTCAGTATCAGCACGAAAAGAAAGAAAGAAAAAAATACTGTTTACAAAATCAATAGAGAAATATTGGCTTTATTCTAATACAACAGAAAGAAATGAATTTAAATAAATTAAAAAAGATAACATTACAAGAATATTTAAAATGTGTTTAGAGCCAGGTGCTAGTGGCACATGACTGTAATCCTAGCTACTTAGGAGCTGAGATGTGAGGATCTTCCTGAGCTGTAAAGTCTATGAGAAGCTCATCTCCAATTAACCACCAGAAAACCAGAAGCGGTGCTGTGGGTCAAAGTGGTAGAGCGCTAGCTTTGAACAAAGCGCTCAGGCTCTAAATTCAAGTCCCACGACTGATCAAAAAAAAAAAAATGTGTTTAGAATGAATCTAGCAAAAGAGATAAAAAAGAAAATAAAAAATCCTTATAAAATCAATCAAAAAAACTCCAGTAATTGAAGAATATAACAAGGCCATCAATTAAACAACACTATTAAGTAAAGACATCATTTTCCCCAAAGATTATTACTTGATCTCATTTAATGTCAAAATCTCAAAAGCTATTTTTATGGAACCTGAAAAGCTGCTCCTAAAATTTATATGGAAATGCAAACCTACAGTAATTCATTTCTTCAAAAGAAAAGGTAGGAAATTGCTTTATTAGATATGAAGACTTACTATAAAGCTAATAACAACTAAGAGAATATAGTAACAGGATATTAAGAGAAAAAGATTAATAGAATAAAGAGCCCAAAAACAGCCTTAGCTATATGTAAATGTGAAGTACAAAAAGGACATACTATAGAACATTTGGGAAAAAAACATTGATAACTAGTCCAGATCCACTACTAATGGGAAAAAAAAATGAAAATTGGATCTTTACTTGACATCATAAACAAAAACCCAAGTACACATGTACTGAACATCTAAACATGAAGTCTAGTGATATAGCTCAGTGGCACAGTGCTTGCCTAACATTTGTGAGGCCATGAGTTTAATCCCTAGTACCACCAAAAAAAAATTAAAGCAGTGATCTTTATGATTTGGAGATGGAAAAGATTTACTGAACAAGACACAAAAGGCATCAAATAAAAACTAATAAACTACATAAAAATTAAAAACACATAAACCCAAAGGGGCTTATGCTTATATTCAGAATACATGGAATGTATAATTGACAGCTAACCTGACAGGAAAAAGGGAAAAAAACACTAATAGACATTTCACAAACAGTATGACTAAATGATCAACAGATACAGTCACAAAATTATGTATAAATTAAACCACAGTGATATAGGTTCACATCTGCCCACAAAATTAACAAAAACATAAAATTGTTTGCAATATAACAAGGTGACAATGAGCAATGGGAATTCTCAGAGTGCTACCTGCAAAGAATGGAATCACATTTTGAGAAATAATTCAGTAATACCGACTAGGGCTGGACCTACATGCACTCTTTGATTAGACAGTTTTATTGCAAGAAAATCACCAAAAATGTGTACATATCCAAAACCATGTACACAGATAGTTACAGCATCACAGTGTCTTTAAGTGATCAATGCCAGTTCTTTAGAAATCTAAGTAATTATATTAAATACAGTTTCTCTTAAATTTGATTGTTTTTTTTTACCTGTAATGCAGCCTTGTGCCAGCATTTAAGAGCAGAAAAAAGGTAATTATTCATAATGAACAAAAATAGCATTATTATCAATAAAGGAAAATAGTTTGAAGTATTGTTTAAAGTCAAATAAATTACTCAGATTTAATACCAGTTCTGAACCTTCAGTACAATATTTAACAGAATAGGGAAAGATATGAAATTATATATAAATATATATAATCATTAAATGTTTGAATTCAAGCAAATAATCATACATTTCTACAAACATTTCAATCTTTCACTTCAATTAAAAATGATTCCATTTTAATAATCTTTTCACAGTAATGTTACTAAAACAAATTACTCATCAAAATATGTTGGACCAAGTGTAGTGGTGTATACCTGTAATTCCAGATATACTAGAAGTCTAAGTAGGAGGATTGTAGTAAAAATCTGATCCTTGGCAAAATGCAAGATACTCTATGAAAAATAACTAAAGCAAAAAAAGGCCTGAGAGTGTACCTCAAGTGGTGGAGCAGAATATAAAAGGGGTAGGGATATTTCTAAGTGATAATGTCCCTGCCCAGCAAGCATGAGGCCCTGAGTTCAAACCTCAGAACTGCATTAAAAAGAAATCATCATGTCCCACACCCTAAACTTATTCCATTTTTTCCTGACAATAAAAAAAAGTGTCCCAGCTATGATGGGACACATTTGTTGGTTATCCTACCACTCCAGAGGTTGAGGCAGAAGGATTACAAGTGCTAAGCTAGCCTTGGTCACATAGCAAGACTAAAATTTTTTAAATTTGTTTTAGTAAAAAAGGTAAAAATAAAGGAGGAAAGAGAGAAAAGTTACTCAAATAAAAAACTAAAGCCAGGGGGCTGGGAAGGTGGCTCAGTGGTAGAGTGCTTGGCTTTCATGTTCGAGACCCTGGGTTCGATTCCTCAGCACCACATAAGCAAAAAGAAGAAAGCCAGAAGTGGCGCTGTGGCTCAAGTGGTAGAGCGCTAGCCTTGAGCTGAAGAG
>NW_012267261.1:6731172-6751062 GCF_000151885.1 Dipodomys ordii
TCCTCAGCACCACATAAGCAAAAAGAAAAAAGCCAGAAGTGGTGCTGTGGCTCAAGTGGTAGAGTGCTAGCCTTGAGCTGAAGAGCTGAGGGACAGACAGTGCCCCGGCCCAGAGTTCAGGCCCCATGACCGGACCCCCGCCCAAAAAAAATTACTGCACAAAAAAATCCACTACTTAAGATATATTGAATATAGTATATATTACATTTCAGACATAACACTCAATTCATTATAAAGAAAAAAAGAGCTTAATATTTGAATTTTCATTCTTAAAAGCAATTTCCGAAAGCTAGTATAATTGGCCTTGGGCATTTTAACAAATCACACCTTTTAGCACCACTGTGAAGGAAAGGAGTGTTGCTCTGAAGTGAGTGCACCGGGGAAATGGGTAACACTGTCACCAAGGCACATGTGCTCACAATCAATCTCTCTCTCACTGTCTTCCCTCTCTCTACCTCTTTTATCTCCCTCATATCATCATTCTCTTTTATTGCTCACTTTAATCTGTCTCTTCTTTATTACACAGATGCACACATACATACATTTACAAAATATTAGTAGCATCCTAAATGAAACTATGAATAGTATTTAAAATAGGTTTTTTATAAACTGTTTCAAGAACATGGCTTTCAAATATTTTGATCTGAAGGAATAATAAAATACATACCTTAACATCTGAAAAATATCCTACTTTCCACAAAAAGACATTTATTTGTACCATGCAATTAAACAACTGAAATGATTTGTTATAACACAATGGTACCTTGCTTAAACCAAAACTAATTTAGTAAAATGAAAATTAATCTTCTTTAACTTTTCCCCTCATGTACCTTTTGTTGAATAGTGGAATGTTTTTGTTCCATCTCTCTTTTTTCCTTTGCTGCATCTACAACCAGTTGATCCAACTAGAAAAGGAGAAATATAAACTTAAAAATCAGAGAAAAAAAGCATTTTTTTTCAAAGCATACTTGCAAGTTAGGCATAAAAAGTCCTTTTGGCTAAACTTAAAAACACTTCATATTTCTTTCTGGTATTAATCCCTCTTGGAAAAGGTCCATGCCTGCTCTAGGGAGAAGGTTTCCAAGAACAATCATGGTGCCAAGCATTCAAGGCAGGAGGCCTTGTCTTGGGAATGTCAGCCATATGTGTTCAATCCCTGAATAAGGAAAATGACTGTAGCTTAAGGTGCATGCTGACTCACTCCACAAATTTGGATAGTTACAACCGAAGTTACCAAGAGGAGACACTGGTGACCCCCAAATGGCAAAGGGTATTTCAGCTAAACAAGTCTAGTCAACCCTCACAAGTTAATATTAACAGATACTTCCTATCACTCAAGAGGTTTCAAGTCTTCAAGTTGGCTGTTACAATCAAATCTAAATATAGAAAAAATGACCAAATAAAAGATAGTTAAAAAAAAAATCATGAGCTGGGTGGCAGCAGCACATGCCTATATCCCCAGCACTTGGGAGGCTGAGGCAAGAGGATCACTTAAGCAACACAGCAAGAAGACAACCCAATCTCACAATAGTAACAATAAATGAATATCACTCCAGAGTTTTAGATTCTATTATTTATCAACTACATTTCTAACAAAAATCCTAACTAGCTATTTACAGCAAAGATATAGTATCCATTAAACACTATGGGCATTATTAATTATTACAAAGGCCTGAAAACATATTTGACATCTGGAGGGGGGAAAATATTATAAAAGCAATTAATAAAACTTTAAGATATATAAATATTTCAACTAGTCAATTGCAATTTGATTTACAAATTATATTAAAATGAGAGTGTAATCTAATGTTTGATAGGCCAAAAACACGTAGAAAAGTCTTACCTTCCCCCATGACTGGGCTACATGTGCTATCTACTGATTTCTACAAAACCCTGACCCTTCTCTAAGTGGTAGATAAGGCTACTTGTTCTCATGACCAGAAAGGTCATATTTTAGCAGACCACATTCTGGCATCAAAGCTGTATTTTCCAGGTTTCCCTGAAGTGTGTATGACTCTGTGACTAACACTGCCTGTTAGAATGTACACAGAAATAACATACAATTTCCAGATGTCCTTAAGGAAACAGAATGTGTCTTTCCCCTTTCCTCCTTCCTGCTAGTTGGAATGTGAGAGCTTTATTAGCTACTTTGAACCATGAAACAAACTCAAAGGATATAGCAAGCTTGAGTTCTTGAGAGTCAAATAGTCATAATATTTTGCTTTGTATTTTTTACATTGAAGAACTATATTTCCTCTGTATGGTATTTTCACAATACAAAACTTATTAAGAAAAAAAAGAACTATATTTCTACCTTTTTAAACTATCATTATTCTGTTTTCTCACTTGCAAATAAACACAATCTCAACTGATTTCAAACAGACTTTTAACAGAGATTAACAGTTTGGTGACTTGCTGGTTTCTTTTAATAGATCAAGTTCAACAGAGACCAAAAGACCCAGAAGAGTGTGTGTGTGTGTGTGTGTGTGTGTGTGTGTGTGTGTGTGTGTGTGTGTGTGTGTGTGTGTGTGTGTGTGTGTGTGTGTGTGTAATTAAAAACATATGTCTTCAGTAATAGCTCAAAACACACACACACACACACACACACACACCATCTACATACACTTTTTGATCAGTAAACACAATTCTGAATCCATTTACATTTGTATCTTATTTCCTTAATTCTATTTTCCATCCTTTATTCCTATGCCTCAAAAAATAAACCACCTTGGAAAAAAAACTACCTAAAAATTGACAATATTAAATCAAGAAAACCTATCAATCAATGACCCCATCCTGTTCTCAGGAAGGGGATACAGTAGAGCACTTGACAAGCATGAACAAGGTTCTCAGCCCAAATCTCAATATAGGGGGAGAAGGGGGAAAGAGTAAAGAGGAAAGTTCCACTACAAAATGCTACTCAGATGTGGAAAATAATTTGAACACGGTGAAATTCATATATATAAAATTCTTGTGTATGTCTATGTGTATTCAGTGTGTGTGTACATATATGCATATATATGTTTAAATATAAAATCACACAGACACATACTCAAATGCCTCTGTATAAAATGAAAAAGGACATAAAAATGGTATTGTCCTAAATTGCTATAATTTCATTATCAACACAGCAAAATGAAATTCTTTTAAAATAGAAATGTGCTATAATTCAAATGAAAAGCAAACTAGGACAGTATCTCAATTATTCAAATGTAAGAAACTAGAAAAATCCAGTAACATGTACTATAAAAATAAATTTTGCATGTGTAGGGGCTGTGTATGGGTATTGGGGAATGTTTTGAGACAGAATCTTGCTATGTAGATCAAACTGGCCTCAAAGTTACTATGTAGACCTGGCTGGTCAGTCTCAAAACTGAAAGCATCCAGTCTCAGCTTCCTGAGTAATAGGATCACAGATATATGCCACACAGTTTTTGGTTCCTTCATATAAAATCTATAAGATAGGCTATTTTTACCTTTACTATCATTTTTGGTAAATATATTTAGCCCATAGATAAATAAACTAGACTGCTGAATTTTTCATTAAGTAAATGAAACATCAAATTAGCTAACATGATAAATTTCTTTTAAAATATAACTAATATAAAATCAAGAAATATAGTTCAACATTACCTGTGCTCCAAGATCTTTCATGTAGGGCCCAAGTTCACTAAAGAGATCATATCCTTGATGAAAGAAGGCCAAATGGGCATACATAAAGGATAACATCTAATAGGGAAAAAAAAGATCACCAACTTTAAACCCATTCCTAGAAAAATATTTGAAAATTTTAAAGAGATCATATCCTTGATGAAAGAAGGCCAAATGGGCATACATAAAGGATAACATCTAATAGGGAGAAAAAGATCACCAACTTTAAACCCATTCCTAAAAAAATATTTGAAAATTTTATAAAATATAAAATTCCTAGGTCAATATTTTAAAGTTTTATCCTGTTTAATGTTTTAAATTTTTTCCATAAGAGTCCAAAGTATTAGATCTACTTTAAATTAAACAGCAATTTTTTGTGCATGTGATAATTGTAAAAAACTGGAAAAAATAATTTCTTTTTAAATTTTAAAAGTTAAATTTAAATTCTTTAATTTGTTGACTTAAACTTTAAATTAACAATGACCTAAATTTTAGTTGTTTGGACTGTATCTAGATGATAGAAATTGATATAGATGATATGAACTAACCACATTTTCAGCAACCACACTATCATCTTAGGTATTCTGAGATATATTGTGTTCCAAGAAAACTAAGGAAGTAAGGAAGTAACACTTAAGAGAAGAAACATAAAACTCTCAACAACTCATAAACCACTCACTCTGCAGCTTACTAGATCACGAAGTAAAAACTAAAATAGGAGTATATATAATCATTTGGGGTTTGTTGTTGTTGTTACAAATAATGAGTAAACACTTTGCCAGTGTGGAAGTTTCTTTATATTCATTCCCCAACTCCAAAAAGGATATTAAGGGTTGAGTTTTTTCCCAGATTTTTTTTGTATTTTACTCATTTATGAAAAAAAGTCACTTATTTTTATTAAGTTCTCATATGGGAAGGAAATATACAATTAAATGTTAATATTGAAAGAATTGTCTGATACTGATTTTATTTTTAGCAATAAGATATCTATTTCTCTAATATCTAAATTAGGTCAAAGTTTCTTAAACTGCTTTGTTGAATGGAAAGTCCTTTGTACAATAACTTAAAGATAATAAAAATATACTTTTTAAAAAGAAGGTTCATAATATTCAGTAATTCTACAAAAAAAGCTTCTGGAATAATGGTTGATTAAATGCAACACAAAGATTATGCTAGAATTAAATAATAACAGGGGTTTTTTAATATAATTAAAAACATTGAATTATAAAAGTGAAGAGGAACAGTACGATTATATATAGAGACTTTATATTATATATATATATATATATAGGCTTTATATATAGATATAATATTAAGCATTTATACATTAAAAGACATACTAGTCACTGGTGGCTCATGCCTGTAATCCTAGCTGCTTAAAAGGCTAAGATCTGAGGATCACAGTTCAAAGCCATCCCAAGCAGTTAGTGAGACTCTTATCTCAAATTAGTCGCCAGAAAACTGGAAGTGGAGAAAACTGGAAGTGGAGCTGTGGTTCAAAGTGGAAGTGTGCTAGCCTTGAGCAAAAAAGCTCAAGGACAGGCCCTAGGCTCTGAGTTCAAGCCCACAACTGACAAAAAGGGAAAAAATGGCACACTAGACATATTAAAAATGATGAACTAGGAAAAAACACATGATTAAGGATTAATAATCTTAGATGTTATCATTATGAAAAACTGACACACTCCAACAGACACAAAAATAGAAAAAAAGTTCAAACTTATTGTTCTTAATAAGATACAAAATTAATCCCCATCTATATCCATCAAGTGGCATGGAAGGAGACTGTAATACTCACTATTGGTAAGGTTAATGGAGAAATGTTCACTGAATCTCACTCATTGGTAGTGAAACTATTGTACCACTCTTGAAATTTAACAGTAGTTTTCCTTTTCAATGTTAAAATTTATAGGTAATCTCTTATTTATAAATCTACCCTAGCAATAATCAGATGATACATAAGAATAATCATTATAACAACTTCAATGACAAAAAACATGGAAATTATTTTAAATTACATTAATAAATGAGGGTAATTTATGGTATATCTCGGGTGAGCAAGTTATGACCTCCAAACTACATTTAGACCTACCATCACCTATTTTGTCATAGCTTTGGGGCTAAAAATGACTTTTAGATTTTAAATCATTTAAAAAAATGAGAAAAACACATAGTATAAACATTTCATGCCCATATATAAAGTTTTCCTAGAAAATAGCCATCACCATTCATTTATATATTTGGCTGTCTGCTGCTTTCTTCTTACCTGGACTTGGTTGACTACATAGCCTATGCACCTATGTTATTTACCAGCTAGCTGTATATCCCTATATAGTCACATGCTAGAATTTGGCCTGCTCAAGGCTGGGGGTTGTAGTGCACACCTGAAATTCCAGTACTCCAGAGGTTGAGACAGAAGTATCTTGAGTTTGAGAAGGGGCACTGTGGTTCAAAGTGGTAGAACATTAGCCTTGAGCAAAAGAGCTTAGGGACAATGCCCACGCCATGAGGTAAAGCCCCATGACTCCACAAAAAAAATTTTTTGGGGGGTGCTGTCCCTCAGCTCTTCAGCTCAAGGGTAGCGCTCTACCACTTGAGCCACAGCGCCACTTCCGGCTTTTTTTTTCTTTTTGCTTATGTGGTGCTGAGGAATCAAACCCAGGGCCTCATGCATGCAAGGCAAACGCTCTACCACTGAGCCACCTTCCCAGCCCTCCACAAAATTTTTTTTAAAAAACCACAACCATCTCAAAGTTGATGCCAGCCTAAGCTATACAGTGAGATACTGCCTCAAAAACAACAAAAAAATTAGAAAATTTTAAAAAGAATTTTAACTGTTCACAAAAGTAATCACTAAATATTAGTCCCACCCATTACACTCAATCTAGAGAACCTGAGAGGGAGAAATAAATATATATATATATTAGTAAGTATAACTTAACTATATTATACTACCGAATAAGGTATGACATGAAGATTAACATAAAATTTAAGAAAAAGCAAGAACAAGATGAAGACAAGAATCCAAAGTAATTTAAGCACAGCCTAAGGGAAACAAAACTGCAAAGAAATTAAGAGGAGAAATTATTTTGAAGGTTCTCAAAATAAGAAAGAGAGTGTAATATGCCATATAATTCCATCTCCCTGCTTACTTCCTTGTTGGCCCTAAGACCAAAAAGAAGCGGGGAGGGGTAAATAAAAAATCATTGTCATCAGTGGTAAACAAAAAAAGATTCGGGGGAGGGGGGAGACTAAATAAAAGCAAACCTCCAACTTCATCCCATTGGTTTTGTAACTGCACACAAAAGAAACTCAAAAGCTGTCACATAATCAGTCTTAAGGGAAAATGTCACCAGATATGATGTTACTATTCACCTTAAGTCCTCAATCTTAAATACTTTTTTGGGGAGTGGGGGTCCCGTCATGGGGCCTGAACTCTGGGCCTGGGCGCTGTCCCTCAGCTCTTCAGCTCAAGGCTAGCACTCTACCACTTGAGCCACAGAGCCACTTCCAGCTTTTTTCTTTTTGCTTATGTGGTGCTGAGGAATCAAACCCAGGGCCTCAGGTATGCAAGGCAAGCGCTCTACCACTGAGCCACCTTCCCAGCCCTCCCCCTTTTTTTTTTGCCGGTCATGGGGCCTGAACTCTGGGCCTGGGCACTGTCCCTCAGCTCTTCACCTCAAGGCTAGCACTCTACCACTTGAGCACAGCACCACTTCTGGCTTTTTCTGCTTATGTGGTGCTGAGGAATCGAACCCATGGCTTCACACATGCAAGAAAAGCACTCTACCACTGAGCCACCTTCCCAGCCCCAAACCTAAATACTTTTAAAGTCTAAATAACACATATAATCAGCAGGGCACTGGTGGCTCACACCTGTAATCCTAGTTACTCAGGAGGCTGAGATCTGAGGATTGCAGTTCAAAGCCAGCCCAGGCAGGAAAGTCCATGAGACTATCATATCCAATTAAGCACCAGAAAACTGGCAGTGGCACCATGGCTTAAAGTGGTAGAGTGCTAGCCTTGCATGAAAGACCTCAGGTACAGTGTCTAGATGCTGAATTCAAGCTCTACAACTAATAATAATAATGCATATAACCAAATATAAATTATAAATATTACAAATGAAATTGCAGAGAAAAAATTTTAGTGACTATACATGAGAGAAAATTCAAAACCTAAGTGTGATAGTATTTGTGTGTATGTGTGTGTGTGTGTGTGTGTGTGTGTGTGAGAGAGAGAGAGAGAGAGAGAAAGAGAGAGAGAGAGAGAAAGAGCGCATGCACATGTGGGTACTGGGGCTTGAACTCAGGATTTAGGCATGGTATCCCTGAGCTTTTCTGCTCAAGACTAATACGATATCATTTGAGCGACAGCTCTACTGACTTTTTGGTAGTTTTTATTGTCAATTAGAGTCTCATGGACTTTTGCTGCCTGGAATGGCTTTGAACTGTGATCCTCAGATCTCAGCCTCCTCAGTTGCTAGGATTACAAGCTTGAGCTACTAGTTCCTGGCTAGTATTTTGTCTACATGAAGTTCAAAACAAATATTCACAGATGTTTACAACCATCATTTTCAGTCATTTGCCAACTAGACTAGATACCTAGTGCATATGCGCAAGAATATATTAAAGTAATAGAAAATAAAAACAGAAGTAATCAGTACAAAGTTTATTTTTATGGAGCTCAGAGTAAAGAAGATACACACAACCATAACATGAAGACAAGATATAAGAAACGAAAGCTCAAAAAGAACAATCATGAACTGAGGATATATACATACTAGCTACTATAATATGTATCATTTCATATTAACATTTTTAAATATTTCAGTTAATATCTTACTGATTTTAGGATTTCTGATCTTCTTTTTGATTGAAGAACATTAATCTGAAGAAAAATACATTTGGTTAATTATTCAGGCTTTTTCAAAACTAATTCCTAATACAATATTGTAAAACTTGCTTATTCAAGTGGCTTTAACAAAATGTAAGTAAAGCCTAAGTTTTTCATCTTTTGACCTTTTTCTTTTTTTTCCCAAAAGAGTTAAGCGAAACGTGCCAAAGAAATTCTCAAATGATTTTGATCTCAAGGAATATATGGCCATTAAAATTATAAGTTGTAGTGATAGAACTATTTTGACACTTGAATTCTGAAGGAGTATATATATTTTCTCCACCTTCCTTGTCTGCATGTACATTAAGGTTCTACATAGAGCGTAAATACAAATTCTCATCAGTTGACCACCATCATATCTTTTCTGGACTGTTGTAACAGGATATGAACTAGACTCTGCTTCCTTTCTGACTCTCTTTATTACATTCTCAACACAGGTACCAGAGTGGTATTTATAAGATGTAAGTAAAATCCTATTACCTATAGTTTTAAACCCTCGTAACTACCAACAAGGCCCAATATGATGTGGCTCTTCCCTCTCTCTCTGACCTGGTTTTCTATTACTTCTGTCTGTGCTCTAGCCATGATGTTCCCTTAGTGACTTTGTACTAGCTGTTAGGTTATAACTTGGTGTACATGAGGCTATTCTCATCTAATCAAGTCTCTCCTTCAATAACACCTCCTCATTAACACAGTATCATACCCATTTAAGTTTACTCACAGCATTTATAGGTACCTTATGTTTTCTAATTGTTCCCTAAAGCCTGAGTTCCAAAGTTCCAAAGGTTGCCTTTTTCTCATCTCCAGTCCCCAAGCAAACATAGTAAGCACTAAATAAATATTTGTTAAATAAAATAATGGTTCCTAATATTTTAATTACGGTTACTAAAAAAACTCAATAAATTAAGAGAATAGTCGTTTATAGCATCTTTCATCTCTAAAAATTGCATTTTCAACATTTTTTGTCAGTAATCACATATCAATTTAATGAAAAAAAATGTTTGCACGTAAAAAGAATCATAAACTCTTGACGCCAATGTCAGAATCTTACTTAATGTCCATGCCACTAATTTCTCTGCCTATCTTATAATGGTAAAGTACTGACTAGAAAACAAAAAAGACCAATATAAATCTAAATGATGTTTCTTTAAGCATTCGTTTGTGCATCTGTTTCAAACCCTACTCAGTTTTGAGAATTCGAACATTAACTTCATATGATCTGAAAAAGAGCAGAGGTTGCAAATAGCCTATTATTTAAATGAAAGTGAAGAACTCAGAGAAAATAGAACTCAGAGAAAATAGATTTTGTCATCTATGTACAAGTGGTAATTTACACAAGGGCCATGATGAAAATGTCAGAAAATAATAAAGAAAAGAGTAGAATAAAATACAAGACTTAAAAAGGAAAAGGAAAGGCAGACAAAGGAGAAAAGCCCATGGCACAAATTGAAAAAAAACAGAACTTAGGAGAAACTAATTTCAGATAAATGAAGACAAATGGATATTTCAAGAAGGAGCATAGGTATGTTCTATCTTTTCAGTAGAGCAGAAGAGCCAAGGTGGCTAAAAACTAGAATATATCTAATAAATAAGGACCTACATAAGTCATTCAGTCAGTGTCCTGTTAGGAAGGCTCATGACTCATCCTAAAGCAGGAAAGGATATGAATGAAAGGCAGACTTAACTAAACTATGCTAAAAGCCTGTATTTTTAAAAATGTTTCTCTTCCCACTTACTAAAAAAAAACAAAATTCATATTATTTTTTTGCAAAGTTACCTAAGTGGTTTTTAATCACTAATTTCTGCACAGTTTAGTAGACTTTTTAAAGAAAGATTCATACTAGCTACACAGGAGGCTGATATCTGAGGATCTCGTTTCAAAACAAGAAAAGTCCCTGAGACTCTCTCCTTTCACCAATTAGCCAGCAAAAAGCCAGAAGCAGAGGTATGGCTAAAGCATAGAGTACAAGACCTGAGAAAAAAAAAGTATAGTGAGAATAGCCTGAGTTGAAGCTTCAGTACCTGTACAAGAGAAGAGGGAGTAGAGGGGAGAGGAAAGGAGAGAAAGAGAAAGGAGGGGAGGAAAGTTGAAGGGGAGAAAGGAAAGAAGAAGGAATAGAGAAAAGGAGGGCGGGACAGAAGAGACAGAGGGAGAGGGAAAGTTGGTCCACAATCTCTGAGATAACACTGCAGTTTTATAAAGTAAGATTCAGAAAAGACAATTCTGTAAGCTTTAAATCTTTTAACATCTAAATGCATGATACATAAAAACACATCAAACGCATTTTAAATAAAACGTTCTACCTTCATTATCACAAGTTTCAAATTTCTTTGGAGATCTATCACGTTCACACTAGTTTCAATTACACACTGTACAAAAAGAAAATGCTGTACCTTCTGGCAAAACATCAGAACACTATTTCTAGAAATAGGTTTGATTTGGTAATAACAGTGAGCCTTAAATATCTACTATGAAGAAATAATCAACAGAGCTCAGTATAAGCTCAGTGGTAGAGTACTTGCTTAGTATACATAAGGACCTGAGTTCAAACACTGGGGGGTAGAGGGTTGTACTGGGAGAGTGTCTCAAGTTGCACGACATTTACCTAGCAAGCATGATGAGGTCCTAAATCAAACTCTAGTTTTATCCTTCAATAGAATTCTTTAATGTGTCAAAAAAGTCTATTATAAGTTATCACTTATAATAATTAAAAATTATTTTTTACTATTGCCAGTAAAACATGGCAATACCATGAGGCTAATATCAAGTATTAATCAAATGGACATAGCAACTTTAAAATGAGAGAAGTTAAAAGAAGAGAAGAACTGTTCTGCAACCAAGCTGGAGTGTTTGCCTGGTCAAAATCAGAGCCACCTAAAGGGAACTTTACCCATGAGCTAGGGATGTAGCAAAATGTCAGAGCACATGCACAAGGCCCTGGGTTGGATGGTCATCACAAGAAGGAAAACAAAGAGAGATTAATCAAAAACAAAGGCATACGTGTCCACACACCTGCCTAAATGCATACACACATACACACACAAAAAGACTGATGACTTTCCCCACAAAATATCAGGTTTTCCACTGAACATGGTAGTGCACGTCTGTAATCCCAGCACTAGGGAGGCTAAGGCAAGAGTATCTCAAGTTTGATTCCTACCTAGGCTATAATATAGCGAGATTCTGTCTCCCAAAAACAAAACAGAATACTTACCTTTCCATTTTAATAGTATTTATTTTATGGGGGTAACCATACATACAGTAATAATATTTCAAACATGTAAGATACCTGAAGGACATAGTCTAAAGCTATGTGTCGAAAACATTTTCTTGTTGCTGTCAGAATGTTTGCAGCTTCTTCAACTTCATGTTGCTTGTTTCTTTGTACTTGGGCATTTTTTACTAATGCATTTTCTTTTTCTTCACTGACTTTTTCAAACTGTTTTTTGGCATCTTTGAATTTTCTAAGATCCCTAAAAATTTTTAAAAAAATAAGTGAGCCTTTGAAAATTTTGGCAAAATAACCTCAGAATTCTAACATATCTCTGGTCATTTGTTTCACTGAGCAATGAAAACTATAACAAAACTATATTATTTTTCAATTACAGGTTAAATACACCTTATTTGATACACTTGGGCAGATCATGGAGTTTTTGTTTGGATCTGGTAATATTTGTTTAGAATTCTGGTTGGATACTCCAAAATCCAAAAATCTAATACCCCAGAGCTCAAAAAGTTTCGTGTTTCAGATCTGGAGCATTTTAAACTTCATATTTTTTGGCTTACAGATGATCAACCTGAATATACAAATCCTGACACAGTGAGCTAACATTTCATTATTTAAATTTATGTAAGTTAAAATGTAAATAATCCAATTAACTGGAAAAGGAAGTTTTTTTTTAATGACATCAGGGACATGTACCATTATCTAACCAAATGATTTTTTTAAACAGAAGTATATACAGAATCACCACTTGAACACCCGTATAAAATATAAATTCCAAGCATTTTCCCAAAGATTTTCCTAAAGATTGTAATTTGTTAATTGAGTATTGATCTTTCTTCCTTTTCATCTCACTCTATTTCAAACTGTGAATGAAGTCATTCTGTAAATTATGGAAGTACTTGGAAGTGCTACAACAAGTCTCAAAAAATTTGAGAGGCCTTGTAGACACACCTTTGATTTTACTTCTATAGGTAGTCTACAGACCTTACTTTGAGAAACAATATTAGTCAGGCACCATTGGTTAAGGATTTCAATATTAACTATTCAATGAGGCTGAGAACCTGGAGCATCAAGGTTCAACGTCACCTCAGGCAGTAAAGTCTGTAAGATTCCATCTCAACCAGATAAACTGTAGAATCGAGGCATGACTCAAATAGTAGAGAGCTAGCCATGAGCACAAGAGCCAAGCAAGCCCAATGCCCTGAGCTTAAGGTAGTGAGCTCAAGCCTGAGTACAGTGGAGGGGAAAGGAGAGGATAAAGATGAGAGGAAGGAAGACGGGAAGGGAGAGGGGAGGGGAGAAGGAAGAGAAAGAGAGCAAAGGGAAGGGGAACAATATCTGTATCTTCTCAGAGGAAATTAATGGGTTGAAAGGTAAACACAAGTAAGTCTTAAAATGCACACACACCTATGAAACAATCTATGAAACTTGATATTCAGGAGAAATTCTAACCTACTGGGCTAAAGTTGTAGCTCACTGGTAGAATGCTTGCCTAGCATGTGTGAGGCCGAGTTTAATGCTCAATACTGAAAACAGAAATGCATTATGTTGTTAATAAGATCTGTCACTACTTGCAGTTTTATAATATGTATAACTTTAATAATACAGCACAATAAACTTTTTCTTCAGTTCTTTATATTCTCAGTTAGGAATTACAAGAGGAAAAACAAAATTACTAATGTGAAAAAGGGAACTTATCTCATTTGAAAGTTTAGACTTTTTAAAAGTCTCACTTTTATTTCACTACAAAACATGATGAATCTGACACAAAAGATTCACAATAACAAAGCATGAACTTCCGTGAGTCATTCTCTAAACTATCTTCTCTTCAAAGAAAATAACATAGCCAGACTAGACAAAACTTAGTTCCAACTACAATACCTAACAGTATTTCAACTACCTTTGGGTTTCATTTCAAAAGGCCAGTAGATTTTTGTGTATATTTTTTTTGGGGGGGTCCGGTAGTGGGGCCTGAACTCTGGGCCTGGGCGCTATCTCTCAGCTCTTCAACTCAAGGCTAGCGCTCTACCACTTGAGCCACAGCACCACTTCAGGCTTTTTTCTTTTTGCTTATGTGGTGCTGAGGAATCGAACCCAGGGCCTCGAGCATGCAAGGCAAGCGCTCTACCACTGAGCCACCTTCCCAGCCCTGTATATTTTTTAAATGTTTATTAAACCTATAACAACTCTAGCTATATATTTGAATACATGCTCATGAAACAAACTATAAGAAATCCAATGAAAGACATGAAATCTGATTCCTATGCAGAAGAACTTAGGAAGAAATACAATGCACATATCACAAAGTAAACAAAGACCTCCAATATTTTCAGAAATTCATGATCCATAATTTCAAAAAATATCAATTCCCAGATGACATCATTAACCAGTCACTTTTCTTTGCTCTTCACTGTTAAATGACTTACTCTTTAACAAAATTCTGAAGCTGTGCCTTAATTGATCTCTGAGTTTGGTCAAACAGTATCTAAAAGACAAAATGTAACATTGGGTGATTAGAAAAGTAAACAAATAATTTTACTGTAGTTCTATAAATACCACATCATTTCACCAGTACTCCAATTCTAATAATACCGAAATTCCTTCATACTGAAGACCATCAAATATGTAAGAATTTTAAAAAGAACCTAAAACTAAATTTAAGCCAGTTTTATCCTCAAAAATGAACTTCTATTTACAGAAAAAAAATCAAATCTGTTTTAATGTTGAAATAGAATTCTCACACAGAAAGGCAACCAATTTCCTTTACTGTAATTCAGGCTTCAGTAGGTAAAATGAGTAATAGAAATCCCCCCCCATCCACAATAGATATTTTTTAGTCTGATATATTGAAGCACCACAAATGTAAACTCCAACAAAACTGCCTCACACCCTAGTCAAGTGTTACTATTTGGGAAGACTGTGTATTTAAATGTTGTATGTTTGAAATTCAAGTAATTAAATAGTGCTTTAGGTTAAAGGATGGTTGCAATTAGAAATAAAAATAATTCTTTTGTCCCTCTTAAATGATACTTAACAAGGACGGTTTTAAGTGTGGCTAAGTTTCACAGGACTTTCCATGGAAATTCCAAGTACTTTAATAATTTACAGAATAATTCATTCTTAGTTTGAAGCAGAGTAAGATGAACAGGAAAAAAAAATTATCAGTCAGCAAGGTACATACTTCTAATCATAGCTCCTTGGGAGTTGCTGGTTGGGAAGGCTGTGATTCAAATCCAGTCAGGGTAAAAAGTTAGTAGGAACTATCTCAACAAATAAGTTGAGTGTGGTAGCTCTTGCCTGTGTCCCAATTATGTGAATATGAGTAGGCAGGAAAATAATGATCTAGATCAGTTCTAGAAAAAGGAGATACACCTGATCTAAAAAGTAACTAATGCTAAAAAGGGCTGGAGAATGGCTCATGGGATAGAATGCCTGTCTAGCAAGCATAAAGATAGCCAAAAGATCAATGAAGCAGAATGGAGTCCAGAAATAACCTACACATAAACTCAAGTCATAGTTTTTCTTTTCCTTTTTTAAATCAATACTAGGATACAGGGCCTTGCACCTGCTAGGCAAGTGTGCAATCACTGAATTATACTATATACTCAGCTCAAGAACTATAAATAGGGATAAGTTAATGAACAAAGACTGATGGAACAAAAATCTGGAAAGCCATATAGGGGGATGGAAGGGAAGATGTTCACTTACCGTGGAACATCTCAAAACTTAGCTCTAAATGGGTCATAGGCTTACACATCTACAAATTAGCATAAATAAAATCTTAGTGAACTGTGGTTATGTGAACACTTAAAGAACACACAAAAAACACCCACAATTCACCCAAATTTAAAACTATAGTACTTCAAAAGATGTCGCTTCAAAAAAGGAAAAAGCAAGCCAACCCCTAGAAGAAAATATGTGTAAAACATACCTGAAAAGATACATATGGAATGTAGGCTAGAAAAAAAACTTTTTAAAATAATAATAATATAAACAATTAAAAATAGCATTTTACCAAAAAAG
Organism: Dipodomys ordii; assembly: GCF_000151885.1. Taxonomy (NCBI): domain Eukaryota; kingdom Metazoa; phylum Chordata; class Mammalia; order Rodentia; family Heteromyidae; genus Dipodomys; species Dipodomys ordii. The sequence continues at coordinate 6,746,970 of NW_012267261.1, forward strand.
GTATATGAATGGGGAGAAGCATATTCAACATCACCAGTTATTATGGAACTACAATTTAAAATTAAAATCATTTCTTCCTTTTAAAAGTCAGTTCATTAATGTCTAAAAGCTGATAAATATATGTGCAAAATCATGCATTAAAGTTGGAAACCTGTTAAATACTATTTTTAAAAAGATACACCAGAAAAGACAGTAAATCAAGACTTTCCTTTGCAATCACTAGGAAAAATTACTAACAAGTATTAAATAAATGCTTATTATTTGTTCTACTCTACTGTAATTATCAATTTCTCTAAACTAATGGCTTCCCAGTGGCTTAGATTTATATCAAAATCACACAGAAAGTTAGGAGAGTATGGAGCATTGTGGCACACACTGGTAATCTCAGTCCTCAAGTAGCTGAGGCAAGAGGATTGAAAGTTTACAGCCAGCCTGGACTACAACAAGACTTTGTCCAAAAAACAGAGGAAGAAGATAGAGGAGGAGAAAGGCCATAAGGGAAGAAAGTGGAGGAAAGAAAGAAAAAAGTTAATAGAAAACACAAATGACAAAGATTTGTAGAAGGTTGAGATCTTTCCATATTTTCAGCAAGTTTTCCAGGTGATATTGTTAAATAAATATTGAGACATTCCAATAAACTACCTAGAAAAAGCCAGAAGTGGCACTGTGACTCAAGTGGTAGAGCACTAGCCCTGAGCACACAAAGGTTCAGAGGCAGCAACCAGTTCCTGAGTTCAAGCCCAAGGACCAGAACAAAAGAAAAAAGATTGAGACAAATTGCTCTAATCCTAGAGTTTCCAAATTGGTTGCAGAATGAAATAATATGAGAAAATATTAATATACAGATGCTGAGATGACTAAATAGACTGCTATCACCTTATTAGAAATGTAGAATATCTAGAACAATTTCAGACATACCAGAAATCAGAGAAGAATATCAGTAAAGAAGCCACTTGATTAGACTGGGCTACATATATGAATGCGTTGAGGAATTCATTCTAGGTTCTTAACCCAAAGATTTTAACTAGGCTGGGTTGTAGCCCATTCATCAACATTTCACTGAGAAGAATTCACCAATGACAGAAAAATCACTAAGTAACTTTCACTAACACAGAAAACAGGTGTCAGTAGGTGTCATGGCATACAGTCCACAAAAGTGGGAAAAAATTAAGAAATCCTCAAGAGCAAAGGTCAGCATGCTGCTTCTGAAAAGGAGTTCATAGTAATAAATATATGAGGTTTGTAGACCAGATAGTCTGTCACAACAATGCAACCCTTTTATTAAAGTCAAAATTAGATATAGACGATACAAAATAAGTGCAGGTAGCAGTGTTCCAATAAAAATTTGCAGGGAAAAGAAACAACGAAAAGCAAGGAGCTATATTTGTCTGTAAGACACAGTTTGCTCTAGAAGAGTAGTTCTCAAACTTTTGAGTGCCAAAGAATTGCCTGGAAGGCTTGTTCTAAAACAGGTTGCTGGCTCTCAGCCTTATAGTTTCTGATTACAGAGACTATGTGTGGGTTCAGACAATCTGCAGTTCTAGCAAGCATTCAATCATGCTGATGCTATTGGTTCAAGGACCATTCTAAAAATCACTGATCTCACCTTCAGTGGTTCTCGAATTTTATTGAATCCTAACACTTGGTAAAATTAGGTATTTGTTAGGTATTAAAAGATGTGGTAGAAGGCCAGTAATTCCTCCTATCTCTACAGGTGCCTGCTACTCTTTCACCAAGAGGCAGAACTTGCCTCCTGATTCTTTTAAATCTGAACTCACCCTGTAGCTCGACTTCATCCAAAGAATGCAACAGAAGTAAAACATTGCGACTCTTAAGCCATTGGAAGCAACACCTACTGATTTTAGACCCTTGAACACCAACTGGCCGACTGTATTACTGGAGAAAAGCCAAATGCAGACAAAAAACAACCTGGAAAATAAGGCTAAGGCATGGCACAAATGGCCCTAAGTTCAAGCCCAGCAACATGAGATGGAGGGAGGGAGGAGAAAATGAGAGACTCCAGAGACTGCAAAGAACCCAGCCAACTCCAAGCATTCTAGCCACCAAGCTCTGGTGCCAAACACATTGGTTCTTCCAGTCACAGACAAGCCACCTAGTCAACACTGGAACAGAGGCAAGCTGGCCCCACCATGTCCTGCTTAAGTCATTAAGGGTAAATATGAACACATTAAAAGAGATGTTGACAGTCATACAAAAGATATTCATGTTTGCAGTTACCTCAACCAATGGCTGATCATGGTGGCAAGTGCTTATTATCCCAGCTATAGGGAAAAACCCAGTGGTATAGGTCATTGTCAGTAACACAATAAAGGACAAGTAGGAAGATCATAGCTTAGGCTGGCTGGTCCTAACATATAGTAAGACTCTAACTTTAAAAAAATGCAAAATGGGGCTTAAGGTATGTTTCAAATGGTAAAGTACCTTCCTAGCAGATGTCAAACAGTGCTGCCAAACATTCTTGGTGGACAAAAACTTCATGAGATTGTTTTTGGAAATAAATCCTCTTATATATGATAGTAAAAGCACAGGCATCAAAAGAAAAACTGGACTTTTGGCTTTATCAAAATTTAAAACGTCTATGGTCAAATGACATTATCAGGAAAGTAAAAAGGAAGGACTACAAAAGCCATTCAGGGATATAACATGAACTTCTGGCATGAAAAAGATCCCAAACATCCAAAAGAAAAAGGAAAAACTGAAAAAGAAAATTTATGGAGGAAATCTATTGACAAGGGCTTAATAGTCAGAAGATAGACAATATTCTAAACACTCAACTCAAAAACAAAAAAGCAATCTAAAACTGGACAAAGGACTTCAAGGGGCAGCAATGATAATAATGGCAAAAAACAATATACGAATAGCCAATAAGAACACAAAACATACTCTGTATTCATTAGTCACTAGGAAATATAAACCAAGACCAAAATGAGATTCTACTTCAGTCTTACTAAAATGACTATAATTTTTAAAAATTAAAATTAATCAGTTTGGAGGCTCTTCAAAAAGGCAAATACAGAACTGCCATATGACCTAGCAATTTCAGCTAAGTATATATTCAAGAAAATTCAGACAGGCACTAAGGGCAGTAACTTGTCAATTTTGGAACAGCTAAATTTGAACTGCAATTGAAAATAAATATGTTCATGTAACTTCACCCACAATATAATGATAAAAAATTAAGAAGCTCAAATTCACTAAAAACAAAAATTAGATTTCATAAATACAAATGTGGATACTATTGTAATAGCTGCTAATTATTAAGTGCTCCAAAATTTCTTGAAAAATGAAATCTATAACTTACAAGTTTCCATATTTTCTGTAAATTAATTCAATATATAAAGGCATTTTGTGACATTTCAAGAGTAATATATACTCCTCAATCTTTTTTTTTTTTTTTTGGTCAGTCGTGGGGTTTGAACTGTGGGCCTGAGCACTGTGGCTCAGTTCTTCAGCTCAAGGCTAGCGCTCTACCACTTGAGCTACATACAGCGTCACTTCCGGTTTTCTGGTGGTTTTTTGGAGATAAGAGTTTCACGGGCTTTCTTGCCCCGGCTATCTTTGAACCTCGATCCTCAGATCTCAGCCTCCTGAGTAGTTAGGATTACAGGCATGAGCCACCAGCATCCAGCATACTCCTCATTCTTAAAGGAGAAATGCCCTCAACTCTTAGACATATCTATAAATACTTCTTGGAATTGGATTTAAAGATATGTGTATCTTAAAATGCTATGTGCTGAGGGACAAGGCTCAAGTGTCCAGAAATAAGAGAGGAAAGGAGGAAAAGAAGGAAGAGGAGAGGGGCAGGACCAGGAGGAAGAGGAGGATAAAGAGGAAGAGGTAGTGGTGTTAGTGGTAGTAGAGGAGGAGGTGGAGGAGGAGGAAGCAGAGGTTAAATTTAAAGTGACTCTTACTGTTTGTTTACTGAACCAGCCCAAGCAGAACCAAAACTTACTATGTAGCCCCAAGCTAGCCTCAAACTCACAATACTCCACATGCGCTAGGATTACAGGAATATGCCAACACACCTAATGACTTATACTTGGTTTTTTTTTTTTTTTTTTTTTGGGTCCGG